>NC_092861.1:31345650-31349876 GCF_032062135.1 Pyxicephalus adspersus | reverse complement strand
TAAAATTAAGTGTAATGATAGGACTTTGAAGGATGACACACAAACAATTTTGTTTAAGAAACAACTTCCAGCACAAGTAGTTGGTTGCTATGCATTTTATCTATACAGATGAGTTCCAGCTGGGAGTATCTCTGAAAGCATTGTTTTATATTTACTTGATTGACTAGGAAAGCAAAGTTCCAGAAGAGTAAAAGATAATCCCACATTAAAAGGTATAAAGGGTGTGATATTTAACATATGTAACATACCCATAATACATGTTACTCACCTTCTCCTCTGTAGTCTTGGCTACTGGTTCTACTGGGGCGGGAGATGGAGCAGGAACTGAAAAAGGTACAATGGGTTCAGGTGCTGTGGGAGGAGGAGTTACATCTCTCTCTTTTTCCTCTTCCTGTAACAAAATAATGTTTATATGTTTTATGTTAGATTGTGTGATAACAGGCACATATTACCATCCTGTACACTGGATGCAACATATATTTCTCAGAAAAGTAATTTCTCTCAGAAGCCTGGCCACATATCGGTTTAAGGTAAAGGGCTCCTATAGGATGTAGTTCTGGGAAGGAGGGGGGGCATACCTACAATAGGAACCTAGAAATGGTGATGGTATAATAGGAATAAAAGCTGTTTCTTGCTACAGTAACAAGGTACATGAAACATGCTAGGAGATTCTAAAAAGGGAGGTTTGGGGTTACATATTAGTATTGCCTTGACAAATTCTTTAAAAAACAGAAAGGCAGTAATAATAAAAATGTATTTTCAGAATGTCTGAAGGGATACATTTCATGGGTATTGTCAGTCAGTAAGGTGAACAGTCACCGGTCCCAAATGAATATTGAAGCAGTATGGCACCTAACAGGTCACACTGCTGAACAGGGGAACAGCAATATGGACACAGCAGATACATATCATCTGCATCAGGCAAAAATTCCTGTAGGACACGGAGATTATTGCTATTGTAGTAGACTCATCTGCCATACAGCAGCTTGCAGCACCTCAGACTTGAATGTGGCTTTATATCTAACAGGCCTAGTTACAGAACTCACCTCTGCTGTTTCAGAAGGCACAAATCCCTGTGCTTCCGCCAAGACATTTCTTTCTTCATTTGGCTAGAAGACAAGATATTATTCATTAAAAATATACATTCATAATATCTTTACTCTGACAAGTTCAAGATCACAGACTTTACATGCTTATGCACATACAAGCTGTTATGACTTACTGTTTCTGTACTAGGTACCAATACAATGATCAGTATAGAGGCTGGAGGCAATGACTATATTGTGAGGGGCCTGTCTGCAGTACTCAGGAACCTGATATCATAGCACCCGGACAGCAGATTTAGGCAACTTTATTTTGCCTCACAAAATAGGAAAGGAAGAGGGGTTTAAAGTGTACTTTATGCCTTACAATGTGTAGGTACAGTTTAAGAATATCAGTCACATATAGAGGAACATCAGAATGCAACCTCAAAAATAGTGATTTGTGAAAAGTAATTTGTGTCTTATTTCACCTCACTTTCAATTGGTGCTTGAAGTACCGAACTGAGATGGTTTCTTTGACACAAGTACTCACAGTGACATGACGATATTCACTTGCTGGACGCAAGACATTGCCCTGCTGCTTGAGAAACTGCTCCCCCACAAAGGCTTCCCGCAAACCAGGGAAAAGGTTCTCATACTCAGTGGGGTCAGCCAAAGAGTCAGCTGCCTTCTGATTGATCTTGGACAGGTTCTCCTTCCATAGTTTCACCACCCTAGCAACAGAAATAGACATTAATTATATTACCAATGACCTAGACATAACTGGACTTATGTAAATGCAATATGTAATTTTATGTTCCAAGTCAACTAGCCGATAAGTATTATTCTAGTTTTGTGTGAAAGCGACTTGCCAGAACGTGCTATAGTGCTCTCCTGCTGTTCCCTATTATATTAGGCAAACCATACAAATATTAAGGTTTATTTAGTAAAGGAACAGAGATTTCATTTAGAAATGAAGGTGAAGCTGGAATGACTTAACTTAAAAGTCAAATACTTTTTTTTGTAATCTCCCCTTAGTCCTACCTTTTAAACAAGTGAACAATTACTTTTCTAATTGTACTGTCTTTATTCTAAGAAATCAATGTCTTCCACATTCCATAGTTATAGATTTCTGACTGGTGTAGCAAGCAATGTTTGCCACAAGATGTCATGCATATAATGCAACATACTTTTCTGTTTTGATTCATTCAATTGTAATGCTGTATATGGGAGTATAAAACACAATGCATTTTTGCTACATGGCAATACATGAGCTGACATTCTCAGTGTGAATGAAAACCAGGCTTTTATTTTTGTTTATGCTATACCACCATGTGCTGTTTATGATACCAGTTATTGCTACCTTCAATTGGAGATTTTGTGTTAAATATGTGTATAATTTATGATCAACACTGTTCCCTGCAAAGGATCTATTAAAACTCTTTAAACTAAACTGTTTAGTATGCTCAGGCTACTAACTAGAAAGAGTTGAGGAAATTGTATTATTGTTTTTGTTAACTTGGCAAACATTTGTAATTCTGTTCAGCTAATCCTACTACAATAATATTTTTTGATATATATATATATATATTTAGTGTTTATTATTGGAGGGGTGGATGACATCACTGGAAGTTTGAACACTGAAAATATTTCTTAGCAACAGGTGTCCAAAGACTGGCTAAATCAAATCACTCTTCACATTTAATATAGTGTACCCTTATATATACACACGTTTATCTATTTGGCAACCTGGAGAGGTTTTTTTTTTGTAAAACAAGTCTTGATGTCAACATTTAAATGCTTCCACTCACCTGGACACTTGACTAGGCAGGTATGTTCGTGCTAAGAAAGCAGCCTCAGGCAGGCGACCAGTAGAAATGAGAAGCTCCAAGCAGGTATCCAATCTGCAAGGGAAACAAATTACATGATTATTCAGGCTGAAAAAAAAGACATGTCTATCAAGATCAACCACTAGCGAAAATACATTAATACATTTACTAGAAACAAGTAGATCTTAGAATAAACCATATAAACATAAAAATTTAGTCCAACAGAGAAAAAAAAAAATCCTTTCTGTTGCCGTGGGGCATTTACGCGTTACCTGGTTACCTGGATCAATTTGGTCTAATTTTTTTAAAAACATGGTAATTGATAACAGTGCAGAGAGACAGTTTATAGAGACCGGTTGGGCTGGTATTTGTTACCTTGATTTTAAGACTGAAGGCAGGCACAAAAGTAATTCACTGAAAAGCGAGTTTTACAATAACAAATTACATTTGTTTGCACTTACTTCCCTAGTAGAAAGTAGCTTAAGAAAGCTACATTGTTCTTTCCATCTCTGTCAGCACCCTCAGCCAACTTGTTTACCATGGTGGTATTTCCTGAAGAGGTGGCTAAAAGTAGGAGACCTCCATAGTCCTGAGCATTGTGTAAACACTCCTGAGCCAGCCCAAACTGGCACTTGCTGATGGCCAACTCAGCTAGCTGCTTCCACTTCTGTTCAGACTAAGAAAAGGAAAGATAAAATCTCAATATTTAGGCAATAAAACAGGAGCTCATCTAAAAGGTGAAGTTTGGCATTTGGCGTTTTTTCAAATGTGCTTTACAAATGTGTTCTGCATTCTACTTGTTTTGTGACCCTGAAGTTGGCAGAGAGCAACAAAAATCTGATAACCTGCTCTCCTCCAACCATAGAGCTCCCGCTGCTGCATTAAGTAGAGAGATCTTTGTATGGCTACACAATGCTGCTAGATTGTTATTAAGGAGATGGGCTATGATATTTGCCGTGCTTATCAAATAGCAATATGCATACTCCATTACAAAAGAGGCCTTCTTATGTAGCTACATCAATAACCTAATATGTTTGCATGAATAAATTAAGTTATTTAATTTAGCCTAAGTTAGTTAGTAAGTTAGTTAATTTACCCTAACTGTCATTGTATACAGCAGCAGTGTAATTCACTGTGTACACAAACTGTTGTTTACATTTGAAACACCCATCAAACGCATGACAGCAGCGTTTATTTACCTCAATAGTGCAGTATGGATGACAGTGTATGGATGGTTGCATTTGACTTGCTTTGCATTTCTCTGCATGCAGCACGATCTACAGGCAATATGTTTGCATTGCAAGCAAAACAAGCCTTTTGCATCTACATGAATGAGTGATCAGTCATAATTGTCAGTAGAGCATAAGTAAATTTA
>NC_092861.1:31338499-31342656 GCF_032062135.1 Pyxicephalus adspersus | reverse complement strand
CCCTGGGTCTTTACCTGCCATTGGGGTTGTGTTGTATGGTCTGTGGATAGATTTCACAGCTGCCCATATCCTTCACAGCTAGAGGAAGCCTTTCTCCATCTTTAATCTCTGTTTCACCCATGGCTTTTAAATTAGCCTGTTGCACTTCAGAGTGCTTGGCCCAGATGATTTTACCATTTGCATCCATAGACATTGCTGGCTCTTCACGACCCAACTAGAAGGATGCAAAGTTGTAAAGTTGAATACCAGAAAAGCAGAGGCATCTGTATATATGTTACCTTGGTCATCTTATTTTAAACAGTTTATTCTATCATAGACAAATACATTTACACTACCACTATCACATAGGGGGAAGGAACAAACAATCTACAAATATGCCAATGATTTCCCAAGTGAATGTACAATTGAATGAATACACAATTAATAAATCACAGCTTTACCTTTTCATAGCTTACCTTAACAATGATGCTGCCCTCATCGTACCCAAGTGCGACATTGTTGGAGCCCCGCAGTCCACATACACACCAGACCCTCTCCATGCCATAATTAAGAGTACTCTCTAGACGGTAAGTGCTGGAATGCCAAATCCTAACCGTGCCTGTTGGAAAAGAATGTTTTATAAAGTTCAAGTACCTTTTCTCCTGACAAATTAAAAGTTTGTCTGAAATCTTCTCACACATCACACACATTAAATGTGTGTACCTTGCTAGCCTATACATAAGCATGTGTATTGTGATGTCTGAACTGATAAGATCTTTATACAAAATACCTAATAATATAAATTATGATAAATTATGAAAAAATAATAATGTATTTGTTGAGCCACCTTTTTTTATTATTAATAAACAGGATTTATATAGCGCCAACATATTATGCAGCGCTGTACATTAAATGACAGACAGATACAAACAATGACAAAGGAGGAGGAGAGGACCCTGCCCGGAGGAGCTTACAATCTAGGAGGTGGGAATCCTTGAACCGGTAAAAACAAAATCCAGTTAAGTCATTAGTTACCCTACACTCTTTTTTATCTTTTTTAAACAGACCTGCATGTATTATACCACATTTGTTAGAACAATAAACATTGATAGACTCACCGTCTTCTGAGCCTGTGATTATAATGGGAAGCTCAGGGTGAAAACTGACACAAGAAACATTCTGAGCATGTCCTTCCAAAGTCTGGACACAAGTTTTGTTCTATAAGTTAAATAAAGAAGAAAAAACATCAGCAATAGTATATTATTTTGTATGTATTTCCTGCTTGATGCTGCAAATGTATATTACATTTTTATTATTTTGCTTACATTTGCAAGTCTTAAATATAAAAATGACCTACCTGGCAAAACAGACAACAATTATCTGCAAGTATATTACTTTCAGCTTACCCCAAACCCATGTAAAGTGCAATAGGTTTGTAAATTCTAGTATTTACCATTAGCATATATATATATATATATATATATATTCTAATAACATAAAATAGTGCAAAATCAGGGCTAAGCAGAATTATGTATAATACAGAAATTAGATGGACCAATCTTACAGCTATAAAGAACAAAGTACTGTATATCTTCCGTAAAGGTTCAAAACTAAAAGTGATGGTGTAATTCTCCAGGATGTTTAGGTACCTGGTTCTAAAGATGGCTATCATTTTCTAGGAGCCTGAGTCATTATTTACAATAATCTCTGCCAAATGCTGCAAACTATGCCAGCGCTATATAAATGACTAAATTAAGCGGTGGCATACGTTTCCAAAAACTTCCAAGAAAGGAATAGTGAAGAAAAAATATCTGAAGCCTCCTGAAACACCTGAGAGAGGTTAGTATGGGTGATTTCAAACATCAGTCTATATATGAAGCTTAGTACCTATGCACGTCACACAAGCAATAAGTGAATGATCAATCCTTTACATATTTTTAGTGCTCAACTGACAAATTTTTAAAGCTGGGTGTGAAGAACTTGTAGGCGGGGGGCCTACTGTTTTGTGACCCAACTCATCAGTAACCACCCAAAAACAGCCAGGTGGTTGCTAAAAAGTGCCGGGTGGTGCACCCAGCTAAAAGGGCCTGGGGAGAACTGGGGGCCTGTATCTTATTCAATGTGCACTAGTCAATGTCCAACAGTCACACAGCACTGTTCTTCCAGACACTTTTGGCTGGGTGCACCACCTGGCACTTTTCAGTAACTACCTGACTTATTAACTAACTGGCTTTTCAGGGAACTCCCTGATTACTGAAAAGTTGGGTCTTGGATTGTAAACTCTTTTGGGCAGGGTCCTCTCCTCCTCCCGTGTCACGGTCTGTAATTTGCAAACCCTATTTATTGTAATATGTTGGCGCTATATAAATACTTTTTAATAATAATACGGAGGCACTGTTGGGGCATAATACGGAGGCTGCCACCTGCCTACGGCTTCTTCCCACCAAGCCTAAAAACATTTCTGGGGAGAATACAGCCCAGAAATAGATGAGTCCCAGGTTATGGTCAATGGAAAGGTCTAGCACATTCATTTCCCATCACATGCTATAAGCAGAAATTTAAATATAGGTAATGAAGGACCAAGATGGCAGTATCAGAGCCTATGTCTTCTGTGTTTTTATTAGTCAAGTCCACTTCTCTGAATAGAATCATGAAATGTAGTGAGGCCTAAAGACCTGTTCATGTTTAGTTTACTTTTACAAAAACATGAAATGAAATATGTGAAATATGCATGAGCATGTTCTCCCTGGGTTTCCTCTGAGTACTCCGGTTTCCTCCTACATTCCAAAAACATGCAGTTAGGTCAACTGGCTTTCCCCCAAAAAATTGACATATGATTGTGACTGTGACATTAAATTTCGAGTCCCTTTGAGGGACAGTTAGGGACATCACTATGGACTTTGTACAGCGCTGCGTAATATGTTGGCACTATTTATATACTGTGTAATAATAATGTGGGAAGAATGCCTCTTACATTGCTGGCCAGTGGGGTAATGTCATCCTTACAGATAGCAAAAAAGGTCATTGGTGTTGGTGCAGGGGCATAAGAGGTGCAAAGTGTGCTGCTTCTTGAAAGCCTTCCCAACTACACAGCTGCTCCAGTCATTTCTTCATGGGGTCCGAAGTTGACTACATCCACCGTTGTGTCAGTGCTAACTGATCCCAGAGGCACTCATTGCTCAAGTAACACCTAGCATCCACAGTCCCACAGAACCCCGATTGAGAAACTCTGCTGGTAAAGTTACCTTGTGAGGGTCTGAAACTTTGTCTTTTCGTGACAATAATTTCACAATAATAGAGTGAGGAATACTACAGGACTGCAGATGATTTCCTTTTACTTGATTTGGGCTTTGCACAGCACAAGCTAATACCATTGTGTCAATATATAAGATTTCATATAATATTGGCCAAGTACTGTAAAGAACACAGCTGTAACATGAACTGTGACAGTATGTATGGCAGTAAAGTAAAACTATTTTCTGATTTCTGCATGTATATTTAATTTATTTGAAGTCTCATCCATGTAAAGTGGTGGCGGTGGTTAGCACGTCCAAATTTTGCCCAGGGCTCAGCAATCTCTAAAAACAGGCCTGCTGAGATAGAAAACTTGGAGTAAACTCCTGATCTGCATGCTTGGTATAGGTATGTGACTGAGAAAGTAAGAGCAGGGTAGCTGCACTTTAGAAGTTTTCCTCTATGTTTCCAACCCATAATAGAATTATAGTACTTGTATCACATCACCAGGCCAAGTGCATGCACAAAACATCAAATCAGACATTCTCAGGTTTGATTTACTTACTCACATTGAAACACATAGACACAAAGAAGACTCCCACAAGGGAATGTTTGTTGGAATGTCTGATTCCCTATGTAAGCTTGTTCTACTTTTGTGGAAGAAGCAATGATCATCCTAAAACAAGGGCCAAACGGATATTCCGAAATAAAGGAAAAACACTTTCCTGGAAACGTGGCTATTAGTTTATCAAAAAGTAGGATGCTTACTTAATCAAATAAAGTTTGGTCAAATTTAAGTGTCTTCTGTAAATGTGTGAATTAATTTTTTGTTAAGATTCATACCTTTTCTAATTGAATCCAGTGTAAAAACTGTGTGAATTTTAAGGAAATGTTGAGTGAATGTTGTGTAAAAACATTTTTTTAATTTGAACCCAAATTTCAGA
>NC_092861.1:31251687-31335358 GCF_032062135.1 Pyxicephalus adspersus | reverse complement strand
TGGGAACTAGGTGCAAAGGCGCATGATGAGCACATGTAATTTATAATTCTGCCAAGGTTCAAACTTAAAGGCAAATTCTATGTGGGCAAAACTTGTTGGGCTCTGTCCATTTGTTAGTTCTGATAAGCAAATTACTGTCAAAAAGATAAGTGATGCCTGTTATTACCAGTGGTAATATGTACCAATGCAATAATGACAAAAAGTACAGTATAGGGAGGTCTTTTTTTGAAGCTATGAGAGCAACATTAAAAATTAACCCTATAGTGCCACATGACCCTTATTCAGCTTCATATCCATAATGTACATTAGTAGACCTAACCAAGAATATTCTACAATTCAACTCAAATTTAGACTAGGCTAAGGCCATACAGGCAACTAATTCTAATAAATATTCATATGATCAACCTGTTTTGTTTGTATGACAATTCTTTCATTGTGAGCTGCTACATAGGATATTAACAGGAGCACAACTGAGTGATCTTTAAAGATTGCACAATGCTGTAGTTTTTTGCATTGCATAAAGTATTAGCAAATAATTGCATATTTCCTCCCCCATAAACTTGAATGACAACAGATTTATCAGAACCAACTCATATACAAGATTCCTGGGTGCTTTTTAACATTCAAGTATTCCTAAGGTTATTGTCATGAGAATGGCAACCTCACAACAATTTTCTGCAAGGACACAGAAGAGCAATGTTTTGCTTTTTTTAGTCCCTGAGATAAAAAATGGTTGTTACCCAGGCCTAAGAATTCATTGAATCCAGAGAAAAGCAAATATAACTTTGAGGTCATCATAAATGGCAGCCCTCATATTTCCTGTAGTACAAGTTTCCTTTAAAAAAAATCAGGAGGTAAGTGTAAATGCTTTTTTACTTTTTGCAGACATAACACTAAAATAAACAATATGACCTTTCCTTTAACACACTGGGTTAGGGGAAGCAAATTCACCTTTTGCCCACCTCTAAAGCAACTTGTGATCATCTAACAGCCCTGGAGAATGTTAATTATCTTCTTTTGGAGGACTCACTATGTAAATTGATATTGCAAAACTCATTCTAAAGAATTCTAATTGCCTGGATGTAAAGCTAAACTCATTCTGGGTCAGTGATTCAGAAGGCATTGAATACAGAGGATCAGAACAACCAGACAATCTGTATTTTTTAGAATAAGTGCAGCAGTAAAAGGTCCACTTTAAATGGCTTGACAATAACCAATGCTTGAAAAAAGAAATACCTAATGCTTTCATGTATCCATCAAAGTTTTCATTCTTCTCCATGACCCAGGTGCCATTGTAGTCTGCAGGCATGGTGACTGGTACCAGAGATGAGATGGTGCAGAGAAGTAATGTGGACAGGACAGACTACAAGAAATATAATGTCTGGTGTCTTTTTATATAAGGATTGCTAGGATCCTGATAAAAGGATTTCAAAGTCACAGATTAGCTGACAAGGATTTTATCTGGAGTAATAAGTCCATAGGGCAAGTGTAGAAAACTATCTTTGAACTTCAGAAGTGGAAGGCTCTGCAAAGTATTAACCTTTTATAGTCTCCCTGTGTGATGTGTTCTTAGGGCTAGTACTCATGAGCAAACCAAATGATTGGAACAAACTCATTTTCTTGGTTGCAATGGTTTTGGACAAATTGGACTTGTTGGTAATTTTGTTCGAAATTGCATGTGCTGTATTGTGTGTTTAAACGAGTCCACCTAATTGTTTTTATCCAGAGAATAGAAAAGCAGTGTAAAATATCCTATGTGCATGTGGCATTTTGGAACTTAGCTGATAAAAGAACCATTAGATTGGTAGGATAAGCATAAGATTGGCAATGGATATGCTTATGTGTTAGTACCTCTCACCTCCCTTTATAGCCAGGGCTTCCTTTGGAAAAATGAGTATATCCTAAAGCCCAATGCCAATATTTCTAATCTTTCATTACTGCTGTGGTTAGCAGTGTTTATTGTGTAGACGGTCCTCCAGAAGCAAGCAGGACCATAACTTGTACCTACTGTACAGCAGTAGTTCCCCAGTCAAATCTTTAGCATGGTTCCTAATATACTATAGACCAATGTTTAAGGAGCCTTCTCCCAAAAGCTCACCAAGAGCCAGATCTTCTATGGCAACAGGGATAACAGGCAACCAGTCTGTGAACAAACAATTCCTAACATTAAAAACAACAATCATTATAAAGAGATTTCTCTAACCTGTTTCAAGGAACAGACTTTAAAGTATCTCTTGTCAATGGACAAGCTCATATTTCACTGTTAAAATAGGAATTCCCGAGACTGTCAGTGACTTGATAGAGGCTTTAGATAGCTTACTAGTTCCATATATTACTGTGTGTTCTCCCCA
The DNA here is from genome assembly GCF_032062135.1 of Pyxicephalus adspersus. Lineage (NCBI taxonomy): Eukaryota > Metazoa > Chordata > Amphibia > Anura > Pyxicephalidae > Pyxicephalus > Pyxicephalus adspersus. The sequence continues at coordinate 31,333,007 of NC_092861.1, read as the reverse complement.
GTCCCTCTGAGCCGGGCGCACCACCCGGCACTTTTCAGTGACCTCCCGGCTGCTTTACTGGTTGTTATTGCAGAGTTGGGTCCCAATATAGGGTCTGCCACTCACCTATAATTTCTTTCCACCCAGTTTTAGAAAATTTCTGGGTTCAACACTGTAAGTGCATTATGGAACTTCTTAGTGCTATGTTACTGCTATCATTTTTCTTTTATATTATGAGTGGGGGGCTCTGATGTGAAGGGGACACTCTATATGAAAGGGGAGAAATCTGATGTAAAGTGAAACCCTTGATGTGAAATTGGCAGTGTGATATGAAGGGGGGCCTCTTGATGTGAAGGAACATGTACTAAATGAAAGGAGTCTTGCAAGGATTAGCACTGGAGCTCATAGATCAGTGTTTCTTGACCTTTAATAATGTGAGCAAACCATTGAAATACCTACAGATAGCCACAAAGCTCATTGGTGACCTAGAAAGCACAAATTGTTAATTGCTAAAGGAACCCCTAGTAACATTTGAAGGAACCCTGGGCTTCCATGAATTGCAAGGACAGCAAACATGGAATATCCATCCCCCAAAAAAGTGTTTGGTTCTATTTAAGTGCATTTCTCATATAGCCACCAAAACCATTTGTCTTTCATTTGTAGTTCCCCAGTTCAGAATGTATTATGAGATTTATTGATTTCCCTAAGGTTCTATTGTACCCTTTTTTAAAAACCCAGCTATAGATCAATGGCTGGAAGGGATACAGTAGAGGGGGCCCAGGTCCAAATTCTTCATCACAGGTTCGTAGCTTTGCTCATGATCTCCCACATTTATCATATTTTTGTGTTGTCTGTCGCAATCTTGTAGTCAGTATTCACATTCACCATTTGCATTCTGAATTTTCTTATAGTACTGAAATAAGTAAAGGTAAACCTTTCACAATCTTCAATAAATTTGACATCTTTGATCTCTGAACTATTTGTTAATATTTTATTAAACATCAATAGCACTTCATACTCTGGTAGCATGGTTAGAATCTTCAGACACTCAATAATATTAAAACTAAGAAAAAAAAAATCTTATCTAATCTTAGAACTTTGCACTTTGGTGCAGAACATGTCTAATGACCCCCTCATTTGCTGAAGTCTATCATTGCACTGACATTTGCATTACATCATTGTATAGTACATGGACAAATTGCAAGGACAGTAAACATGGCCTTGGAATATCCAACCACAATCTCAAGTCTCTGAAAATGATTGGTTCTTTTGAAGTGCATTTCTAATATAGCCACCAAAACCATTTCTTTTTCATTTGTAGTTCCCCAGTTCGGATTATATTATGAGAGTAATTGATTTCAGATAATACAATACTTGGATACATGGGAGCAGTATGTGTAACAGAACATGGATCTGGGCTGGCAATGCAGCATTTGTCAGAAGAGCTGACGTATTAAAGTCATTGTAGGCAGAAGCCTATTGCCATGGTTTATCCAACCTCAAACACTAACTATGGTAATATAATAGCAAACGTACCAAGCAAACTAAATTAAAAAAATGGCCTCATACAAATATCCAGGCAAGTGTTCTCTACCAGTATTGTTTATTGGTCCATGTCTCAGGATAGGCAATAGAAAAAAATATGCCCAATGAAGACACAGACAACAATAAATATTCTATCCAGTGGTTTATGTTTATGGGCCTCCTTTTCAAACAAAGCATGTGTTATTTAAATACTAAATGTAGCTGCACCTCAGTTGTAGTATTCAACAAGACAAGATTGTATTTAAGTTGCTTTGTTTGCAATTCCAACACATCCTAATATGATATGTTCCTGTAAAGCAGCGGCCGTCAACCTTTTTGATCCTGCGGACCACTAGATTACTGGCTCCTGACCACGCATGCGAGGGGGGGGGAGGGGGGGGCTGGTAGCCAGTTGTCAATCAAAGGGGTGCCTCCCCCATAGTGATGTCTTAACGCCATAACTGATAACAGATTTGATCCTGCAATGGGAGAGTGGGCGGGTTGTGTTGTGAAAGAAAGCCCGCCAACTTTCCTGAGCCTGGGATTTGCATGGGTGAGGTGGTCTGCTTCTCTGGCCGATGCATCCCCCCGGCAGGGTCCTTCCCCTGACCCTATTTGGAGGTGCACCGGCCAGAGCCGCGGACCACCAAAATCTTCTCCTGGACCACCGGTTGGCAACTGCTGGTCTAAAGCAAAAGAGTGCTAATAAAGCCTATTCAAAGACATCTGAATATGCGATAAACATGCTGCATCCAAGGAAACTTAGCACTGGGGTTTGAGGATCAGTGCCCTGAGGGTGCACAGCTGAAGGAAATTAAGAGTTGCAGCTGATTAGCAAAAAAGTTCCTGTTAAGTCCTGTCTGTCACTGGCTGCTGGGTCTTTCTAGCCTCTCTGCTCCCAGTCAGATGTGCCTGTTAGAGTGTCTGCTGGGCTTACCTGTGTTGGGATTTATTTTTGACTATTCTGTTACTGACCTGTGCCTGTTCCCAATTATCTTTTGAACTCTGCCTGGACCGACCTCTGCCTGTGACCCCGACTCTGTTTGTGCTTTTCCCTTTGTACTTCTCTGGATGGACTGATTTCCTGTGTTTTTGGATTTCCTGACATTCTGTACTCTGCATTTGTAGGCGCTGGGACAGCTGATGGCCTATCTCCAGCCACCATCCCTTGCGCACAAAGTCCTGGGGGCAACCAAGTGCTGGGAGATGCAACCAGTCTCCCAAGATTGAGCGGGGACTGCTATAGGCAAAGACTGTGGCGATAGATTGGGGGATTGGTGCCTGAGGAATACTGGTATTGACCCAAGTCCTACAGAGTATTGTTCAAATAAACTTTAACATGCAATCCAAAAGCATACGTGGCCCATTTACAGGAGTCAAAAAACAAATTATTTAGTTGGAGATGGAACTTAATATATTAATGCAGTGTTTGAATTCATGCCAGGAGCAACATACTGGAGAGAATACTAAAATTAGTTTATAAAAAAGTTAACAGTAAAAAATTCACTATATACATTTTAAATTTCCAGGTATAAAGTCCAGGGTTGTGTTTTTTACACGTTTAATAGCAAACATCATTAACAGCAGAATTTTCTAAATGGGAACACAAGTAGTGTGAGGTTTAGGATTTAGGAGATTGGTGTGCAGAATATTCTGCACAATGTATAAAATGTACAGCACAGTATGCAAGGTGGAGTATATACACCACAGAGTGCGCAAGGTGACATGGTGTACAGTAGAAAATTTAAAATTTACAAAATACAGCAGCTTGTAGTATAGATTGTATTGTGCAATGTATAGAGTGGTGCAGATTGTATACAAAATTAAAGAGTGCAATGGTGTGGAAATCAAATAATAAAGCAGACTAAAGAACAGTATGGAGTGTATTATTAATAGCAATGTGTAGAGTATGGCATATATGGAGTGTGCAACACAGAATACTGTTCTAGGTAAAGGCCAATGTACATAAAAGAGCAGCATGCAACGTATACATTACAGTGTACACAATGGAGTTGTATTATAATTATTAATAAACAGTATGCAATACAGAACATGTAGACTGGTGTTCATTTAAGAACAGTATGGAGTGTATGTGGTACAGAGCAGAGCAGTGTGAAATATACACTGTACAGCACAGTTGGTAGGTGTGAGTTACTGAATACCTATTAGCAACTCATCAACCACTATGGTAATGGGTAATAAAATCTAACTCCTTTAGTTTAAAGCATGACTTTTCTTTTAAAAGTTTGATTTTCTGATATGCTGTCCAGTTATAGACATGTTGAGCCATCTTCATATAAGCAACAGTAAGTAAGACTTCACCAAGGTTAGGTTAGTGTTTTTAATAAAGTACCTAAAGTGGCATTATAAAACAAAACCACACAAATGGCATCCTACTATAATAATACAATAATAATAATAAAATGCATCATTATGACCACAGAGAGGTTAATCTAAAGTCATTCTGGGCTGAAGGCCATTCTTTATCACAGTCACAGTCGGCGTCACTGGCGAATCTTCTTAAAAACTTGCTTGCAGGCTACATCTCCAACCCGCATTTCCTTTGGAAAGAGAGAAGAAAATAAGAATAAAGTTCACTTAATCACCAAATAATCAAAAGAGCAATACATTCTTCTGTGCTAATCCATCAGCAGTATATTATATCCTTTCATGGGACATGTAACTTTGAAGCTTGGGCTGCACAAGTGTGACTCATCCTACAGTATCTACAGCTGAAAATACAATCAAAATTTTTCTAGTGCTTCTACTAGAATGCATGCAGTTTTGTTCAAGAATTCAAAAGGAAAATGAAAAAGATCTCTTGGAATAGAAGCAGCATGTGCAGCCCAAGGAGGGGTGTAGAGAATAGAGCCTTTGTGCTGAAAGAAAGCTGATAGAACATTGCCACAGCCAATCACAAGCTTTCATCCCAAACTCCTCTGTAAAAAAGAGACCATTAACAGTTTTTTTGTCTATTCACTAATAGTGGTCTGTGGTCAGAGGAAATACTGAAAACCTCTGGCTTCTGTAAAGTGAAATCTGATTGGCTGCTATGGATTTTATCATGGATTAGGAAAGGAAATCTAAGGTGACAATCCTCACAATAAGAATTATTTAAGAGAAACAAGCACCTAATCATGCATGAGTTAAAATAATATATATATATATATATATATAAAAAACTCTGCATGGCTAGAGACTTAATGTCCTCAAATATTACAGTTACATTGTTGCTTTTGATATTTTCAAAGGCTGGAAGACAGAATGCCACAAACCCATATGCAAAACAATGCTATCTTGTAGTACTTGTAATTAACTGTATAATCGGTGCTAATAAACATATTTATAAAGTTCAAATCTCCCTTAATACAATGGATTCATACTTCGGTATTTTCAGTAAGATTATTTTATGTGAACTATTTTTATGTACAACTCCATACAACAAACATTAAAGTAGTTTTCCATTTGCTTTTAAATCCCAACTTTTGGAAACAAATCCTGTCACTTTTTTTGGTTTTATGTATAGATCCCTATAAAAAAAAAAAAAAAAAAATTTCATACCAAGTGTAATTCATCTCCCTCCACCCACTGGGTCCAGCCTCGGCCTTCCTTTTCTCCTTTCTGTACACACACCAGCTTGTCGCCCGCCCAGTTGACTGTTGTCTGTGGAGAGATGCAAATATTTTGAAGCTTGGCGTCACAATTTTATTCACATTGCAAGAAACACCACTTATAAAGTCCAATTCATAATTTTTGTTAACATTTCCTTCGTCAGTCTGCTCACAGTGAACCTTCTTGAACTGTAATGCATGACCTCATTGGGCGAAGTCTCACAAATATTAGGAACATATGTGCAGCACATCCCACCAGTTAGAGAAAGATGTTTTTGAACTGCAAATTTCTTACAAATTTTACTAAAAGATGGGACACCATGAAATTTCTTTGGGATGTGGCTTATTGGCCACACCTGCCTCTGTTTTGCAAAGCTGAATGCGCGCCTGTCAATTCTTCTACCTTAGAACAATTCTACTCTAAAATCACTGAAGGATTAATAAAGTTACATAAATTGCATCCAATAATGTGCTGCGATTTGTTAATCTGGAACAAATTTTTGCTATATCCCTGAAAAATGATATATATATATATATATATATATATACATATACACACATACATACATACATACATACATACATACACACACACACATATATATGCTTTGCACACCAGGACTGGGAGATTTTCAAGCTCAGTTAGGTTGAATCTATCTTGAATCATCTATTTTCAGGTCTCTAGAGATGTTTAATAGGGTTCAAGACAGGGTTCTTGCTGGGCCACTAAGTCACGGAGTTGTCCTAAAGCCACTCCTGTGTAGTCTTCCCTGTGTAGTTTGGGCATTTTCATGTTGGGATGTTTGGCCCAGTCAGAGGTCCTGAGCACTGTGGATCAGGTTTTCATTGAGGTTATCTCTGTACCTTGCTCCATTCGGCTTTCCCTCAATTCTGACCAGTCTCTCGGTCCCTGTTGCTGAAAAACATCACCATAGCAGAATGCTATCACCATCATGCTTCACTGTTGGGACGGTATTGGGCAGGTGACAAGCGGTGCCCGGTTTCCTCCAGGCATATTGTTTAGAATTGTGGTCAAACAGTTCAATCAGATCAGAGAATTTTATTCCCCACAGTCAAGAGTGCTTCAAGTGCTTTTATTGCAAATTTTTTCAAATGTTTCTTGCACTGAGGAAAGGCCTCCATCTGGCCATTTTACCATAATGCCCAATTTAGTGGAGGACTGCAGTTATGGTTATCCTTCTGGAAACTATTCTAATCTCCACACATCTCCAGGATCTCTGGAGCTCAGTTGGAGTGACCATTGAGTTCTTTGTTACCTTTCTCACTAAGGCCCTTCTCGCTCAGTTGCTCAGTTTGGCTGGGTGACCAGTTGTTGAAAGTTGAGTCCTGGTTGTGCCAGACGTCTTCCATTTCAGAATTCTGGAGGCCATTGTGCTCTTGGGAACCTTCAGTGCAGCAGAAAACGTTTTGTAGCCTTCTCCAAATCTGTGCTTTTCAACAATCCTGTCACTGAGCTCCGCATGCAGATCCTTTGACCTAATGGCTTGGTTTTCTTTCTTGCACGGTCACCTACGAGACCTTCTATAGAGAGGTGTGTGGCTTTCCAAATAATGTCCAATCAATTTAATCTACCACGGGTGGAATCCAATCAAGGTGCAGAAACATCTCAGCAGGAGAAATGAGAGGCGCCTAAGCTAAACTTCAAGTTGTTTTGTAAAAGGTCTGTAAATGTGATATTTCACATTTTCCCTTTAATACACAAAAATTGATTAAAATTCTGTTGCGTTTCATTGAGTTGTTATAATGGGGTGCCGAGTATAGATTATTGAGGGAAAAAAAATCTAATTGCAGCATCGGCCTGCCACATAATAAACCTGAAAAAAGTGAAAAGGCATCTGAATACTTTCACTGTATATGTTTTTTTCCCTATGAAAGAAAAGGTAAAACAAAACAATGGCAGTTGTCTTGCATGATATTTGTGCAGCTGTTAATTTAAATCTAGATATTCTGTAACAAAATACACAGATAATTTTAGTACACAGACAAATCATAATCTTCACATTATCTGCGTAATATAAAAGATAAGTGAGTATAGACAGCAAAGGGTCAAGGTTTACAATAAGCAATACTCGTAACACGGCAAAAAACAAGAATTGTCATAATTGTCTCATTCCCAGCAAATTTTATCAGTTTGGAGATCACTGTAATTGAAAAGATATCTGTACATTCATTTTCATACAAGTGTGCCCTAAAAGTGCATGGGGGACACATGAGGAGTTAGGGGTGACATAAGTAATTGAATGGCTTTACAACCCCACCCCCTTCCTCAGTTTACCTCAGCTAAACAGTTGGGAGCCTACTGAAAAAGTAAAACAAGATAAGGACAAGGACCATGATCATTATAGGCAGAAAACATATACAGAATCTACACCTAATGAATTTATATTTAATAGGAAAAACAATACGGTTTTCTCTTGGGGAACCAGATTTTGTGGGAATGTTTAAGGTCTTATATGCAGACAATATATAAAACCATATAATATACACGATATAAAACCAAGCACTTGCTACAAATAAAGCACCCAACTTCCCAATGTTTTGCGGAATCTGTGTCTGCTTCTTCAGGAAAGGGAAATATTAAGTGCTGAGTGATGGTAGCCTTCTATGTAATTCTCTCATAAGATGTTAAGATCAGACACGACGAGGCGCGAGGAGGATTACTTTCCAATGTGTTTGCCTATTTAAGGGATGTACAGCGCTGCGTAATATGTTGGCGCTATATAAATCCTGTTTAATAATAATAATAATAATAATAATAATAATAAAAAGGGAGGACAAATCTTTTCATCCTCCTACCTCCATATTGCAACCAAATTGATAGTTGTTTAGGAAGTTGATCCCCTCCAAAAGGGGGATTTATGCCCCTGCTTTACACCTCTTTAGTATGAAAAATTAATTCTTCCTTGACCAAATGCTATTGCAGGTGAAGAGTCTCCAAGACTAAAGCATCTACCACCCACAACGAAGACCAGGGTATTAGCGTAGAGGTGTTATTTAATATGTAGTGTATCCAGCATTGGAAGTTACAGATTCTCTTGTATCTGTAGCTATACCCAATATTTATTAAAAGCAAATAAAGTGTACTATAATAACTTATCTTGCTGTTTAATATTTGTATTTCAGTTAGCAAATAGTCCTTTTTTTTTGCTTTGTGTAGCTACAATTACTCTGCAGCATGTTGTCATTCAGGTAATAAAAAGTTTGGCTCAAACTTTTGGAGAGGGGGCGCCTAACCTCAAACGGGTCCCTAATCTCAGCTTAAGGTGCATTAGCTACTACACTACAGCAGTATAGTCGCTTATAATCTCCTTTTCCCTGTAACTCCTGGGGTAACACACTCCAAAATGAGGGATATTCCTAGTCAAATGGCGAGGTACTAGTTGTTACAGACCTCCATTATCGTCCCTGCAATGCTACTTTCCGACCCAGCCATCAGTGTCCCACCACTAGAAGGGGGATGATCTCAATTACTCTGCATGGTCAGAGGAAATTGGGTAAAATGCTGTGCGTAGTTCTTACAGCCTGCATTGCTAACAAACACAATGCAATAGATGGGTCAATATGGACACGTTTAAATAGGTGGCAGACCCTGACCTTTGCATCACCTGTTCTTACACTTCTTGCAATGCAGGAAATTAATCATTTTAGGTAATGCTGTACATCCTGTGTTCGGTTAGATTGCAGAAATATATAATACCATCTTTAAAAGACTTCTAACATTTTTTTCATATTAATTATCTTGCACAACTTGATTTAAAATTATCTCAGCCCGGTAATTAGCTTTGCCCTTTTCCCTCGTGTACGTGGAGTGACCTTTAGAATTTGCTCTGTAAAAACACCTGTGCAGAGAATTAAAGCCATGTTTGTAGAAGGCATTTAGATTACCTTGCAGCCACAAACTTATTCTTATAGGGGTTGAAAAAAACCAAACAAATTTAACCTGTAAAATTATATATATATATATATATATATATATATATATATATATATATATATATATATATATATATATATATATATATATACACACATATACACGGATGTGCATTTCTAAGCAGAAGCTAACTGTTTTTAGCACTTTCAACCCCAACCTCAAGCACAGCTTACAGCTTGAACATTTACCCGTAGTTTTCCAATGTCTCAGTCATTTGATTACTCTTCTCCTATCCTCTACAGCAGAGGTAGGCAAATTCCGGCCTTCCGGCCTTTGGGATACAGCCTAGCCAGTATACCCGTCCGGTCTAATGCCCCCCTGGTTATTTATTGTCGGATCTGGCCTAATTGAATTGTCGCGTTATCGCGAGTTCCTGCGATATCATCGAGTTCCCGCAAATAGCAACTTTTATGCCTGAAGAGCAGAAGCAACGCACAGCTACCAGTCTCCGGAAAGTTGAGTCAAACCTCTTGTCTTCAACCCCGAATGGACTGACGAAATATTTATCGTATAACGCAGCAACAAAGCCCTGTCTTTAGTGTGCAATGACACCAACAGCACTTTCAAGCGGTCGAATCTCAAGAGGCATTTCGATGCCAAGCACACACACACCTACAGAGACTATACCGCGGATGAGAGGAAGACGGAGGCTGCTCACTAGCAGTCGCTTGCAGAAAAAAACCTTTCCTTGGACACCTTGTTTCTTCTGGCCTAGTGTGCCTTCTTGACCTGAAATGGCCTAGTAGTCCAAAAACTTTGCCGACCCCTGCTCTACAGTTATATAACATAACAGTCTGCTCCTTTCCTCTGCTGTTTTAAAGCAATGTCACTTTTCCAGAGCTTGCCCTAACTTCCATCACAAGCAATGGTGTCAGACTAGAACAGACTACACAACACCTCTCCCATAAACTTCCAGGGATTAGTGCAGCTACATAAAGTAAGTTAGGAAGATAAAGTATTTTGTTCTGCACATACAGTGTTTTTAATGGATTCTCAACATTGGCAGGCATTGTAAGATAAACTGGTTGTTTTTTTTTTGGACCACAAAGTTGCACAAAGTTTTTTTTACCTCCCTTGGGTATATTCTTTTACCTACGGATGAAGCAAAAGCAGGTGAGTATAAGGCTCCAGAATTGCCTGCTATGGTAAAAGACAGCAGTAGGCGATTATAGGTAGACAACTTCACTTACCCCTCCAGAGTATTTTTCCATTTTTAGAGTTTAGATCTAAAATGTATGTGTTTAAAATGAGAGGTGACGAGAAGGTGACATTTTAAAAAACTTTACATATTGTAATTTTTATTCCTGTGTTCTGCAAAACCCAGTTTGTGTAGCATGTTCATTACTTCTACGCACTTGCACTTTTTATGCATTTGTTTGCATCCCATTTGCATGTGCCAGGGGTAGAGGATGTGTTTTGGGTTTTATTTACTAAAGTATATTTTTGTCAGAAGGTTGTCAATTACCCTATGTACATTGAAGGAGAAGGATGAGGGGGGGGGGTTGGGGGTCACAGGTTCTTTTTAATGAAACATCTGGGGGCTTTTAGACCTCAATGTCTCACCTACACATATAAGCAAAATTTGTATCTGTCCCCAGCAAGAGGTGAGGTTTGCCAACTCGGAACTGAAGCACTTAGCTGTGTATTGTGTTTTTCTAGGTTTATTGTACTAAGTGAGAATCAGTCCTTACATCATCACAGATACTGAACCCAGATTCCCAGGAACTGCAGGTGAACCCGATAATGTAGGGTATGGAATAGCAGCCTGCAGATCCACCGTAGGGAAATAGATAAACTGCAGGCTGTGTTGTTTAATAATCCATTTCCAATTTTTTTGTAATCCATACAGCAATAATTCTGCTATGTACAGCTGTGATCCAGTTTGCCACTTATCCATGGAGAGAATCCTATTCCAATTACTTTATTGTTAACAAAAAGTATATAAAAATCAAAAAATTAAGGTATGAAGTACAGTATGAATGTACTATATTTGTTTTACATTTTCTTGCACAGGATTAGGTAATATTCACAGACAGTATTTACTAAAGTGAATTATTTCTTGCTGAGTGATGATTCACATTGCTATGTAAAAAGCCTAGACTCCTTTAGTAAAGTAATCCTAAAATCCTAACACACAACTCCAACCCTTTATTAACGAAACTGAGAATGGGCAAGGTTGGGGATATACATATTACATGCTAAAACAGTGCAAAGGGTATATTGCGATCACATATGCAGACAAGGAGTGCAAATGGTATAGCATGTGAAGTAAAGGGATGTGGGTAGTTTTGACAGTGGGCAGAATGTACTGGGTAATATAGGTTTATAATATTTTCCCCCAAGCAAAACCTGCAATTGCACAGATTCAATGCAGGAATATATCGTACAGAAATTCTATAGCACAAAAACAAACATACACCTACCGGTAGTAGCAACTAATGAAACTCATATAATGTCCAGGTAAACAGGGAGTGTTCCCTAAACAGGCAGCACATGTACCTTTTTAGTACTCAGCCTTTTCTCACAGCAAACCCTCACAACAGGTAGAAGAAAGGTGAGAGCCCTAAACATCAAGTCAAATATTTTACAAATGCTGGTGCACAGCATGGACTAAAAAAGTGTGACTACCAGGTAAAATGTGAACCCAGGAATAAGGCCTTATTCTCACCCACAATTATACAAAGTCCTCAGGCTACAGAACCTAGATCAGAACTTTATTTACTTATTCCCAAACCATGTTGTAACCCAGTGATGGATAACTTACATGTCCAGCAGTTAGGATTCCGCATACTGTTTATTGTCTCTGACCTCTGCTTAAAGACTAAGAGATTGCAGAAGACAGTTTCTTGAATTCTCTCATGTCACTACTCTCTCTAGACACCCTAAAATGAGTGTACCTGTAATTACCATGTACCTTTACTCAGCAAAATATCTGGTATAAACATCAAGTGGGAAAAAAGGGAATAATGGAACACAGGAAAAACATTTAGATGTAATGTACATTTTCCCATGTGTTGCTGTGGTGTTCCTATTCATTTTGTCCCGCTACATTGCCTTGAGTACTGCGTGGCGCTTAGGTTTCAATTTCATTGAGTTTTTGTTTATACTTGGCTATAAAGAACATGTTTGACAAAGGTAAAGAGACCTATTCTGCATTACTTACTTACTAATGTCATTTCTTTCCACTTCACTTACATCTGAGATCATGAACAAAACAGTCTGCATTTAAAGCTGCATACAAACATGCAATATTAGTCGTTGGAAAGGATCTTTCACGATCCTTTCCAACGTCTAGCACTGCACAATGCATGAATGAGTTCTGTACATACCGCGCTGTTCTGCTCTATGGAGACCTGAGAGGGAGATCGAGGATGCTCTCCTTCCCTTGCAATAGGATTGTTAGTCGTCCATCAACCGTGGATCAGCCAGGACGTTTGTTCAGACGATGGACGAATGGCACTGTACACAGCCCAGATTGTCGTCCGATGTTAGCCTGAGCCGACTATCAGGCGAGAACCATTGAATGTGTGTACGGAGCTTAAGATATACTTAAAATTTAGTGTCATTAAACCACACTACCACAATGTACTGTATTAAAAATAAATGCATGTTTATTGGTCTACTGTCATTTGCTTTCAGACAGTTTTAAGTAACAAGCTACCTTACTATAACCCATATTAAAGTAACCCTCACTATAAAATATATTTGCCATATGCCCAGGAGTGGAAGCTGCAAAGTTTGCCGCTGAACGAGGGCCCAGGACACTCCTCACCCAACAGGGGCACCCATGGTGGGGAGAAGCCCACCATGGGTGCCCCATTCTGCACAAGGGCCCAAGTCCATTCTGCACAAGGGCCCAAGTCCATTCTGCACAAGGGCCCACTGTTGGCTATGTCAGCCTCTGCATATGCCCCTTAGCTCTTTTGGTTAACTATCCAGTAAAAACATACTTTTAAGCCCAGCAATCCAGTGTGCTCTTCTAAACTGCTGCTCTCCTAATGGAGTCTAATGTAGTTCATCCTGCAGGGTAGATAGTTGATGTTAAACCCCTAATCCCACTAATGCCCCTTTGCTGAAGAAAAAGGCAATTATTTATTATAAAAACTTGCAATTTATTAAAGGATGGGAGAAACAAAATATGGAGAGCTACTTTTTAAGGAAAATGCTCCCTTTAATCTGCACAATAATGGCAAAGGACAGAGTGGACGGACATGATGATGAGCTTGTCTGTCCGTCACACTGCTTTCTGGTCCTATCAGCTTCTTGGACCGCCTGTCCCAAAACATTAAACACTGGTATTGCATGGACATGACCTGTGTAAAGAGATAATGCGAACCAACATGAAGGAAGGTGAATAAACTAAAGAGGAAATGAGTGTTTATACTGGTCACTGGGTGGAATTTAGCTGATTTCATCCAGATGTTCATGTATATGCATGTGTAGTTCAAATTCGTGCGTTATCATCTGATATGACCATTAGGTCACAGAAAATATTCTATGTTCTGGAACAACAGAAGTCCTCTTCAGATAATAAGCCTGAATGCTTTTCCCCTCAAAGTACATTAGTTGTGCTTTTGAAAGCTAAAAGGTTTCCTTTATATCAGAACATCTATATATACCACAGCAAGGTAAACAGGGATTAAATAGGGAGTTTAGGATACAACAAATAAATGCAAGAAACCCTCTCCAAAGGAAGAAAGGAGTGCTGTGAAATGTATTGGAGGTGGATTTATTTGATATAGGGGATGTCAAGTGTAGCCCCGGACATTATCTAAGGGTCGCATATAATACTCTGTGAATGTAAAGCTATATAAAAGGGCAGGGACTGCAGACATGCAACAAATAATGTTATAGAAGTTGTTGGAGACTGGGGGCATGCTTCAGCAGTTCTTTCAGCAAAACCATTATCAACGATCAAAAATGCAGTGAAGAGAGAATGCACAGCTCATAAAAAGAAATAAATACATCAGATTTAGATTAACTACCAGAAACCACTGCGTTAGTAGCCACTAAAATAGACTTCAAGGTTTGAAAAGCAAGTGACAAAGGACCACAGTTCATTCATCAGAGGTGTCACTTTATTTTACATATCAGGCTTGTTTGTGAAACTACATTTTTGAAGCATAACTTGGTCTTTTGTCAATCAAAAGTCAACCCATGGATGGTATGGTTTTAGAATCTGGCACAGGAAATATAGGTTCCCATTTATAATGAAAGCACTGCAGTGATAACACCAATACAGGGAATTACTTATTACTTGTCTGAAATCTTACTACTCCATTACTTACTACTCCAGTAAAGTTTGTGTTGGCTGACTAATCTTAAAATAATATTAACTTTTAAAGACTCATTATCCTCCGTGGTACAGAACAAGAAGAAAAGGTTTACCACTGAGCAGCAGTGTTCAATACAGATGGTAAAATATTTAAGGTAGGGTACTATCAGGGCATGCTTGGAGGAGTGTCATGTGAAGAATAAAAAAAAAAAAAAAATGAGTGAATGTTACCCCCCAAGGCACTTTAGGGTAAATTAGTATTATTATTATTATATTATTAATAAACAGAATTTATATAGCGCCAACATATTACGCAGCACTGTAGATGTACATCTGTGCATTAAACACTGAATATGAATGAAATTACAACTCACATGATAAAATCATAAAGCTGCATCATGGTGCTTTGGCAGACCATTTAAAATGATTACACTACCTGACTGCAATGCATATTAAAACATAAAGCATACACATTAACATGCATGCAGTAATGTATCACAAATGTCTAAATCAGCCATAAAGTCACTTAAAAAGAGGAAAAAAAGTTTCAAAATCGAGTAAAATAATGTACCAAATCATGGACATAGGGGAATGCTTGGTTTTCAATAGGCTTGTTCACACTAAGCATTGCATTATTGTGCATAGGAAAGAAAGTTCTGCATGCTTCATGATGGGGATATTGATTACATTTTTCAAATTCAATCCAAGTGAAATCTCCTAAAACTGCAATGCCTTAAACTGGGTTCTGGTGTAAATGGGCACCAAACCAGTAAGAAGCAGTGCGCTTCCTGCTTTTTTTAATTCAATAGTTATAAAAAGGAAATGTGTCAGAAATAACAAAACTTTTTTTTTTAAAAAAAGGAATGGCTATTTTCTCTATCTTTACCTTGAGTTTATTTGTACTGCAATATCTGCTTGCTTGTATACCAACAAAGCAATAGAGACATTTCCAGGAAAAATGTTTCACAGTATGTAGGACAGGGGAACAAGAGCAAGGACAGCTCTGCTGAAAGGGTGCTGAATACATAACATTGCCTCCCAGCAGAGGTAGTAGAGGCTAACACACCAAGAGAATACAAAACTAATCTGCTCACTAAGAAACTCTTTGTTAAAGAAATGGGCTAATCTGGCCTTAATTCTTACCATGCATATGCGATCATCTACTCCAGACAAATCCTCTTCAAACTCCTTTCCCACATCAAACTCCATGATGTAGTTCCTAAAAGTACTCAGTGTCTTAATCACCATGTGCTCCCCATTCTGAATAATATCTTTGTCCGGCTTTAGTAGAGTCGCAATCTTCCTCAGTGCGACGTTGACGTCTGTGTAGGGAGAAAAAAAAGAGGAATTTTATTGTCTTTGAATGGAGACCCCCACATACCTGAACAGCCTGCAATCAGTAATGGCCTGGCTCCTCAATTCGGGGTCTCCATCCTGCTTAGAGAATAAAAGCTGCGTGTATATACATTCAGGATCAACATTCCATTGTAATCACTGCACTTATTTTAATGTGTGGGGACTTAGGGGGTGAAAAACAAAGAGGCTTAGGCTCAGCTTTATAGATTTATACAGATTTCGCTTAATATCTATTATGTCACCAATATAAAATTGGTGATTAAATAGACTTATAATTCAAATTCACACCAGTTTATATGGCACACATTTGTTTTGTCAACAGTACATCTGTGTGGAAAACATACCAATTTATACTTTTTCCACTATGCAAAAAGAAAAAAAGTTTAACCTGTACTTTTTCATGCAATGACCCCCCCCCCCAACTTTTTGTAATGCAAACAGCTGTGAGAAGAACCCATCAATGGGGACACAAAAAGCAGTAAAAATATCAAGGTTGTAATCATCCCCAATCCATGTAAAAATCTTGCTCTAGTTCAGCTCCAATAACATGACAGTTCCCCTTTCTAATAACGGCATAATTAGAAAACTAATGATAAAGCAAAGTTCGGGGAGGTTCATACCTGCAGCTTGAGTGCTCGATTTTGTGTGGACTCACAAAAAGCACCGGCATCTGCACATGTGACAGCTGGGAACAGTGAGTGGTACTGGTACTGCAGCCCCAAATCATTCCCTATGGGTGCTGCCACAGGGAGACCATACATGCAGCATATCCTGGCCTGTGGAAGCTGCAAATGCACCAAACCATTACTGCCAGTGGGAATAAAGCCTTTCTGATAACCCCCAGATTATAATTTTAAAAGTAAAATGAAATCTGTAACCAAATAACTGCTTTCACTAACTTATTGGGTTCCCCACTTTATGTTTAAGGATAGCAGCAGGTAAACAGGGAAATCATTTCTCCATTGTTTAAAATGCTAACTGTGGTGGTGATGATGGAGCCTGAAATGAGCAGTGGTTGGGTTTATAGTAATTCTGTAAAGATAGAAATCGACTTTTTTATTTCAATCTCTGCCCTGGAATAAAGCAACCAGTGAAGTCTGAAATCCGATACTTTGTGCTTGTTTTAGGTCATCAAATCAATCTAATGAGAATAACAACCCTGGGGATTGTTCCTTTAAAAAGCTAGTTAGCAAGGACAGCAACTTCTTACCCACACAGGATTTTTTTATTAAATATTATGAAAGAAATAGGAAGGCAATGGGTAATTTATACCACAAAAATGCACTAATACTGGCACCTAAGCTTAAAAGGTTCCTATTTTCTATTGATTATTCCACTTTGCAGATGAAAAATCTAAGGCTATGTACACAAGTACAATAATTGTCATTGGAAAGGATTTTTCACAATCTTTTCCAACGACTAAACGATGCATGAACGAGTGCTTTATATACAGCACCATTCTGCACTATGGAGAAGGGAGGGGGAGAACGAAGGAGTGGCACCCCGTGGCGCTCTCTCACCTTCACTTCCTTTACTATCGTTTGTTGTCTAAGGATCCGACAGGACGGTCGTTCGGACGATGGACAATGAGCACTGTACATACACAAGATTCTTTTGCACGTGTGTACCTAGCCTGAGGTATAAATAACATCTATATTATAAAACCTTGAAATTAAACTTTTCCTGATGAGGGATCAGTTACTAATATTGAAACACATAGACCTGGAATATTCTCCACTAAGTAATGTTTCAGTGAAAGTCAGATTCCTTGTTTTATAAATAGACTCCCAAGTCACATTTCACATGTGTTGCAAAGAGCAGTACCACTGACGATTAAGACTTTTGGGGACAAACTACAACTTCTGTTGATAATTTTGTTTTGCTAGAAAAAATATTATTTAAACTATAAAAAGAAAAAGATGTATGAATTTAAAAAAAAAAAAAAAGTTCTTTTCTTCTAGTTTAACCAGCAGTTTTTTTTTAGTGTAAATAAAGAGTATACATTTTCCCCACAGTTTGTCCAGTTTAAAAGCATATTTTAAAATTTCTGAACATTTTCTTGTTATTCGAGGATGAACAAAAATATTATCAATGGAGAAAAAAAAAAAAAAAATGAATAGAAGTTTAGGAAAGATTGCATTAGGGCTGAGTAGGGTTATCTAAGGGTAATAGGAACTAAACAGGAAACATTTTATTTAGACATTTTTCTTTTTGCTTGTCAGGACTTTTTAAACTGAATCAGCTGCTAGGATAGTGAAACTTTGTTAATATTTACATTGTGTCAATGAACAAATCACTGCAAGTCACTGTAGTAACCATTCAAGGGAGCTGCAGCAATGTTCTCATGCATGTTGTCCTCTCCTACTCCTGTATTTGTCTGTCATTTGCAACCCTTATTTACTGTACAGCACTGCGTAACATGTTTGTGCTATATAAATACTGTTTAATAATATTAATAATAATAATAATGATGTGATCCTTTATTGATACTGTCTAAAATTTATATCACAGGGACTTCGTTTATATCTGTTAGTCAATGTAAATAAATGAGCAAAATGGACATGCCCTACTGTACTGTATATACTGTGAAAGGAACGTTAAAAATGATCAAATACCAAAAGTGTAAAATATATAATTTTGAGGCAGAATGATAGGTTAAGTGCAATATATTATTCTAAAAAGACAGTACAAAGTTGAATTAGTGGTAAATTCATATTCCTTGTATCAATACTAAATAATCAGCATATTTGGGGATATGGCTTTTTCTACATAGTTTAATGTACAGAACTGCATAATATGTTGGCGCTATGTAAACTGTTTATTATTAATATTTATAATAAAAAAATAGTTTGTGCTAAAATGTATGGTTATGTCATAATGTTTCAAGGTATGCCGTTACCACTAGAAACAATAGCCTTTTAATAAGTCAGCATGTTGATAGGGCTATAAAGAACAATCACTCATCAGCAAGACTCATTGCTGATGATGGCTGGTCACTGCCACCCAGTGACCAGCCATCATTTATTGTCTATGGATAGCGTTAGTGTCCTACTGTCTGCTGAAATAGATAGAGATGAAGTGCTTTAGCTTGGCCACAGTTCCTAAAGCAGGACACTGCATTTAACTGAAGCCACCGTATCAATAGATTAAAAAATTGCATTTATACCCCTCACTCAGTGGGCCCGATTTATAAAAAGGTCTCCAAGGCTGGTGAGAATACACTTTGATTGGTAAAGCTGGGTGATCCAACAAACCTGGAAGGGATCTGGTCCAGGATTGAAAACATTTTCTAACAAATAGCAAATGATTTGAGAAATCCAATCTAGGTTTGCTGGATCACCCAGCTTCACTGATGAAAGTGTATTCTCTCCAGCATCTTTAATAAATTAGTGTGTCCCTGCCTCTCTTCCATTACAGTGCTTCAGCTTCTGTCAAACCAACCCCCACCACATGCTGTCGTTCCATTCACCAACCTGTACATTATTATAGCTCAGTACTGATATAAGGGTTCGGGTGCGGTGGTGGGTAAAGTACCCCAATACTTAGGGAGTGCTGAATGCTAAAGACATATAAGCTGCCGGTTAATGCTTTCACCTTCATCTTTATTTTCTCCTCAAGGTGGCTTTATGGGGACCTGATTTGAGAAAAATTAGTCTCATGTAATTGTAGATTTCTCTTTCAACAATGCTATTTGCCTGGCTTCAATAAGTTTTGACTTTCCTTTTTACATTTCTGTCTATATTTTCTGGGTACCCAAAGCAGAGAAAGCCGGGAAATGAATAGTCTCAAAAGAAGCTCTGAAATAGCAGCAGTATATCTTTCCTTTACTATGAAATAATGGATGAATGCTGGATAAGAGAAGTGGTGTAATGCATGTGAAAGAGGCATGTAAATAATGAAGTAGTTTGTACTTTGATGGCGACATGTACTCCAGCTAGATCATATCACAGCCGAGCTCCCTAGTGAGAAGTATAGAATGAAGTCATGGCTTAGATAATATGGGGAAAAAACATGATCTGCCCTACACATACAGCATTAAATCAAATCACTGTTCATCAGAATGTGGAACGCGAGCAGAGAAAAAATATATGTAAATATTTTATAACATCATACACACGCTATATAGACACACTGTGTTGTTGTGTGTTGGGGGAAGTTTATTCTTTTATAACGGTCCGTTTATAAATGTTTTCACCAAGGTTCACTAAAAACTTTTACCCAAATGTACACATTTTTCATGGAGGAATCAACATTCGCTCATGATTCATTAATTATTTAAATCTAAAATAAAAAAAAAAAAAAAAAAAAAAAAAAAGGGTGAATCATGGGAAAAACAAACACAGTGCCCACTACTTTGCTCAACATTTTTATAAATATCTACCTAATTATAGTCAGACACACTCCAATTTTTGTTTTCATCCCCTATCTAAAAAACACGTTTTATCAGATCTCTTTGTTTTTGATCAGAATTTTGAATCAAAAAGGGTAAAAAATGTGCCATTGAGAAATATATTTAGTCAAAGTCACTCGGAAACCATGAACCAATCAAAATCTTATGGGTCAAATCACACGCTTTCATTGTAGTAACATATTACTGCAGTTCATGGCAATTCTTTAACTATGGTAGAATGGCACCCCAAAGCCCCGCACTACCATTAAATTTTTGGGTGAATGTAAGAGCAAATTTAATTTTGCCATGTTCAGATTTATAGAAATTCCATTCTAATTCTAGACAGTTATATTGTGTTCAGAGCCCTACATATGTAGCTATACCATCAAGCAATTTTTAAAATAAGTGTGCATTTCAAGGATCCTGTGTTTATTTTTTTTATGTAGTGAAATATTTTGATTGCATTCAGATATTTATGGGCTTGCTTGTCTTATCAGAGATTTAGGACTGGTACAAAGACAATCCTGCATGCAGACCACAATGCAGTGCAAATCACAAGTTTCATAAACCTGTCTGTGCAATATTGATTATTTATAATATGTAGGAGTCCGGAACACTAAAACTGTCACTACACTCAGGGCATAAAGAGACATTATAATGATATAGTGAATAGAGCGTACAAGAGGTGGTGCAGCAGTGATGTCATTAAACTGCTTCTAAGTGCCTTTGTTTGAGCCCTTAACATACATATGGTATTGTGTGTTTATTACCAGGATTCCAACGCTGATTGGATCCTTGTATAGCAATCTCATCAAGTAATATCTATGAAAAGAGTTATTTTATTCCTATCTACAGGTGCCCATAGACATCAGATGGCAGTCAGTAAAATCTGACTGCTGACAGATCAATCTATACATGCGCAGACTGATTACTGATAGTGCAGGTTTATGGCAAAGATAGAAAGGTGAGGTAGCATGAGGCCATCTCCAAAACTAACATGTCCTGGCACATGCATTTACCTAGCAATGTCTGTCTCGTGTCATCCTAATTAAATGAACATTCTGAGATCTGCTCATAACCGACTGAAATGGGCGACATCCCTTAACGAATGGTGCCCATAAGATGTCTTCCCCCACCTACAATCCCAACATGTGGAGTGGCCATTTAATGTGCGGGGTAATAATACAACAAAAACTTGAGTGTGTTACCTCTATCCATTAAAAAGAGCGGTAAAGAAAAGAGAGATGAGCTGTGTTTTACTAACAAACAATCTATAAATCATACCAAGCTGGCCCTTAAATGTATCCATGTCTAGTGCAAGCTCAAAACACAAATAAGTAAGCATACCTGTGTGTGTATTTTTTAGATGTCCAGTTCATATTCTTACATCCAGCAGCAAACTCAAATAGAACATATTTCAGACATTTTTTTTCCTAAACCGGTTTTGGATTTTTTGGCATAAGGGAGGCCAAATGGAATAAAAAAAAGGAACACAAAAGTGCTGCCAAAACCTGGGAGAGTGGGGCAGCAACATGAGAATGGTGGGGGGAGATAGCAGCTGCATTTTCTGGTTAATACAAATTCAGCTTGTGTACAATCAGCATAAACAAGTTTGAGAATATTTAAATAGTTCATAATGTGAAATGGGTAACAAAGCTGTATGTGGTTGCACAGAAAGTCTAACAAAACAGCAAAATGCATTCCTGAGAGTGGAAAATCTGCCAAAACACCTGACATCAATCCAGACTCACCCAGTGCCTTCAGATAGTCCTCAAAATTCTCATTGCTCAGCATCTTCCAGTAGCCATTGAAATCAGTTGCCATGATTGCTGGTGGTAGAGAAGGCTTTGTGTGAACTCCTTGTTGCTGAGACTGGAGGAGTAATGTTTGCTCTGGCTGTGACTGATCCCTGTGCTATGCAAGGTTTTTACTCAGACCCTGCTGCTAAGGGAGCCCCTCCTAATTCTATCACAATGCAAAAAGTTACCTCCCACCCACTGGCCATCTCTGACTGCACACAGCTGCCTGTTCATTGCTCAGATTGTTACACTCAAGCTGGCATGTCAAATAAAACTATTATTATTTATATAGCGCCAACATATTATGCGCTGTACAATAAATAGTAACTGAAATTCTGGGATCATAGCACCTTTAATGGGCTAATTTAAAAATCCTTGACTTTGGATTGGCGTCCTTATAAAAATGATATATTCACAGTTTGCAAAAATTTTACCCTAATTTTGGTCCCAAGGGGGAACAATAATTCCACAACTAAAAATTGTGATCTGGCAGGATTTTTATTGCCTGTCCTCAGTACACTGAGCATGGAGAAGGGGCATCACCTGTCTCACCTGGTCACAATTTTTTAGTTAGAAGGTTTTACTGACTTTACCCTTACCTTTGTGCTTCATCGCCATTAGCAAATGCCTACGTTTCCTGTGTGCCACCCTAATTAGAATAAGAAAGTAAAGCATATATACACTATTTCTTTTGTTCTAAGTAAGGATCTAGGAGGAATGTCGGTAGTAAATACTCATACCAATTCTCCAGTTTGACAGAGTCAAATACACGAAAGGCATCAATCAAATTTGCTCTTAGTAATGGTATTTCCATAGTTTTGTACCCCTGCCAGGTGAGCCATTAATGGGATGTGCGAAAACTTTATGTTTTAAAGGGACATGATACCCAACAATAAGACATGCCTGGCCATAGTGAAACATTTTGGGAGTTACAGTTTTACAAATAGAGAAACAAGATAGCAGACTGGAAAATACTGACACATGGAACTATCACATCCAAAAACTCAGGGGGAGGGGATTATGCTACTATTAAAGTAGAATTTTACATTAAAACAGAAAATGTAAACATATTTTTTTATAGCAGAAAAGACATTATTATCTCCTTTTTTAATAAAGGATTCTCACTTTCTTTCTGTGCAGCTCAGTTATCAACATTTGAGGAAATGAATGTGCTGCACGGGGCTGACATCATCCCATGGTCATGCTGAAGGGGAGGGGAGCATAGTTCTGGTTTGCATATCGCTAGTTTTGAATCCTTTTTTCTTATCAGCAGCAAACTTTGTCCATGCATAAAATCATAGCATGATTCATATTTAACAATTATCCCAAAAAAATATTTTAAGATTCTTTTTGTTAGAAAAATGCTCCTAAACGTAAACCCAATTTTTAAAAAAAAAAATGTTCACTATAGGCAGCATAGCTATTCTCCTATCACTCCAGTGTTTGGAACTGAACAGTGAAGTCACCTACAACTTTTTTTTAATGGTATGGAGTGCAAATGTACTGTATGATCCTCCCACACTGTTAGCCAACCCAATAACTTTCTCTTCGCTCCTCCAATGACCTACTATTGACTTCCTCACTCATAACCTCGTCACACGCGTGACTGCAAGACTTTTCTAGAGCTGCCCCGACTCTCTGGAATGGTCTTCCTTGTCCAATTCGGCTTCCTCCTACTTTCCGCTTCTTTAAAAGAACACTCAAAACCCAACTTTTCTAACTTGCCTACCCGTCTTCTTCTGTCTCCTAAAACCCTCACTACATATCCCCCCCTTCTATTGTGTGATACGCCCCCCCACCACCTAGAGTGTAAGCTCTTTGGGGCAGGGTTCTCTCTTCCTCCTGTGTCACTGTCTATATTAGTCTGTCATTTGCAACCCCTATTTAATGTACAGCGCTGCATAATATGTTGGCGCTATATAAATCCTGTTTATTAATAATAATAACAATAATAAAGAAGTTCTATGGTTAGGGGGGCACAGGTATGTCTGTGTACCATAATTCACAGCTCCTGTGCCACCTGTTACCAGCCTCAATCACATTACACCCAGCTTATTGACATAAAAAAGAAGGACACCTTTCATCACAAAATGAATGTCCCCAATATGTCCCTAATAACACACAAAACTAATATAACAAATAATTGTTTCAACTCATAAGAGCTTGTTTTCACTACTATTTTTCGTATACAGGATCTTTGAAATAACAAATGTAGAAATTTAGAGTATGTTGGAATGCAATAGTGTAATATGACACTTTTACTTATTATAATTGTACAATTCTACTGAAGACAGTATACAATTCTACTATACAGCAGGCCCAAGAGGACAATTAAAGAGGAAAGAAGGACAGTCATTCCAATTGAAATCTCAGAGCTATGTGATCAATGCCAGGTGAACACGTTGTACCTAAGGTTCAGGAAACTGTAATGTGGATTGCACATGTATACTGCCTTTACACAATACAAGAATCTGCACCTGAGCCACATAATGCGAGACTGGATCACTATCAAGAGAAAAAGGTCTATCTGATCTTCAGGAAATGTCTATGATATGAATAGCACAGGTATCCCCCTTTGTTGCAATATAGGACCTGAGCCATCTGTTATTAGACCTGGTCACTGCCTGGTGAGGAGGGTGTACCTTCCTTTAGGAAACTTCTGTTATATATAGATATATTTTACAACGCAGGAATCAGAATCTGAGCCACCTGTTACCAGGCCTGGGTACTATCAGGTGAGGAGGGTGAACCTAAGCTGCAATGATTTTTTTATGATATGAGAAGCACAGGTATGGCTCCTTTTCTCCTGGATCAGAATCTAAGCCACTGGTTACCATACCTGATCACTATCAGCCAGCAGTTACCAGGTCTGGCAATTATCAGGTGAGGAGGGTGTACCAAAGTTCTCATATAATATGGATAGCACAGGTATACTTCTTTCTAACAATACAGGAATACAGAACCTGAGCCACCACTAGTTCTGGTCACTATCAGGACATTAAGCCTGATTTATTTAAGCGCTCCAGGGCCGGAGAGGATACACTTCCATCAATGAAGCTGGGTGATCCAGCAAACCTGGAACTGATTTCTTCAAAGTCATTTGCTATTTGCAAGCCAGTGTTTTGAATCCTGCACCAGAGCCTTGGAGAGATGTAATAAATCAGGAACATTTTGCTTAAGCTTCAGGATACTATAATAGGACCTGGCAGACAGCTTTATCTGTAGGATTGATCCAGAAACTGTCACTGCCTGCTATATAGCACTCATTTAATCTGGGCTGTTTGATTCCCAGTATAAGTTCACTTTAAATGAGTTCAGTGGAAATGTGTTTTCTGATTGATTGAGATATTGAACTTTGTACATATTATTCACATTTGCACTGTGTATCTTATAAGAAAGCAAATAACAGTGAATCACACAATATTGGATGATTTCAGTTTATAGCACCACCTGATGGATGGAATCTAAAAAGATTGTACAATGCAGCAATTTATCTGCTCCATGACCCATGACCTGTAACTTGAGTCGACTATAAAAGTTATCAACTTGGCTCCATCCTGCTACAAATCTGTGTTGTGTACAAGCACTGTGTAAGTCATTTACCTCTCTGAAATAAAAAATATAAACCATGCAGGGTGCACTAGTAATACCTTGCCTCCAATGTCTCTTTAAAATGTAAAATGACTGTGAATATTATCTCTGCACACAGTGCAATCATTCTGCTGAGCTATAATGGTTATTTTATGCACATACGTTTGCATCTATTGATGTAACATTTTATGTTTTGTGTGTTATACTTGCAGAATAAAAGAAACTCTCCAGTGCAGATATGTTGAGCTCTGGTCTTCAGATTCCTAAAACTGCTTGTTTTTTTTTTTAGTTTACTTTAAATACCTAGACTAGTGGTAGCCAACCTTTCGGACCTCACGGACCACCACATTCAAAAGAATCACTAAATTCAAAGATAAATACATTTGTAAAATAATGATTTTCCTAATGATGCCTGACGAGGACTGTGGAGTCTCTGATTCATTGATCGGATCACAGTAAAGTGAAGTATTACTATTATCATTAGTTGTATTATCTTTGGTATTACTAAAGAAATGCAAAATAGTTGTTTGCTTTTTCTCACTCATTATGGGTTTATTTCATTGGAATCCAAACAAGAAATGATCTTTATCAAAGTCAAACTATTTGATGCCAATAAATATAACAGTTAAAGCAAATACACAGTTAATGTCATTCTTACCTGAAAGAACATTTGAGAAATAAACACATAAAATAAAAATCAGATTTAAATCGGTATTCGCAGAGCGGGGTGATTGTTGTAACGGTGGAAACAATACTGAAGCGTACGGCTCGGTAACGGTTGCCTCATACAATTTAAGACTACACTGACGTCACGCTGCGCCTCCCTTGTTTTTCCATCTCTAGTACAGTTTGTAAATTTAGTGCAATATAAAGGTGAAAATTGTCATTCAGAATATAAGAATTTATTAGAAAATTATTTTTGTTTTAATATTAATAGCACAAAAATTGCAAATAATTTCAAAATTTTTTTGTTGACCACCAAAATGTTCTCCATGGACCACTGGTTGGCAACCGCTGATCTAGACCATGCCAAGACTTTTGAGTGCATGTACAGTCGCACTTCTCTTAGACAACAAAGTAAAGGTGGCAATATACTAGGTAATGCTGCTAAATGTAAAAAAGGCGAGTTACCTCTCTTATCTATCACTTTTAGACGCGTAAGGGTGGCCACCCCTGAATTTACTGGTAGCAGATAATTAGAAATGAAAGAAAGAGACAAGATTTGCGCCTGTAGTATTAGAAATCAATAATGATGTATTTATACTTCAAATCATACATAATTTTGACACACTATACATACAGTCACTAGCGATTTTGAGTTGAACTGATGCGTTTCACCAGTATAGGCTTCCTTAGGGGTATGTAGTAATGACTTTTTCGGTCTATATAATTATTACAATATGGAGATAACAAATGTACATTGGTAAATTAAATATAAGTAATAATTAGTTGTTAATTTACCATAACTGCTAAATATGCTGAAAAAACATCTGAAACCTATATTTGGTTACAGAAATATTTTGACAGCAGTATATACAGAGTCAACCAAATGGGCCTAGGAATAGCGTACATAGTTTAGGGCCATACAAGGATGTGTTTCTCCCACATGGTGACATTTAAGTAGGTATATCTCCCATGTGGAAGAAAAACGTGTGCAATTACTGGTACTGACCAGGGCCTTACAAAATCAAATATTGATACAGAATGCCCCAATTTGTTTGGATTACCATTAGATTTAATGTTTTTATCAAATCCAATGTCTTATCTATTAAAATGGTCTTGGTTACCTTAACCAAACATATTGAAACTGCTAATTGATCAGCACACCCAATCATTAAAAAGACCCTTTGCATTTAACCATTTTAAAAGATTCTTCAACAACTGTATTATACTGTATTGTAATCTGTTTCAAAACAATGCAAGACAAGAAAAAAACTCTAAATGTCACGTTCCAACCTCACAGGTTATCTAGCTATCAATGAAGTTAAATAAAATCTAAAATGTCTTACTAAATTATAACACCATGAATTAAAAGAAAGGAGACAAAAAGCGAGGTTTTGCTGAGGACAAAGAAGGTAAGTGTATTGGTAGCACATTGGTGATAGCAAAATTATGTTAATATACATTAGGTGTTGAACTGGTGCCTTATCCCATTGATGAGATTTGGAGGCAGGTGTCTAGACAGATAATTATCTGACTAAAACAATCAATAGGCATACAAGCTTCTCCTCCTACATATAAATGATGTGGGGAGAGATGAGGTGTAGGTTTTGAAATGGCTTGATAATCCGACACGTTTCACCCTTAGACTTTCTCAGGGGTATTAAAGCAGCTGTGGAACAGAAATGTCATCTGTGATGGGTGATGAAAAGGATAGCTAGGACAGTTGATTCCCAAATATTCAGAGCTTGATTTAATGTAGATCTGTTATTCATTTATATTGGTGGTGTGGATAAATATGGATACACTTCAATGCTGTCTATGCTGCTTTGCAAATTATGCTGCTTTCTATGCACACGCTGACCTGCAATACTATTAAGGAGCTTGTGTATCCCTATTAATCTACACCACCAATATTTCCATTGCTAATATCCTATGCATATACTATTGTTGCTATTGGAAAGTTAGTTCAGAGCAATGGTGTGCAGCCACTGTGAGTGGTTCTACACCTTCTGTATCTACAGCAACTTGCAGGAGTTGGACACTCACATGGCATTAAGGATATATGATAATGATTATGTGTAGACCATGGTTAAAAAATAATAAAGTTCTGTGTTTGAAGCTTGATCTAGGGATATATAAATGTTCCACACTTGTACATATGTTTAGGTTTATAATGTCATGTTTTATTTGACTAAATATATGTTATAAGCACTTTGTTTTAAAGCAAATCCACTTTTCTGTTTAAAACAAAGGGGTGGCAAATAATCTACTACAAAACAGATGAAAATACCATGATATAGTACACCTCTAGTTTTGTAAGCTGCAGCTATAAAAACGTCATTCTATAGAATGGATGGTAAAACAAATGGTCACTTTAATTGTGAAGTACCAGGAAACTGAGACAAAAGCTCCTTTACAATCTCACCAGAATAGTCCAATGTGCAATCTCCTGGTGTCCCCACCTACACACTTATTAAAATGACCCTTCACATTTAACCCTTTTAAAGGGTTCTTCAAAAAAACAAAGCCCGAAGAAGCAAATCAGGATTTGTAAACGTGTCTATGGTCATCATACCAGAGTTTATGTTCTGCAAAGCATTTAGCAGTATAGAAAATGATCATTGGTGACATTGATCATTTGGTGGCACACATTTATTGGTATATCTTATGGAAGCATAATAACCCAGAATGGATGATTGATGGAGCAGAATGTTAACATTTAGTCCATAAATCCACTAAGAGTCCCCAATCTTTTAGCAGTAAGCCCATCAGTCCCATAGAAGTCTAGGTAAACCCATGAAAATCAAAATACAATTTATAGATCAGAGAAGTTACAAAGGTTGGACCTTTCTTTGCCAATGAAAAAGAAGTGATGTGAACAATTGCTTGCAACAATGGAGCCATGTAAACTGAGCAACTTTGTTTCTGGAAATATTCTTGCAAAAAGTCTTTCAAACAAGGGTGAAAATATCTACAAGAACAATGTCTTTCCTTAACCCAGCAGTCACATCCTTTTTTGTGTCCAGGCATGTCATGTAAAAACTAGGCAGCTGGAGACATCTTAGTCTATCCCATTGAACTCACATATCTAATATTTAACAAATTAGAAGTACTTAAGTTTGATGTATTTTCATTCTGCAGCAACGCTTGCCCAATATATAGTTGTAACTTTGGATACAAGTCATAATAAAGCTCCCTTCTCCCTGTCTGAGGCTCCCTTTGTGTTACTTAAACTGTGGTCACCCTCCAGGATTCTCCTTTGTCTCATACCAGCAAGTGGGAACAGATCAGCCCTGTATGTCCACACTCTGTCACAACACACTGTTCTTTGATATGTGTTTGGGCCAAGAGTTGAATATGTTCACCAACACAATAGAGAATCAGCTGATATACGGCTCACCAGGTCAGTGCGCTGGAAGGGACGAAGAAAAGACAATTTGCTTTGAAAATGAAATAGTCTGTTAAAGGGGGTTACATAGTGGTCACTGTCAGCTGAGTCATTTTCACAGGATTCATTCCATACAATTTTAGGAGGTGATGCTCTTTCTGACCTGCTGCCAGAATAGTTGTACAAAATTAGATTGTCAGTGGAAATAATAAAAAAGACACAGATCTGCAGGCTGTTGAACTGAGAATGTAAAGATTTTATTTACAAAGTGGTACCCCCCAAGGATTTGAAAATAATGCTATCGATTGGAACATCCTTTATATAGGTTTTGGTGTTACCTCCTAGTCAAATATTCACATTTGAGTGCACAGAAGTCCTTACCCTTAAATAAGATTAAAAAATACAATGAACCTCCATTACTTAGTGATGCTGTAATGTACAAGGTATGTTATGGAGGAGTGAATTTGCCACAATAGTTTTCGGTGCAATTATGTTTAATATATTATTGTGATAAAAAACAAAGAAAAATGTAAAAGGAAATTTGTCACAAAAAAACTAGTCTTTAACTAAAACCATAACCCTAATCTAACCTCTAAATCCTAACCCTTACTCTGCAGTTAGCCCTAAACCTAACCTTAACCTCAGCATACCCCTTAACCTTAACCTAGTCCCTAAAATCAACATATTCCCTTAATGTTTCTTGATGAAAAGAATATTGCGACACAAACAAAATAGTGATAACACTCAGAGAAGTTTGATGTTTTTATGTGCCATAATGTTACCAGGGTGTTATCAAGGTGAAATTTTTCTTGTGATTTTATTCAATGTCCAGGTATCACCCACATGCCCATTACTAGGAAAGGCGGCATGGTGTACTGCATCCCACACTGTGGTTTTTTTCATGTTATAAGCACGTTTTAACTTTATCTTTAGGCACAAACGTTAGTACATGCCGCATTTTTAACTAAACAAATTGCATGACAAAATATGTACAATGTGTTACTATGTGTTTTTGGGTAATGTGAGCATTTTACCATACATCACTGTAATATGCGAACGAGCCCTTTGTATGGAAGTGTGAATAAACATCAACAGACATCTTTCACACCCAATCTTATTAAGTGACAAGACACATTTTGCTGGTAGATAACCATTATATATAATTATATTATATAGATAAGAATAATAATGAGCAATCTATACATGACAAAAGCCATTGGCTGCCTTTTAAAGCCTAATTCATAATTCTTAGTCTATCAATTTGGTATTGTTTGTCTGATTAGCTCAGGCACCTAATAGGTTATTACTTAAAACAGTGGCAGAGTACACTTTACTCCTCTTTACCCTTCATATGAATTATTTTTAGAACACAAGATACAAACAATTAATATAGGAGCCTGATGGTTAAATATAATGCAGGGATCAATAGGGAGCATTCTTTCTGCTTCATTTGTTAGCGCTGATGATGTAACGTTAGGATAGTAACAGACATTCATGTAAGTGACTTCCATTGACCATGAGCAGGTTGGACACATGGATATTTGTTTATGGCAGTGTTTCCAAAGCTTAAAATTCTTGTAGTTGTACATGTTTAACGGGCAAGCTCATGTACCGTATGCAGTAGGAATATTTAGTGTCTGAGCACCTTTGTGAATGCAAACAAAAATGAACCGATAGCGGGACTTAAAAACTGAGAACCTATGGGTACCTGAAATTTTTATCTGCACCATTTTTTTCTTAAAAAATGAAGTCTACTCTAAAGAAAAGAAAACCAGTTCTTTGTCTGCTTGTCCCCAGCAAGAAGGAAATACCCAGTATGTAATGTAGGATTGTACAACTCACCCTGGCATTGATGTTCCAGTCAATACTGTCACATGTGGAGTTCATTGGCCTAAATTAAGGCTTCATTGTATTTTAAACAGGACTTCTTTTACTTATGATGGCTGAAGGTAGTTAGTGACCCCAAGTTGGGGTAAGGAGGGTTGGATGGAGAAGAAGGTAGGATGTTGGTAGGTAGGGCTAAATAAAAGCATGTTGCTTGGGTTGCTTGCTAAAGTTAATTTTAGGCAAAGTTCAAACTGTTATTACATGCTGAAATTACCTTTTGGTTGTCACAGGCCACTAGTTTCACGGACTCCAGACTGCGCATGCACGGGAGCCGTGTGTTACTCAAAGGGGAAGACACTTCCCCCACAGTGACATCATGATGCCAGAAGCTGCCCGCCCGTCCAGAGACACAACCCTCTCACCGCCCTGAGCCTGCAATGCATACAGGAGACATTGTCTGTGACTCGAGCCAGTGTGCCCCTCCCCCCCAAACGGGGTCCTTCTGACCCCACTGAGGGGTGCACTGGCCAAAGCCGCGCCGCGGACAACCAAAATCTTCTCACAGACCACTCCACCGTTTGGCGATCGCTATACTAAACCACTTTTCTACACCAGTTTTTACAGTTCTGTGTTACAGCTCTGATTTTAAATATCTTGCTCATTTCTCAATATTTATATTTAGTTTTGTTTGTTTTATATATTATGCAACAATTTACAAAGTCTATTGCCCCTCAAAGGAGCTCACAATCTATTTTCCCTACCATAGTCATATGGTATTAACTCAGTTTACCCCCTATCCTTTATGTTATGGAGAAAAGTGGATGGCGTGTTCTGTAAACCAAACACTCTGTTCTGGATTGACAATGCTGTTCCTCCAATGATACTGTATAGTAAGTGTGCATTGTCACCCTATAATAATAATAATATGACAGAAGTCATAGTCACCTGGATCACTGGGTGAAAATAGAAAAAAAACAAAAAAAAAACAGTCCAGCTACTACATCTCAGGGACTTTATTCTGTAAATAGTACATCGTTGTCCTTGGGTTTAGATACACTTTAAAATGTTTTGCATTTAGCTGCAGAAGTTGTTTTTCCAATTAGCAAATGTGTTATAGTGCAGCTTTTATTAGCAGATGTTTTACAACTTTTCTGTCCTTGTATCATATTGAATATAACTGAAAAAAAGAAACAGTTAGTGCTCAGAACAAAAGTTTTACATTTGTTTGTTTGCATTTCTTTTCTTATATTATCTCATCCTTGATCCACAACAAATCTGTCACAAAAATAGAAATTTGGCAATAGATCAACATTTCTAGCCAGATGGCTTATTATTGTAATTTATACAAGGTAGAGCACAATTAATTATAATTCAATTGTAACAGACGAGTTAAAAACAAAACAAAGAACAAGAGTTTAAGCAAAGGACTTATGGGATTGTTGGTTTAATGTTTGCTTTTTTGATTGCTGGAACTTTTATAATGGTCACTTTTGTATTAATGACACCTGACTGAGTGGAGATTTTATTGTACTTGCTTGTGTTTACTGAACAGAAAATTATGTGGAAAAATTGATATGGGTTTAACAATTTCCTGCAAAAGTAGAAATAAATGACAGAACTCTGCTCATTGCGCATGGGTTTTTGTTTGCAAATTGTTGATTTTCCTTGTCTAAATCAATGCAAGTCCAAATTCAACTTAAAGCGGATTGATGTAACTTTTAAGCACCCTAAAGCAACTCCACAAACAAATGAAAAGACAGTCAATGCAACGCAAAGGTCAAAGTACATTATCTTACTTTAAACAGCAGACAGAACACTGCATGTGTCTCCTCTCTTGTGTGGCACTGTGGCTAAAGTGGCATTCTTGCCTTGCAGCATGGTGGGTCCATGTTTAAATCTTGGCCAGGAGACATGTAGTTTGCTTTTTCCATATTTACAGGGGTCTTTCCACATCCCAAAAGCATACTGGTAAGTTATTTGTCCCCCAACAAAATTATTATTAAGCTATGGAAACCTTACCAACCTATTGGGCACGTGACAGGTGGCCTTGCTCAGGAGGTAAAGGGGAATGGACCAGACTTTACTTTCCTAGTAAAAGACAACATTTGCATATAGTGCCAGTTGTCCATATCCCAGTATCTGCTGATCATTTTACCTGAACCTCTGTGTAGGCACTATTTCATCATATATTTAGCTTACGTAGCTTGAATTGCCCAGATCTATAACAGATCACACTCAAATTGTTCATAACATTTTGAGAGCAATTAAACATCTGCACAAAGTATGGCTGTTTTCCTCATTTTGTTAGCTGGCTGCCTATTTATTTGTGTATTGGCCAAAAACAAAGTGTTTCCCATATATCTCATATATATTGATTCAATGACAGACTACCATACAATAGGAAATGCTCAGTGTGTTACCCAGCATTTTACACTGTGTTGTCAAGATTGTATTCCTCACAACTGTGGTCACAGTACTAAAAGCCTGCCAATAAAATCTTGGTGCATAAAACTTAGACATTATATTGTTATGGGTCATACAGCTGGCAGGATTTTCTCACAAGACATTTAAGCTATTTTTTTTACAGCTTTCATTAAAACAAAAACATCTTTTGGGTGTGTGACTCGTTGTTGGGTTGAACATTTGCTGATCTAGGAGCACCATCACAGCACAAACAAATCAAACAAGGCAGAGGTGGACTTGGCACCTTACAGAGGTTCTCCCTGCAAGACATCTAGACATTGAACATGTCCAAGGATAATATATTCTTACTGTTTTCAAAAAGACTCCATACAAGTAAAGGGAAATCTGGGCAATCGGCCATAACCTACAATAAGTAGTTTAAAGTTGATGATTTAGGACAGCCTCTCTCCCCTAAATGCCATTGGATAGTGAAGAAGAAGCAGCACCTCAAAGCAGGGGTGTCCAAACTTTTTGCAAAGAGATCCAGATTTGGTGAGATGATAATGTGTGGGGGCCGACCATTCAGCACATGCTCAAGGTTAGTGTGGGCGTGGTCTGCGCGGGTCCCATACAGCACATGTCCACCAGGGTGACGTGACGGATTCCCTGTGCATGGAGTCCGGTGTCAGTGCAGGCTATGTGCGGAGCACGTTCTTTAAATCAGAGTGGGCGTGGTCCGTGCAGGTTCCGCACAGCACACATCCAGTAGCCGGATGATAATTGCAAGGTGGTTGATCAACTCTAATGAAATATAAAATAGCCTTTTTGTATGTGTGTATTTTATACTGTGGTCAACAGTGCTGAGGGGCTGCATAATATTGATTTTATGACAGAGGCTGCGGTCCGGTGGAAATCTGAACAGGGGCTGCAATTGGCCCCCGGCCAAGGTGTTATTTATGTGCTTAGTCTGCACCTCCAAGTATGTTTGTTTTTGTATGTATTGTGGTTAATTAAGATCTCCATACAGAGCTCCTAGTTCAAACTGTAGCTATTCTGATCCTGCTGTGTAGATTACAGAAAGGTGGCACATTTAAATATTTACATTAGATGTATTTACATTTTTTGGGACTACATAATTTGATTTTATTTTAAATAACTGGGGGCAGGGTGTTCCCCTGCTCCAGTGTCACTGTCTGTATTTGTCTGTCATTTGCACCCCCTATTTAATGTACAGTGCTGCATAATATGCTGGCGCTATATAAATCTTGTTAAATAATAGTAATAATAAAAATATTATTATTATTAATAATAATAATAATAATAATAATAACAATAATAATAATTGATTGGAATTCAGGTATGTTTGGAAACCTGCACTTTTGTAAACTTCCACTAGGGGGAGATATGACATAATAAACTTTGAAGATTAGCCCAAAGCAGCAAAACAACAGAAACAGTGAATTAAAAATAAAGTTATATTGTAGAAGTTCACATGAAAATGCCGATTGCAAAATAATGATACAGATCCAATAACTATCCACAGACAAGCATCCCAACTTCACTCTAACTGTATTGCTGAATTGGTTTTCTAGGGTCAGTGGTGCAGAATGATTGAAGCCAAAGATACCAAGCACTATCAGAAAGTCAGAATTGGCATCCTGTATGTATGTCTCAATACCAATCTCCTTTAAATTATATATCATTGCAAACAATAGATTTCTCCTATCTGCTCTCTATTGACTTATTGCAGGACAATTGTACTTATAAAGTAGAGTTTTGCTTCTTTCCACCTTTGTGGAGAAATGTAAATTTCCATGTATAAATATGTACCATGTATAAATAACCTTTATTTATAAAGTGGCAACTTATTACGCAGCTCTTTACAATAAATAACATTACCAGTCTGGATTTGCTCCCCTCCCTGATTAGCATGATCATAATATTATTAATAATAATAATAATAATAGTGTTTCTTTGAAAACTGTAAATAACATGATTGCAATGAGCAAAATCTGCAAGCACATATTCCAAAAAGCTAAAATACAAATGAAATTGAAAATCACTGGATTCTAGATAATTTCCCAAATTCTCTCAATTTACAAACAGACGCGCCCATCTATTATTTTAACCTAAAGAGAAGGGCAATTATTTCTAATTCTGTTGATTTTTGATCCTTGAATCAAATAAATTGGTGTTTCCTGCATGTTCTGAAACTACCAGAAGAGAGCGACAGGAATACTGCACGGGTTTCATGCATTGGCTACAGAAACTGGCACTTCTGTAGTTAAAACATCATAAAATAATGGAAACCGCCTGGTTGTAAACATGTATTTAAATCAAGTAGATTTAGATTTGTGCTACAGATAGGAATGAGGGAACAGATAATTACACAGTTCAGGATTTCGTACTGTAAATCATTTCAGTGCTTCACTCAGTTTTTAAAATCCAGCACAAAAGTGACAAGAATCAGTATGTTCCAAAAACGTCAGAGCGAATTTACAGATCTCCTTATACAGCAGAAATATATCTGCTCTGGAGTCACACACAATACTATCAAATATTCTGATATGTTGGTATCAACTGATAGAGAGAAAATTAAACAAAACATCAGCAGAGTTGCCTGCATCTCATTTACCCCGGTACTATTTATCATCCTGACATACAACTACACAAAATCAGCTAGTGTTAGCATGGAGATCATAAACTCTGCAGGGCTCAGATCACAGCAGATGAGCTTGGTCAGCGGGTATATCTTCCAAGAATGATGTCTCCTACACCCCACTATATGAACATAGCAATAAACCCCCACAGAATATCTAACAATAAAGCAGAAATAATCATAGATATGCCTGAAAACGTATTACGTACACATGGTATAGTTCTTAAAAACCAAAGACAGAAGATAAACAGTACTTTCATCTGTTTTGGTTTCTTCCTTTTAACTGCAGACACTGGAACTCATTTATCAATACTGGAGAAAATATGGAGCTATAGCCACTAGTCAGCTTTCATCTTTCATTCTCTGGAAAAAATGATATGGATCTGGTCAGACAGAAGCTCCACTATTGTTTCAGTTTCCATAAATCAGCAACACTCTGAACAAGAGGCTGAATACATCACTGGAGCCTACGGATACATGACTTTTTCAGTCCTAAACCCCATCCGCTCTTCCAAAAGCTCATCCCTTTTACACACGCACAAACATTTTGTGCTTTTGATGTTC
This sequence comes from Pyxicephalus adspersus, assembly GCF_032062135.1. Taxonomy (NCBI): domain Eukaryota; kingdom Metazoa; phylum Chordata; class Amphibia; order Anura; family Pyxicephalidae; genus Pyxicephalus; species Pyxicephalus adspersus. Next base: position 31,296,023 of record NC_092861.1, on the reverse strand, counting down.
TCACAAAGAAGACAAATGCAAATATTTTAGAAAATTGTCCTGGCAAGTTTAGGTTTATTCGGGTTTGGTGTAAGGTCTATTTAATGTACAGCGCTGTGTAATATGTTGGCGCTAAATAAATTCTGTTTATTATTATTATTAATAATAAAGATCAGCTTTCAGCTGTCATGGGACGCTTAGGGCCCCTCTCATTGTCATGTATGGTTAGGATCCTTTCAGGTGTCATGGCAAGGTTAGGATTCTTTCAATTGTCATGTAAGGTTGGGATCCTTTCAGGTGTCATGGCAAGGTTAGGATTCTTTCAATTGTCATGTAAGGTTGGGATCCTTTGGGTTGTTGTGGCATAGTTAAAATTCTTTGGTTTGTTCTTGCATGGTTCGGATGTTTTGTGATGTTGATGTTCCTACAGAGTAGACAGATGTTACTTAGTTGACAGATGTAAATATTGTATCTGTTCTGGCAAGTTTAGGATTCTTTCATTTGTTATGTAGGATCCATTGGGTTGTCCTTGCTTAGTTAGGATCTAAGGTTAGGATACTTTGGACTGTAATGGCAAGGTTGAGATCCTTAGGGTTGTAATGGCTAGGTTAGGATCCTTTGGGTTATAAAGGCAAGGTTAGGATTCTTTAAGGATGTAATGGCAAGGTTAGGATCATTTGGAATGTAATGGCAATGTAAGGATCCTTTTGGATGTAATGACAAGGTTAGGATCTGTTGGGTTCTAATTGCAAGGTTAGGATCTGTTGGTTTGTAAAGGCAAGGTTAGGATTCCTTGGGTTGTAATGACAAGGTTAGGATACTTTGGTTTGTAAAGACATTGTTAGTATCTGTTGGGCTGTCATGGCAAGGTTAGGATCATTTGCATTGTTATGGCAAGTAAAGGATCCGTTGAGTTGTCATTCCTGCAGAATACTGGAATGACATTGTGCAAGGAGCAGGCATGAGGCCAGTCAGCCAAGGAGACAACAACCAAGAACAGTTAGATCTTGATGAAACTGACAATGGTCCATGAAATACTTTGGTAATAGTCAAGGTGAGACATTCGCATAGTCAACATAAGCCATGGCTTAGAGCAGCATGGCTGTCAGGGGCTTTACAAACACCCCACTACAAGGAATTATGGTAACACATTTCTATTTACAAAACTGCTGCCCTCATTCTCAGTGCAGTTTTCAACTGTTACTACTTTTGAACAGTTAATGATTATCTTTCTAGGAATAATGTCTAAGGAATAGTGTCCTTATAGATGACCTATCCTAAGACAATGCACTAGAACCAAAATGGTAAGAGAAAACGTTAACAGTTTTCCCAACTCTACTAGTTTATAGGTGTACTGACAAAAAGTTTTTAGGGTGGCTGTACATTTTCTGACCTCAGTATGGGCGAGCACATGAGCTAAGGGGAGAGATTGCAAGAGATTGACGATCACAAACTTTTGGTTTTCCAACAGATTTCCAGGATAATTACTCAGCAACAGAACAGAAATATGCCCAGAAAATAGCCTGGATGGCAGAAGAGATAAGCATGTATACTCTTCTATTTGAATAACAAAGGACAGTTTTACCATAACACTAAAAAATAACAAGATAAACATAAATCCTTTATTAAAAGATGACATAATAAAACCAGCTTTTGCTAAAATACATATACTTGTTCCTAAAATTTCCTCTGCAGTAATTTTTTATCTATAAATGTCCTCAGTCTGATTCAGCATTTTTCAACCCACTTTTTTTGCAACCCAGGCTGTCCAGGTTGATAATGTGAAAAAAAAAAAAATAGTGGTAATGTGTTTCAACCAATATAAAGCAACCCATACAGTCCAATCAGTTTTCATTTTACATAGGTCTGATTAGTAAAGACCTAAAGCTACCTAAAGACTTTAATCTGCGTTTCTATGTGTATGCAGAACAATCTTTTAAATGAAAGATCTTGCTGCAAACATCACCTATTGAGGGGGTGGAGGATGCTGGAGGCATCAGTCTGTGTCAGGGGACACGATCACCCAGGATCGTATAATTACTAATCATCTTCCGGGCCCAAGTTGATGGGATTTGACCGAAAAATGCAGTTTGCTTTTCACATCAGTTTGAGAAGCTTTTGGTATAATTTATTTAAATGTATAAATTTTTTTTGGCGCTTTTGCATTTCTATAGACTTGTGTGGAGCAGTTCTTAAATTCACAAAAGTCCTTACTTTAAAATGGCACAGCTATGGGGGATTGCACAAGACCTACTTTTATGTAAAGTTCCTGGATCTAAACCTGGATAAATGTAGGAAGGAATCTTAACTCCCATTGCTATCTATAGGTTATTAAACAATATTTATATGTAATGGAGAGAGGATGCTTGTCTTGGTGACAATATCAGATTGTATTATAACTTCTGTACACAGATGACATCAGTAACACAATCACTCACATTACATTATTGCATGTATGAAGGAATGAAATAGTTAAAAGCCGTACTGTTTATTAGTCTCCATGGTAATGGAATTCGTAACATAATAATCCATTTGAAATTCCTAAATGATACAGCTGTCAATAAGAAGGGTTTCTGAGGCTCCAAGCTAGAATCTGTTTGGGTAGCCTCACCTAACGTGACCTAAATAATTGTTGGAATGTTTTTCATACAGCCTCATTGAATTAAATTTCTCTCATTAAAATTTGCTACGAGAATAAAATAATTGGGCCATGCTGATGATTGGATCTGTATCATTGAGTCATTGGATGTGTATCATTGAGTCATTTTGTCATTACAGAAACAAAAAAATCGTAACAATCATAATAACACTTTTAAAAAAAAAAAATAGGCATATTGTAAATTGGAAGTTCATATAAAATAATCTGATCAATCTAGTAGACGGAAAAAAATTCTGGTTAGGTTGGAATGTGGTGTGGCTCTTGGGGAAAAGTTGTTGGCCACAATCTTGGTTTTATTGGGGTTTAATAAAGGATACACTGTCTTTAGAATTGTTCCTAGTATAGAATTAATTTGATGGTCCTGATTTACTAAAGCTCTCCAAGGCTGGAGAAGATACACAAGATTCACCAAACATGGAATGGATCAAGTCCAGGATTGAAAACATTTGCTTACAAAAATCAAATGGCTTTTAAGAAATCCATTCCAGTTTTGCTTCACTGATGAAAGTGTATCCTCTCCAGCCTTGGAGAGCTTTAATAAATCAGGCCCAATGACTCAAACCATGTGGGCAAGCTACATGGATTCCTGATCAATATGGTAATTCTGTACATCTCTTTATCTAGCTTTTGATCTTCCAATAAAAAAATTGTAAAAAGTACAATTTGAAAAATTACAGGAATAAAGTATTTTCTTTAACTAGGTAATCAGCCAACCTGCTTGGATTTTTTGTTAGTAAAACAAGCCCTGAACTGATACCGATTGGGCAGTTTGGAAACTTTCAAAATGTCTTCAACATTATGTGTCTGTGAATGTTTTTAAAGCTCCCCAACACTGGAGAAGATAGACTATTATGGGGGAACTTGGGTAATCCAGAAAACCTTGAATGGATCACCAATGTTCCCCCCCTCCAATATCTTCTTCAGTGTTGGAGAGCTTTAAACATTTTTTTGAAGAACTTTAATAAACCAGGCCCTATCAGTCCAGTTCAATGTAATTACTCTTAGATATACAATGATTTGGATAAATTAGAACCTTCACAGACAAAGCCTAAAAAACTTAAAACATAGTAACCCTGAGGCAGTTGGCCATTTTTGTTTATTTTCTAAATTTCAGAACTGACACCTAAAATTACAAGAGATTTAGGCGATTTTAACTTTAATGATAATAATAATGTTGCTAGTTTCCTCCACACATAGTTGCTGGGCTTTGTATATTTATATATGTGTTAGTTATATCTAGTAGCAGTGACTAGATTTGCTTTTTGGTGATTTAGGAAAAAATAAAAACTTTAACAAGTTTATTAACTTAAGTGGTAAGTGCATAATGTATGTGCATCAAAATGGTGTTTGGCAGCATGGGCAATGGAGATGTATGGTATTTACTTTTGCAGGGATATGGCTCTGCAGGCTGCCTGTAATAACACTGCCATTGCCCACCAATGGTGGCCAATAAAACATGAAATGCTTTAGTATGTAGTATATACAATTATAGTTACCATCTTTGACACTTTCACACCTTGTTTGGAATTGAACACTTTCCCAAGCAACAGAATGATTCTATAAGGCTTGCCTGAAAATAAAGGAATGCAGCTACCATGCCACATGATCACCACGTGGCATAGAAAACTAAAGCAGCTTGTCCTGAGATTAGGTGATTATTCTTTGTGATGTTTGTTCAATGCAAACCAAGCTCCACTTTCAGCATGGGGTGTGCAATTGAATTCAGTTCATTGAAACATGCTATAAATATAGACATCCCCTAAGGGCATATTCCATTTTAGTGCATCAGACATAAAAATAGCATTTTCTATATATACACCCTGCACATTTATAATAATACCTGGATATAGAAAACCACATTTGCTATTTTGATCGCAACAGAAGACTGATTTTGTTTACTTTACAAAGGATATGAGTAGACATTTTCTTGCAAATGTAAGTTATGTAAATGTAATTTATTATTTAAATAAAAAATAACCAAACTCCGAATCTCTACATAAAAGGCAAAATCTGTCAACTGTCTTTACCAGGACAGTTTTCAAATTGATTTGTATTGTCTGTAATGATATTCCTAGAAACATATTACATGTACTAACTATGAATTGCCCATCAGACTTTAATGGGCTAAAGTAACATGTTTTTGACATCAGCCTGAGATGCTTCTAAAACCATAAAAAAACACCTTTACAGGTGGAAATCTGATAATCCCTCCACAATCCTAGTCAAATTAATCCCATACTGTCCCCGTTAGGAAATGCTCTTCTGCCGACTCTGTGCTGTGTGACATCACAATATAAAACACTGTTTGTTCTGTCCAGAGATGTCATTTGCAACAACCAGGAGAACTAAGATAGCATCAGCCCCTGCTTTCCTTTAGTGGTGCAGCCTGATGGATTTATGGCATCCCCAGCATCCATTGGTAGGCTGTGCACAGCTGAAGGGGATTTTAGAGGCTGATCAGCTCCTGACTCAGTCCTGGATTGTCATTGGCTGCTGGGGCTTTATAGCCACTCTGCTTCCAGTCTTCTGTGCCTGGTATAGCGTCTGCTGGGCTTACCTGTGTTGGATTGAATATTGATTATTCTGTTACTGACCTGTGCCTGTTCCTGACTATCAGTTAAACTCTGCCTGGACCGACCTCTGCTTGTGACCCCGACTCTGTTTGTGCCTTTCCCTTTGTACTTTGCTTGGTGGACTGATTTCTTGTGTTTTGACCTCGGCTTGTTTTTAGATTTCCTGACATTCTGTACTTTGTATTTGTGGGCTGCCGACCTATCTCCAGACACCATCTCTTGCACACCAAGTCTTGGGGGCAACCGAGTGCTGGGAGACGCAACCAGTCTCCCAAGGCTGAGCGGGGGCTACTATAGGCGAAGACTGCAGCGATAGATTGGAGGATTGGTTTACAAGGATTACTGGTATTAACCCGGGCCTTACAGTCCCATCTTTTTTTCCTCGTCCCAGTACAGACTAGACACCAGTCACCTCCATCTTCTTCCAACTTCTTCTTCCTACGTCACTTATTTATACACTATGCAGGCCCGAGATTGGCATTTCTTCTTTACTTTAGCGAAAAGCCCCTATGATCCAGCAAACCTGGAATGAATCTGATCCAGGATTGAAAACATTTGCCAAATAAAAGCAAATTATTTTTTTAAATCCATTCCAGGTTTGCTGGATCACCTACGTTCACCCATGATAGTCTATCTTCTCTAGTCCTGGAGAGCTTTAAGAAATCAGAACTGTTGCGTCTGCTTCCTGATCTGAACCATGTGACTCCTTGCAGTAATAGACCAGAATATTCTGCAGTTGTGCTCCATCTGCTGGCAGAGGTGGAAATTCCATTTGGTTATCCTTTACTATAGCACTCCCTCTGGAGGTGGTAATCAGTACCCACCCATCACATGATCTTTTTCTCAGTCACATGTCCGTCAATATATAACTACATGACAGGTAATAGCATATAACAACACCTAAGCTGTGCCACCTGCTTTCCAGAACTGAAATTAGTTGGTTGGACAGTTGACATGAGTTGATTTATAGACTTTTGGCTTCCAGTACAACCACAGATTGGTGTGGCTTACCAGTTCAGTATAGCTAAATAAATACGAATGTTGGTCTAGTTTAAACTACAAATTTGTCTTTTGATGCATTGGTAAGTAAATACGATTATAGCTACCAACTTTTCACACGTTGATTGGAATGGAACACTCCTCTAAACAAAAGAATGAATTTGTGAGGCATGCCTGAATTCAAAGGAATGTAGCTGTCATGTCTCATGATCACCGCATGGCACAGAAACCTAAAGCAGCTTGTCCTAAGATTAGGTGATTATTCTGTATGTTCAGTGCAAACCAAGCTCCACTTTCAGCATGGGGTGTGCAAAAAAATGCAGTTCACTGAGACATTCTATAAATATAGACATCTCCTATGGGCATATACTAATTTAATATATCAGGTATAAAAGTAGCATCTTCTATATATACACCTAACAGCAGAAAGCATGCAGTCAATGAAGTCAGGAGGCCTTTATATGCCATTAGGCTCAATTTAATAATCTATGCTTATCACTTTTTTCCAAACGAAACACTATTTTCAGTAAGGAAGACCAATAGAAACTGAGCTCAGCTATCAACATATAAAATTAGACTTGTGTCATAGTTTAGTGTTGGACCCATAATGCTATCTGGTAATGGTGTTGGGTTTTATTGCAGAGCTTTCAATGCTGTTTCACTAGTTTAAAACTACTGTATGGGAAAAAAAGTTTAGCTTCTAAAACAAAAATATTAGGTAACTATGGTAGCAAACTAAGACTAATGATACTCTGGCTTGCGTTATGATTCAAAATTATTATTAAATACATGAGCTCAATAATTTCATAACGTTATTAGATTTCATTTTTGTTTTCATTCCAGGGTAAAGAAATTAAGCAGATTGTTTCCTCTTTGTTAATTATCTTAAATTTTGTGGTAAAGTTTAGGAAAGCTTGGGCGTGTTTGTAAATGTTAGTATTTTATTCTCTTTGTCCTACAAGACTGTTCATGCCTGGAATGATTTTTCAGAAATGCAAAAATACTCATAACTTCTGGGTAAAGAAGAAAGGGATTATAAAATAAGCCGGACGTTTAAGCCACTAATAAATCATCATTTGGTCAAACATTTATAATAAAAGAAATTATTTATTTATGACTTTAAAACATCTCAACATCATATAAAAACCAATATATGTCCCAATAAACATACACATACATCAACAATTTGGGTTGTAGCTAACAAAACATTACTACTCTGTGATGTTTAAATTAACAATTGTACCTAATTTAAAGAGTTTATTGGTATTTTTTTAACACATGTTTTGCAGATCTTGCCTGCTTCATCAGGAGTGTTATGATATAAAAACACAAAAAGCAGTAGTATCTACAAGAAAAGAATATATTACAGCTCTGATGTATAATAAATATTTGTAATGGTGGTTTACTTATCTCCAGACCAAAGATTTAGATTCCCTTCAGCTATAACCAACTGCAAAAGATGTCTACAAAATCAAGAATATACAATATACACAAAATAATATTGGGATGTTGTTCTTTAATATAATATTGGTAAAATCAGGGGTCAATTCAAATATTCAAATGGAATGATTTCTCACTTTTTTTTTATATTTTAGCTGAATGGACTTTGGCTGTATGATGTATTATATATATATTGGAAAACACAGTTACAACAACTTTTTTACCTGCTAAACCAGCCTTTCTCAACCTTTTCAACATGTAGGAACCCTTTCAGGTCTTCAGGAAACCCCTTCTATAGTTACTAAATCCATAACTCACAGTACATTAGTGTGGTGGTCAGTGGAAAGAATGTCACTCTTAGAGATAAAAAAGTAGATCATTGGGGTCAGAGGTAACCGACCTAAGAGGCACAAATAGCCAATTGCTCAAGGAACTCTTAGCCACCTCTGGCGGAAACTTGGTTGAGAAACACTGTGCTAAGCTAAGAAAGGTGACAGAACATTATTGCACTATACCATATCTATACCATACCTACTCACCCTGCATTCCAACTGGCTACATTTCTGGGTTCTGCATGACTCCCACCTTAACAAGCTAACAACACAAGATTAAAAAAATAATAATAATAATACTATAGTCTAAAATCCTAGTAAATTTTAAAGAATGACTTCCTAAAACCCAGTCTCTAATGAACTTCCATACTTCTTTTACAAGTATTCTATACCCATTCTGTGGCCACATTTTGTATTTTTATTTAATTTACTACTGAAAGAGGAACAACCACAAAGCTAAGTACCCCACTCTTTTTATGGTGCCCCTCAAACCAGTCAAAAAGCACATCTAAGTCCTATAACTACAGATCAACTGTGCTTCTAAAGTTGGGATAACAAAAAATTGATAGACATTAACCAGGGTTCATTACATTTAGGCAAGCAGAGATAACTGAAGGGGAAGCATTTACTAATAGCAATATATATATATATACAAATATTAGCTGTTTTACAAACATTTGGATTTAAAAGCCCCTTCCTAAAATACAATAATTATAATAGCCAATTGCACCTGTTAATGGTGTCTCTTTTCTCAGCCATTGTTTGTATGCAGTACCTGGCAGAAGTTATTCCCAAATAAAATAAAAAAGACATACGATAAATATATATTTTTTTTATTGTCTTATCTTCATTTTAGACTTCTTTTTACACTAAGTGTACCCACTCTCTAAAATATCACCAAACCCTTTTACTCACTGCAGAATTTGAACTCCCCCCACAATTGTTAGGGATGTATCCCTTAGTTGCAGTCAGCATGTGTCCCCAGTATTATACAATAGCTTATTTAGAGTATAATTGTGTGAATGCAAGTAAGTCACTTAATTCATCATTTAACAAGCTCTAAGGTTATTATTGTTACATGTTGTATAGCATATACTGATACCACCATTACTATAGTTTTAGGGTCTCCTTATCCCCTGAGGAAGCCCATAGGGGCAAAATGCGTCGGGATGGGACCTACTGTGTAATCCCTTGCTCCAACATAAGTTTGTCAATCCAACACTACTACCAAGTACTGTGTGGACCAATTGAATGTTTGACATTCATGCTTTTATATCTCATCGCTTATATGTACTATTTTAATATTTTATTATCAATAAAGTTATTATTGTATTTATATAAAAGTTAAATTTCCATGCCACCAAAAAGCCTGCTTTTCCCTCTTTCTGGTTTCTCGCTTTCAGGCTTCTGTACACCTGTTGAATAATTCAGTCTGTTGTTTCCAGCCAATTCTCTTGTGCTGCTCCTGTGGTCCTCTCTGTCTGTGGATATTCCTGTGCCACCTGTGCCTCCCGTTGCTTCCAGTGTCTTCTGTGTTCCGTGTGTCTGCAGTGGCCCCTTTGTCACTGTTTCCTGGATCCCTGATATTTGACCCCTGGTTTGTGACCTGACCTCTTTTTCTTGCTGCCTGCCTTGACCCCGGACTACCTTGACAATTCTTCTGCCTTGTGATTTTGTACAGTGTATCCTCCTGCCCATCCTGGTGTGCCCAAAGACCGCAACCTAGCGATAACCATATTTGTCAAGCCATAGAGCCCCCTAGTGGCCCTTTCTTCCCATGCGCGTCTCTGCAAATGACATTGCTGGACAGAATAAGCTGTGTAGGATACGGTGGTGGCACACAGCACGGAAGTGACGGGCAGATATACATCTCCTAACAGTAACTGCATGCTTTTTAAATTTTCTTTTCCTTGGGGGCATATTTCATCATGTCTTTAAGACATTGTGAAGTGGTGGCCAACCTTTTTGTCCCTACGGACCAATAAACGCACAGACTCCGGATCCGAATGCGCAGGGTGCCATCTGTCACTCAAGAAACTTTACCCAGAGTGATGTCATAATGCCAAAACCTGCCCACTCAGACCTGAGATGGGAGAGAGAGCGGGTTGTGTCCAGAGACACAACCTGCCCATAGCTCTGAGCCTGTGATTCATATGAGGGACATGGTCTGTGCCTCTGGCGGGTGTGAAAGACCCTGCCTGGGGGGAGGGGGGGGGGCGCACCGGTCAAAGCCACAAACCACCAAAATTGGCAGTTGGGGACTGCTGTTTTAGACATCTTCAGAAATTTTGGGGACTCTACTATGTTCAGGGACTTTTTAATTAACTGAAAATAAATGGAGTGTTTTAGAAACGCACCAAAGTCTAACTGTGAAACCTGTTGTGAAATCTATGGCTTGCTATTTCCACATGTGACATATAAAGCTAAAACAACACAAAAAATATAACAAAAACTACAATAAGGTACAATAAAATTCATAATTTATTCCAGATATGAGCCAATTAGGAAATTAATAAATGTATTTTACTGGACTGGGCTATATTTTTTGAAAAAAGATTGTTTTTTGCGGGAAGGTCTGGGACTTGTCTGTGCTGTCTGATAGAAGTGTTTTCAAGGCTATTGAACCAAATTACAGACGCTATAAAGTTACAGTCCTGTGGTAAGTAAAACAACATTCATAAATGTACTTCAACAGTAAATTTAGCTGCTTGTCTGACGTTAAGCTTTAAGTTTTTATATTATGCAGGAAAGTTTTTCAATTTTATATTACAGGTGACTTTCACTGTGGCAACTTGAAGTTCTGCATTATACTTTATTGTACCTTCATGAACGATCCTTGTATGAAACCTTTCCCAATATCCAATAAAAAAAGCAGAACATACTGCCTCTCTGTTATTCTATAATTTTAAGTCATCTAAATCAGAAAAAATGACTGCATTGCCATAAATTACAGGAGGCAATAAATAAAACCTGGCAGTGAGTAATTCACTTATTAAGGCAGTAGATTACAAACTAATATATGCTGACCCTGGGGCTGAGCTGTTCCTGCAGACTTTCGCTAACTGGTTTTGTGAAAAGTTGTTAGATTTATCAGCAGGATGTGCTAAATGGAGAAATAATGGAGACTAAAAAAAGTGGCTAGAGCCCATAACAGCTCATCAGCATGTCCTTTGTCTGATTCTAGGGCAGGCGAATCAGACGGGCCTGAAGGGGGTCCAGTACTTTTTATGTCATTACCAGTCAGGTGGAGCCTTTCCTTATTGCTCTAGGCATTTAAAGGCATAGAAGCTCGCTGTTAAAGCAACTCACTGATATGTTAGTGCTGAGCCCCCAAGGGTGTGTCACTTATGATCTAAGTGCCCCAATGATCTCCTGTATCTTCTGTAACCCAGGGTGTCTCCTGGGTTCTCCATGATTCACTTTTACGACGCCCAAATATATATCATGACCTCTGTGTCCTCAGGAGCTCACCTTTATTTTGACTCAAAATTTTAAGGTCAAAATTGAAAAGTCAAATGTCAAAGTAAAAATCTTTTTATTTTTTTAATCATTACTATTTCTATGCTTGGTTTAATCCCTTGGAATTGTAAGGGGTTCTACATACGCCTTAGTTTGTTGTGAGAAGATTGATATCTGTGGGTCCTCTTAATAAATCAGGTTTCCAGATTCGAATAAGCTTCCTACTTGAAGACCCCCACAATCCTTGGGTGATGTTGTGGGATTAAGGCTCTTTTCCCCAATATTGGTCCTTGCCACTGTTGGGGGTAGGCAGGAGTTTAGTTTTGGGCTACACACTTTTTGCACCCTTTCTTCTTTGGCAAGCCTGATTCCAGGGAACTCTTTATGGCTAGGAGGGTTCACATGCTTCCTGCATAAACTTGGCTGGTGAGATGACCTGTTATAAATACTTCTCCACAACTTCTCCACTGTCCAACTTCTAGGCGTTGATCAGTGTGAACACACATACACATCTGGAAACTAAATTCTTTTCTCCAAAGAAAGTTTTCTCTTTTATGTGACAAACAGCAATTTTTCTCTCTGAGATTTTTCCTACAGGCATCCAAATCAAAGTAATAATAAAAATATAGTAAAATCTTTAAAAGCCTGTAGGTAGTGGTACAAAACCTTTATAGCTTGGGCTGATTTCCTGGACCAACTTTCACTGACTAATTAATTATCTCCTTCTGTAATGAAGGCTGTCAAGCTAATCCTTTGACGTTACTGCCAGTAACTGAATCCAGTAATTTCCCAGAAATATGAGCATGGCTCCTTAACATTCTCTTCATACATAAAGTACCTTCTTATAAATAAAATAATGTGATCTCTAAAAATATACGGATGTACGGATATGGAGAAGATAGTTGTGTAGCTCAATGTGACAGTTTTGGAGTATGGAGGTGAATTTGATCTTCTCCCTCATATTAGTGCCCAGGACTAGCAGCCAGTTATTATTAGTATTATTAATAATAATAAACAGGATTTATATAGCACCAACAAAATATACAGCGCTGTATAATAAATAGGGGTGGCAAGTGACAGACAGTTGAAGACAGTGACACAGGAGGAGAAGAGGACCCTGCCCCAAGTAGCTTACAATCAAGGAGATTGCCATTTTGCCAAATGCCACACCTAAGCACTGTCAAATGATTGGGTGATGTCACCTCACTTCTTTGTCACCAAATCTTCCAATATTAGTGCCAACTTCAGAAGTGAGAGGAGCTATGAGAGAGCACAGGCATAGTTACTATACTGGGTTTGGAGGATGGACTTTCTGCAGACATTGTCGCCTTGCCCTGCCTGACAATTTGTAAAAGGATGAATTCTCCCTCTGTCCAGGGGACAACTATCTCTGAGAAAGAACATGAGAAAGAATTTCCTAGTGGGGCAGCCACAAAAATGACAGTTCTAACCAACTTCTTCTATTTTATTCAAAATGCTTTTGGTTCTTTTTTTATTGTAGAATGTATTTTTTGTTGTTATCTCTGGTGTGTAAAGACAATGTACCCCTGTACAAACACCACACAGGCGTAAGTTACTAGAAAAAGTTCATTTCTGCAAAGAGTCAGTTCTTTACTTTCTCTCAGAAATGTATTTACTTTTAGTAAAAAACTAAGCATGTACTGCTTTTGGCATTTGGTAATCCTTGTGAATAGAATCTTCTTTTCTTTGCTATCTTAAGGATTGTCAAAGTATAACACACTAATTAAATCTACTGTGTATGTTAAAACAGATTAAGGTAAATTCTATAGGCAAAAACATGCCTATGGATATTGTTTACAAAATCAAATACAGAGCAATTTTTGTACATTACTCAGTTACAAGATAAAATCTTGAAAAATATAATAAAAAGAAGAATTTCTGAATAAATGGTTTAAAACAATTCATCATTCAAAAGAAAATGGGATGAAAGTATTCTCAGATATAAATAACAACATATAAAAAATACAGGTACATTGGCCACGCATTAAGGCTTAAAAACCCCATTAAGGCTTAAAAAAGGCATTAAGGCCCTCTCCAACATTATTAAAATATAGTTTAGTTAATGTTCTTTATTACTTTTGACCCACTGACCGCAAAAAGCAATTTATAGAAGTGGGCAATACAGGCCATCAGCAGCACTAATGCTCAAAGTTAGTTTTAATATAAATACTTAACTTATTCTAGCACAGTGAGCCTCAGTGAAAAATGGAAACACTGATGATGATGACTGCTTTACATCAAAACACAGAACCAAACAGAATAATCAATAATATGACCAAATTGACTGTAACCCCAACCCAAACAGCAGCGCTGAAGTCTATAGGCAATTAGATAATGTAGATCAGCAGTCGCCAAACAGTGGCAGTGGTCCATGAGAAAATTCTGGTGGTTTACAGAAAAATTATTATTATTATTATTATTAATAAACAGGATTTATATAGCGCCAACATATTACGCAGCGCTGTACAATAAATAGGGATTGGGACATTATTTGCAATTTTTATTATTAATAAAACAAAAATAATATACTAATAAAATCTTATATTCTGAATGACAATTTTCACCTTTATATTGCACTAAATTCAGGAACTGTACTAGAGACGGAAAAACAAGGGAGGCGCAGCATGACGTCAGTGTAGTGTTAAGTTGTATTAGGCAATCATTGCCGAACCGTACGCTTCAGTATTGTTTTCACCATTACAACAGTCACCCCGCTACACGAATACTGATTCTCATCCGATTGTTTTCTTTTTATGTTTATTTCTCAGATGCTCTTTTAGGTAAGTATGACCTTACCTGTGTATTGTCTTTCCCTGATATATTTAATGGCATCAAATAGTTTGGCTTTGATAACTATCATTCCTTGTTTGGTCTTAGATTAGAATGAAGTAACCCCATAATGAGTGAGAAAAAGCAAACTAATATTTTGTATTTCTATAGTAATACCAAAGATAATACAACTAACGATAATGGTAACAATAGTAATACTTCACTTAACCGTGAGCTGATCAATGAATCAGAGACTCCACAGTCCTTGTCAGGCACCATTAGGAAGATCATTATTTTACAAATGTATTTATCTTTTTAAAAAATTCATAATAATGGTCTGCGGGATTTAAAATTATGAATTTAGTGGGCCGTGAGGTCCGAAAGGTTTGCTGATGTAGATAAGCCCTGGGTAAAGGCAGAGAGTAACATAAAAACCCAAGCAGTTGGTGGGAAGAATAAAGGCCAAAAAAGGAAAGCAAACAGACTGATTGTTGGGAGATGCTACCTTTGCTTCTATAGGTTGTGAGCAGGCACAAAACACCAAAGCATCGGCAAGGATATTTGAAGGTGGTTGGCAGAGCAGCAGTGAATATGACAAAGAATAAAGCCTTAAAAAATTACATTGTCCTGGATCTCCCTCTCTTTTTGTTTGCTATTGCTATCAGTTTTGTTTTCCAACATTTCCATCATACACAAATATCTGGTACACAACAGCTTACAGAAAATGCAGCTGCTGTCCTTGAATTTGAGTCTACATGTTTGCCTCAACTTTAGGAATTGAACAATGATTACAATGCATTTATTGACAGAGTTTTATGTTTACTGGTTTGTTTTAGGTATTTCTGTTCCTAATAGGTGTTATTAATAAAAAGGGTCATAACAGCCCAGAATAGTTTAGGGGCCTGCGTCCACTGGCTTTAAGTTTAGCTCAGAATAAATTGGCAGCGGCTCCTTCCTAAAGTAATTTTGCATTCCCAAAGACTTGCATAAAGATGGAGAAAATAAAAAATCTGATGCAAGTTAAAGCCAGTCAAATGTCTTTGCCTTTGTTGTACCACTGGAAACACCTAAGAGGCAGCATCCGTGTTTTGATGTAAAAATAAAAAGGAAAATAACTTTACAAGCTATGAAAATAAAAATGAACTCCATTATTTAATTTTATATAAATAACCAAAGTTATAAAACAAAAGGTGAAATACACTTGTGCATTCTGCTTAGAGGTAAAAAACTTATAAATCCAGATTTATCCAGAGACATCATCTGCTGTCTACATGGAAGTGAGAAATCTGAAAGATTAGAACAATCAAATTGAAGAGATAAAGCCGCTGAGACGGCGGGAGCAAGAGCAGCAACCTGCAGGATCCTATTAGAAAGAGTGCCAAAGGCTCACAATA
Source organism: Pyxicephalus adspersus (assembly GCF_032062135.1). NCBI lineage: Eukaryota > Metazoa > Chordata > Amphibia > Anura > Pyxicephalidae > Pyxicephalus > Pyxicephalus adspersus. Next base: position 31,280,398 of record NC_092861.1, on the reverse strand, counting down.
ATATCTTTGTTTTATCAAAATGGGGCAGAGAGGGAATGTTGTTTTAAGCCTTGTCTAATGCGGATCAGAGGCTGAGGAGATGATCTCTCTGAATGTGCTCTGCTTGAGTAGGGGATTTACAAACATTTCCTTTCAGACAAGTCAACTGGCAGAGGATTGTGATAGGAGAGTGGTAAGATAAGAAACACAAAATCTCTCAACTCTGATTGCAGATGAAATTAACTGTGTACATACAGCCTCAGTGAGATATGTACTGCAACTATATCTGAAAAAAAGCTTTTAAGGATACCGGTCATTTAAAGTGTCTATGTCACTAGATTAAAAAATTCTTATTTTAAAACAGGTTCCCTGCAAAAGAATAAAATAATAATTGATATTTCTTTGTTCCTTGTCCAACACTGACAATCTGATGAAGAGCTAAGCTTGGTGAAGAATGAGTCTGCAGAATCTGACACTATTTTGAGTGTGTCAAATGTCTGGTTACCCTCAGCCCTCTGGTTCGCTCCTCTGACCCCCAAGTTACCATGTACGGATAGCTTTTTGAAATTTAGGGTTTAAGTTTCTATTAAGTTAAGTTTAGGGTTTAGGTTATCTATTTTATGTTTGTTTTTTTAAGTTGTGTTTCTCAGTGTTGGCCAGATTATGAATCATGTGCGCTGTAAAGAGAGAATGGTTACACCCCCAGCATACCGCCCCTTCACAACCAGTATGCAAACTCATTAAGCTCAAAGCGCAGTATTCTACACATGTGAGGCCAAAGGCATGTAGCACATGTGTGGGTCCGACTCTAAAGTAAACAAAATTGTATTTTTGTTCCCTCAGTGTACCTGTGCATAGCCAGTAGAACGTACTGTGCAATCACGACAGAAGCCAATCTCCTTGTTGCCTAGGCATGAAATTAGGAAACATGGGACACAGCACACCTAAAAAGGTATTTACAAATGTTAGTCACATTCCCATGAACTTGTTCTTGAAATGTAGAGACATCTCACAGCTTTACAGGCTATTCCACGCTACCAGTTCTATCACTGTAAGAAAAATACCCCATGATTTATATCCACAGAGCACAAACACCTTACTCCAGTCACTATGGACCACCATCTACCATGTGACAAGGTGGATGCTGATTATCCAAGACCAGGAGGAATTTGTTGAACCATCCTGTTCTGTTGACATATTCACATCGTTGGTGTCAGGAGGTCTGCATAGGTGTTAAAGCTTTGAATTATCTGGCTGAAAGTGTGAATGTACTGCCAAAAGCACCTACCTGTCAATTAGGATTAGCCACTTGGAGGATAAGGCTATGTTTAGACTGGAAGTAAGGTTTTGATGTCCTCACACCACTAAATATTCCCTTTGGGAGAGATGCTACATGTAACTTCTTACCTGGAGCCATTTATACAAAATGATTGGGGGCAGATTGGTGGTGGTGGTGGGGGGTTAGGTATTTGGTGGTGGTCCAGAAAGACACCAGGAAGAAATGGAGCTAAATTTATAGACCCAGGGACTAGGTGTGTGTGTGGGGAAATGGGGTAAGGTAGACACCAGGAAGTAATAGTTTAGGTCTACAAACCTGGAAAGAAAGGGCTAAGGTGAGTACTCTTGGATGGCACTTAAGCACTCAGTCAGTTGCAGACACAAGGGGCTGAAAATTAAAAATCTGCTGTCTAAACTCACTGACACAGCATAAATGTGCATTAAATTATCTCAAAAATCGCACCGTGGCCTTTGAGCTGGAGTTTGGGCAGAAACAGTAGATAAGAGGATAGCAGATATACCCTCCGTCTTCTCCACTTTTGCCGATCCCCCAGGGCCAATTGTTTAGAAACCAGGAGATGGCTTGGGAGTAGGTGGGGGAAAAGGATACGGGGGCTGGCCCATTTTAAAACTACAATTCATCTTTGAAATAAATGGTTAGCAACCTTTACACAGGCTCAGTATAAAAACAAAAGATTTGGGTATGGGTACACCTAAAACAGCAGTTGGATGTGCTAAATTATAATGTTTATGACAACAGCTGGAGAAAAGGATATAATTACATAAAGATGGAAAGAACAAATTGTAACTGTACATCTGCATAAGTTAAGGATTTCTTTATTTAATTATGCTGTATATATGCCCTGCAGACAGTGTACCCGCCACTCTTGTTTCCAGTTTCCCATAGGAGGAAAGCTGTCATTTCTGTCTAGAAGAGGAGACTTTAGGGATCCATTACCAGGGATGGAGGCTGCAGAGTCAGTGTCCTGCAATGCAGCATGTTCTGAACATTCAATGAAGTGAACGCTTCACTAAACACTTGTGTGTCTTGGATCATTTAGCATGATTGGTAGACCTATATGAGCAGGTTTTTCTACAGAACAGAGCTCTTTATATGAGCTTTTCTATTATGCAGAACAATGGTATAAGACCTATGAAAGATGAATTCTAATTTATTGCTGTGAATTACTAAAGTCTGCCTATTTAATGAACTAGGGAAAAAATGAAATACTAAATCAGCAACTACTCGGAAGTGATTAATACATTCATTAGAAACAAAGGAACAGATTAAAATATCTGCTGTAATGGATATAAACTGGTCTTCTGTGAAATGTTGTTGTAGACTGGTTGTTAATCATTAAACATTACTATAATTATGTTATTTTATTTGTTCACACTGTCCTATAGATTGTAGGCATTCACCTTTGCTAACAGAAGGGTATTCGTGAGCAAGCTTATTAAAAGATCATTTGTTAGGGAAAATTATAAAACATAATCTCTGTCAAAGCTACAATGACTAAATTTGTTGTATAAATAAAACCAAATACCTTTTTTACAACTGCATAGAATAGGGAAAGGTAAGATTTGGGAAGAAAAATAGGCTGTTCACATATCCAATTGAATTATACCCTTGCAAGGGGTATTTAATTTAGCTTAGTAAATGAGATGTAACCCTGCTGACTTCAACTATCCAACCATGTGTTTAAGAGTTTCTTCTATTTATATATTATGTATGTTGGTTAAATGAATTGTCCCTTAATAGGTGATATTTTACTTTGGTAAGGGGCAGTCTAAACTCCTTTATTAAATTACCTCCTATCTATAAGGATTTTATTTCTGTCCCCCTTTTTGCATAGTGAATGCGGTGATAGTTCATTTTGCACCGAATACTCAATCACATGCATGGAAATCCTAAAAAAACAGTTGAGTTACATTTTAACTTTGATAAAAACCAATCATAGAGATAACACACTTTATTATAAAAGCAACCATTATTGTTTTAGTAAAATAACCCTGAAATCTCTTACTATATTTGCATAACAGAGTGTGCTGGATTTTAAGTCTCTAAAGAGAAATCAAGGTATTTGCAATAACCTCAGAATGGCTTTGTTTAAATTCTATGGTTTACGTAGAAGTATTTGAGTGCAGATTAGTACACAAGCCACCTGGGACCAGTTTCTTATATTGCCTTACAGCAGGAACAACCTTGATGGTAGTAACTAATTAGAATTAAACAATATGTATTGAGTCAGGGGGTTACAAGTAAAATTTAGCATTACATTCAAGAAAGGCAGGAATTAATTTGTTTCCCATAAAGAGATTTATCTGGTTTTATTGCCCAGTATAAATCAATGGTCCCACCTTCTTACCAGTGTTCTGACCCCAAACCTTGCTGTCACTCCACCATTTATTGTGAATCGTGTGGTCACACTTTCATCTGGTCTTTAAGGACTCCACTGCCTAATAATTAATACTGAGGTAGCAGAAAGTATGACAGCATGGATAGCAAGGTGATTTTCTGTTGGTTGTGTTTGCCTTTCCTTTGGCCATATACGAGCAGCCATAAATCAAGTTTATGATTCTAAGAACAGTCATAGTCTGAACCTAATGTTGAAATAGATCTTCCTCTCTCTGGACAGTTTAGGGCCATCAGAGAAGCTATAGGCACCTGAATTATCTGTAAGCAGTGAATCTTTTTCATTGAATCCAATCCAACAGCTGAAGTATTTACCAAGCTTTTCATAGACATTACCCAGCACAGCAGATCCAGATCAAGATGCATTGTCCAGGCAGTCATCTTTACCTGTTTCCTCTGAACTGATCGCCCAGCAGGAAAACTTCAATCCCCAAAGCTTTTGGAACAAATCCCAGAGGAGAAAGGACCATGCGGGAAGGCTACTTCAAACATGTTTCACCTTCCCTCAGTTCAAACCACTAAACAAACTCCTCACTGGCTGAAGAAGATAGATTATTAATTCTTTCAACACTTGCATTTCAATTTATATTTTTTTCAAAGAAAAGAGCACATTGTGCTGGGCATTCCCTCCTGTCCCTAATTTTGAGGGACTGCCCATCTTTAAGCTCCCCCATCAACTCCCTCTGTCCAGAAATTGAAATTAAATTCTATACAAACAGTGTTACAAACTCTTAAGAAGTTATTCCGAGGAGGAAATATATTTTTGATATTATTATATATGATATTTTTGCACTAAATTTCTATTTAAATGTGAGTTTTTCTTTTTTGTGGTATATGTGTATTGTATGTTGTATTTATATAAAAACAATAAAAAATGTTAATAAAAAATTAAAAAAAAAAACTCCCTCTGTCCTTTTTTTCCTCCTGAGTTGCCCCTCTTTTTAGATGGAAACATACACCTCTATCAAAATGTGTCAACTAACAAAAGGTGGTATTTTGCCATACAAACTTTCGCCTAGCTTCTAATTTATTCCCTTTTGAAAGCCCCATATATAGGAAAAATAGTTGTATGCACTGATTCATGTATTTATAAAATGGGGGCATTGCAATTGTGTGTCAAAAAACCTACATACTTTAAACTGAAAAGAGCCCTTCTTCCCCTGGCAAGTGTATGTACATGATTTCAAATGCTGTTGCCTCTGATCAAGTTTCCAATAGTAAATACATACCTATGTGGGCTTATTTGCTCTGATAGCTTACTGTACAGGGTTTTCTAATTTTCCTGACTTGACACTTGCATGATTTCTTGTCAGTCACTTTTTACATTTTCAGGTAAATTCTAGCTTCATTATTATTAATAATATTATTAATACCACATAGTATTTATAAATCACTGACATATTACGCAATCCTGTACAATGTCTATAGTAATGTCACTAACTGTCTCTCAAAGGAGCTCACAATCTAATGTCCCTACCAAAGTCATGTGTCTTAAGTCATAATACAATCTAAAGTCAATTTTGGGTGAAGCCAATTACCCTAACTGTATGTTTTTGGATTATGGGAAGAAACCGAAGGACCCGGAGGAAACCCACGCAAACATGGTGAGAACCTCTATGCAGATAGTGTCTCGGCCTAGATTCAAACCTGGGACCCAGCACTGCAAACATGAAGATAACATTAGCACTGAAGATCCCAGTGAACACCTTGAATATGAGTGTACTATCGGCTAGGAATTGTGTTTGCCCTGCTGCACACAACAGTGCATTTACACAAGTCCATAAAGTAAAGAAAAACTGTGGCAATTTCTTCTTGTCCCTTCTTTGCTTAGGGAAAACCATTTTTTGTCTTAATGTAAAATAGGAAATGCTCCAAATTTTATGTTGTCTCATACATGTCAGCAATACCTTTGTACTTCTTCTTTGTGGGTACTGTTTATTTTAGTTTTAGAACAACTAATGGATGGGTTGGGCAGGATACAAAATGGGTTTCTGGTGTCTAGTTGATTTTACATCACTTAGCCGCATCGTTATCTTACATGACAAAGTGACTCTTATGTAATATTTGAAAACAACATGATGTAAGCTGAAATTCCACTTTGAAAACAGCGAACAAAGAGAAGAATAAAATATCTTTCTTTGTTTAATGTGTTAAGGTTTCCACAACTCAGTGGCAAACAAGTGTTCTTGGGTGCAGTAAACATAAAAACAGTGTGTCTTTGAGAAATGTTTGTGGCGCACACAAACCCGAAGAATAAAGTGTAAAGGAAAGTAAATTACATCCTAGCATGGAAGAGCCAGAGGCAGCGGAGTGTAACAATCGTTTACTGAGAGTTCTGAGGAGATAAAATCTTTCTTTTTCATCTTTCTTCTAGACTCCTTGAATGCCTCTGTTTATTTTTTATACAATGACATTATATTGCTGTACTCAGTACCCTAAAGGTAACACCTAAATTCAGTATTTATTTTTACTGCTTTTCGTCTTTATAATGACCTTTGTTTGCCAGAAAAAAAAAATAATTTTTTTTTTAAGGAGCCAGTCATTTACTGATGGTATACACAAGCACTTCCTTTTTATTATTATTATTATTATTAACATTAATAAACAGGATTTATATAGCGCCTACATCTTACGCAGTGCTTTACTGAGACCTTGTCCGCTGAAACATGACCTGTCTGTGGCCAAGATCTGAGGATACCTAAACAATAGTTTGCCCAATTCCAGTCCTTACAGTTAAAGTAGTGTTGCTCCTGTTGGAATCGGAATGGTCTACTGAGGATATTTTCCATAATCGCCCCAATTACAGTTTTAAAGTAAAGCTAAAGTTTCACTTTAATAAACTGGTGACCAGGCAAGGCAGGGCGAGGGACAGGCAATGTACCTTCTGCAATAACTATTCTTACCTGCCTGATCGCTGCAGCTACTTTTAAAAAACGGACTGGAATACACTGAAAAGGAATACACTTTGAGTATTGTTTTTGTATTTGAGTATGTTATTGGCTGGTCGTTGTTAGGTTGCAAAGCATTTTTAGCCTTTGGGACCAGTGTACACAAGAGGCTGGAGGTCCTTTGTCAAGGAATATGGTGAATAGCGTTCCCAATAGCTGAATTGCACTTGTTTCCTCAAAGGCTCTATTTAATGAAACACCAGATATAACCCCAGTGTTAGTTTAGGAGGTGTTCTACCCAGCTTTGAAAGCATGCCTAGTACCTGTTAGGGGAACCAGCTATAGCCCATGCAACTCATCTTTAGTATGAATCATGGTAAAACTTGTACATTGGTGTATACAATATATGCCCCTTAAGTTCCTTTTTTTAAATAGCCCTTTGTTCTATTATCTAATTCTATTCTGCACAATTTCCTTTTTTCAAGAACACCAGAAGAAAGTTTTCAAAGCCAAAGATCATTTTTTGGAAGCCTTTACCCCCTCATAACTAGAAGTCATTAAAACACAGATACCCAGAATATAGTAAGTGGCGTTCGTATTTTTCGATAAACTTGGTTCTTCCCGTGTCTACAAGGGTTTTCTTTGGGTACTCTGGTTTCCTCACACATTCCAAAAACATGCAGTTAGGATAATTGGTTTCCCCCTAAAGTTGCCCTTGGACTGTATTATTAACATATGACTATGGTAGGGACATTAGATTGTGAGCCCCTTTTGAGGGACAGCTAGTGACATGACTAAGGACTTTGTACAGCGCTGATTATTATGTTAGCGCTATATAAATACTGTGTAGTAATAATAATATTAATAATAATAATAAGGAAAGGAACCCTATGAAGAATGAGTAAATAATTGTGCTGCACTGTGCAAGCTGCAGCCTACTGGCTTCAGCTGTCAAAGTAACCTTCTTTGTGCGAGACTTAGTAACTGACTGCTGTTGCCAGCAGCTCTCATGATGATCACAGAATGGGGAAACACATTGAATTTTGTTTTCAATCTTTAGTTGGGAGTAGCAGCTGTCAGTGACAGTGTAGTCAGAGATCCTAGTTCAACAATGAAATATTGATTCATACTGTGTCTGCGCTGTGCCAGAAAATGTTAATGTACAAATGACTTTAAGTAAAATTCAAAGCCATTCAAAAATATGGATTTTATGAAACATATTTTGGCCTAACAGCCAGCTGCAACACAATTTTGAAAGGTAGACTTTGCCTACTGGATGCATTTAAAGTAAACCTACCCCTGATATATTATTTAAGCTACCATTGCTGAATTTATTATAAAGAATTGCCAGGATATGAAGCTGGTCGTTTGGCCTTATACCAATATACCGTGTGACAAGTTGTGCGGCAATTAGCTGAATACATGAGCTTCATACACATTGTGGGTCAGTGATTCTGAAGATATTATCAGCTGAGGATCAGAACACCAACCAGGCAGACAAGATTTTTATACAACCATGTCTGAAATGACAGCTTATATTATCTTTCAGTGAATGGTATGCTTTTTTTTCAAGTTTAAATGAAGGGTACCTTTAAGTATTTTGTTTTCATAGGAGCTTGCCAGTGTCAGTCTCCTCTTGTCATATCTCTTCCTATGGATACAGATACATTATACAAATTATTCTGTAAATAAAAAGTGGATTAGCAAATGCAAAACATTCCCAGCATTGTTCTAATTACAAACAAGACACAATTATCGCACCTGCTGTGTCAGTCACATAAAACCAGTTAGTCAAAATCCTCCATGCAGTGATGAAGTCTGTTAGCATAATCTAAACAGCAGGCTAAAAATATTCCTGTAACTGTGTAATGTGCAGCTTCAGGTAATGTGTAGTGACAAATATAGATCTAAGGAAGCTACTGTAAAGTGTGCGGTGAGTCACGGTGTGAGATCCGGTGAGTAACAGATTGGAATATTGTGCTACAAAGACCTTGAGCTGCTCGGGTATTTGTGTCCAGTAGGTATTCCCAACAATGGTATATATACTGCTGGGGCACGCACCTTGAACGATACCTGGTGCAAGGATAACAGCTTCCTTTGGCAAATCAGGAGATTGCATATACTGTAAATAGACAATATATTTTGTTAGTTTTTATTTGACATTACAGTATGAGTACGGACCTAAGTGGCTTTCATTCCTCATATCAATGATGTGTCAAGCTACAACAGGAAGGAAACTGGAGTAAACCCATGCAAACACAAGGAGAACCTGAAAACTTGATGCAGATAATGTCCTGGTCGAGATTCAAACCTGGGACCTAGCGTGGCAAAGGCCAGATTGCTAACCACTGAGCCACCATGCCACCATGCCACCCATAAACTAATTCAAAGAAGTAGGAGGACCTGGTGGGAACTATAAGCCTTTTGCAGGTACCTTCTATCCTAGCTTTATCAAATGCCTGAGGACCTAAAGGAGAAATGCAAATCCTTTACACCACAGGCCGACCTGGTTAAGGCCCACAAACACCCAACACTGGTAATCAGTAAACAGTGGCAGGGCATGCCATATAAAATATTTTAAATGTATTATCCAGCATCATTTTCACTGATTATTTTTACATATTACAATAGGGAGGCTTTATGAGGGACACAAAGGTCTATATCAGTATTAGCAAGAACCGGTTTGGGGGGGGGGCGTACTGGCCAGAACCGGGGACCCTGTCTCTTGTACAGATCGCAGGCTTAGGGTGGTGGGCAGGTTGTGTCATCCACATTTTATAATATAGCCATCAGCATTCTACACAGTTGTCAGACACCATATACTGGGCATGATAAAAAATAATTTATTCTATTCTCAGACATACCAACAGCTGCAAAAAATGGAAGTAACCAATTATAACAAAAAAGATAATTTATGTTCTCAAATAAATCCCTAGAGGTACAGTCTATCTAATTTCTTGATCAGGATCAGGAATTATAAAGCAGGTGCAAGATATTAATAATAATAATAATAATAATAATAAACCTGCATTGTGATGTACTAGTAGCTCATTACCAAATAATGACATAGCTTACTGAAACACGCTAACCCATATGCAGCATTGCACTGTACCAGCCTGAATTCATCGCAATTTAACACTTACACAGGACTTTCAAATGTTCTTCCAGTGGATCAGAGCAGTTAATAAACTAGTGGAACAAAAGCAAATCCCTCTACCAAGGAAATGGTGCATGTCAAGTACAGCACAGGTTAAAGATTTACATGGCAGTTTCATCTCTGAGCCAGCATCTCAACAAAGGTTTGTCAAAATAAATGCAGCACATATGAACATTTCCCCATTTTGTGCTATTAAGTACAGAAAATACATGTTGATCTGCAATATGTACTTCGCTACTAAGAGTTTATTCACAATTTAATTGCATTCTCTGCATTTTGATATGTGGCTTTAGCCAAAAAAATACTAAAAATAGTTTCACCTCCTCCAATGTCCCTGTGCATTAGTAGAAGCATCCACAGGTTTGTGTTCGTGAACAATACAGCTTTGCTGTTCTTTTTTTATGACCCCTATCTTTTCCTTGCACCATCTCTGCCTATTTATACTATACAAGGCATTCTTTGGTTGTTCAAGGAAAGAAGGAGCATCACTGAATCAAAGTCAGAGCTTTCATTGTCAGAGAACAGGTTGTACAATGCAGCTGTACTGTTTGCTGGCAAAAAACTGTAAATGTTTCTACTAATAGCAAATTTTTATGATAAACCTATTCTTAGCGATTTTTTTTTTTTTAGATAAAGTTGTACTCCTTAACAGTATAACCTTTACAAACCCCAGAAAGCAGTAATATATATTATCAAGATATGAATTGTCATATAGCAAGAATTAGAGATTGTGTCTGGAAGTTAGGGTCAGTTAGACCAGTCTTTCCCCATGCACAAAAATGAAAGTTATGTCATCCTGGCCCAAGACTCTGAATCTGGAATAAGAGTAGGTGAACATGGAAGCTCAAGCCACAAGAGAGATTGTAGCAGTATCATCCATGGAGGAGGGCACAAAAATAGAGATTAGGAGTTCTGACACTTTTTGGACATTCATTTACTGCATACTTATGTTAGGACCGTTAGTCAAAAGCATTAAAGCAATAATTAGTAAGTCAACTAAAATTTTAAAAGGACCAACAATGGTTTCTCATGAAAAAACAGCAAATTGTATGTCAAGCTTTTGTTTAATTAAAATAGAAAATGTTAGAACTCAAGAGCAGCAGCACACTGATGAGATTATTACTCTTGCCTCCTGTTAGAAAATTTACAGTGTTCAAATGACAGTGCAATGCTTTACAGACGGATTGGCTCCCTGCCATGTCCATCTCTCAACTTGTCCTTATGACCAAGGTAATACAACAAGGCAAAAAATAAATAAATAAAATACATATATTTATATATACATAAATAACAAAATTGAAGGAGCATGGAAAGAAAAAAACCTAATTATTTAGTTAGTAGTAGTACTAGTAGTGTTTATCAGTTTAATAATCATTTGTCTTTACTGTCGCTAAGTAGGCATCTAGGAAAGGGAAATATTGAGTAGTGGCTGCTGTGGCATTACAGTATGGTACAAAGGGCCATAGCTGAGCGCCAGATCATTAGACTTAACTTACAAAGCTTTCATATGATGATAATGATTTTGCAAAGGCTGTCCCAACTGCTGAACTCTATGTGGCTGCACCAGAAAACAAGTTTTAGATCCGAATTGAGGACTTTTTTGGGCTTTGTGGTTTGTCCTGGGCTTCTCCCCTTCTTTGTGTGTCTTTCTGGTCACCCACTCTGAATGACATTTTGAGGATGGGACTAAACTAACAAAACATCAGTAGCATTTTACCATTGATTGACAATATACAAACTCTCCATTGATTATACGCTCCTGAAGAAGCAGCTTTCACCGTGAAACATGTCGGGTTACATTGGAAGTGGAAATATGTAATTAATGCTACTGTATATTATTATGTGATATTTATTGACATATTGTTATTGTTGCTACTGGTTGCTATTAAAGCTGTACATAAATATGTATTAATTGATGCCTAAAAATCCCTTTTATTTGCTCTATTCTATATGGATGTTGTATTTGAGTGTGGCATCGTTTGTGGATTTAGGCTGGGTACACAAATTGCAATGGTTCCCTCAGGGCCGATATCGGACAAAACGCGCTCATCGTCCATCGTCCGAACGACTGTCCTGGGAGATCCATGGACGATGGACGATGAACAATCAAAATGGAATTGAAGGGGAGAGAGCATAGTGGGGTGCAGCTCCATCGTTCCCCCCCTCCCCTCTCCATAGAGCAGAACAGTGATGTATGTACAGCTCTTGTTCATGCATTGTGCAGTCGTTAATCATTGGAAAGGATCTTTCATGATTAATAAATTGCACGTGTTTACACAGCCTTAGACCCCGAGAAAGCTCTTTTGTCTTTAACTTCAATATTGAACTTTATCTTTTCCACATGAGTTTAATTTTTAGATCATATTGGACTTTTATTCCTGTTTCGATACCTGTATTTAATAAACCTTTTTGTATATCAATGTAGATTAGGCTGGATAACTAAATTCTTGCAATGAAAAACCTCTGAAACCCAGCCCTGTCACAGATTTTCTAGACGTATGACGTCTTTGTGTCTCATTTTTATTGGAAGCTGCAGACCAAGCTATTAAACAATACTGGTCAGGTTGAATAATTATTGTACATAACAGTGTATGACATGATTTAGGCATGAAGGTTTTTAGTTCTCTATGCTCTCGAAGACTGGCCCCCACCAGCTAGTGGATAATAATAAGGTGACCTTTCTGTAGGATGTAATAATGGGGCAAAGCCTTCTACAACATATGAAAAGAGACATCTCAAATGAATCCCCATAATGACAGGAAATGGCAGAGTTACATGGTTTGTTCTTGTAAGTAAAATTGCAGAAAAGCTCTAAGGTTCCATTACCTAGAATGTCTTATTTATTGGATTTTTAATGGCTGCACAAATTTTTTTTAGTGTAACATGAGATATATCTTTAATGAGAACTCAAAGAGGACACATCTGAGCAGTTAAAACAGAACAATATTTTTTTAAATAGATAATTACTCTAATGATCTGAATTAGCATCTTCTTACAATGCAAACTGCTATTTTAACAAATAGTTAGACTGTAGGATAAATAACTAGTGGTCACTTAGTATGAGTTTGGCAACTTTGCAAAAGGAACACAATTTATTATCAGATAGAGATACCTTTGAAAGGGGAATTAAACTTCATATCCTTTACAGCTAAAGATGGTACCATTTTAGAATCTATTTAAATATAATGGGCATACTTTATTAAAGCGCTCCAAAACTGGGGAAGATATACTTTCATCAGTAAAGCTGGATGATCCAGCAAACCTGGAATGGATCTGGTCCAGGATTAAAATCATTTGCTACCAAATGGGTAATTACTAAGAAATCCATTCCAGGTTTGCTGGATCATTCAGCTTCACCGATGAAAGTGTATCTTCTCCAGTCTGGGAGAGCTTTAATAAATCAGGTCCTATGCTTCAGTACCAATATACAGGCCCATTGAGTCTACTAAACTGGTGTTTACCCTGCAAATGGCTTTCTGTGGATGGCTTTTAGGTTTGGCTTCTCACATAAAGGTCCAGGCAGTAGCAGAGTGGCAGGAATAGACCTAAGGTCCAAGGGGAGTGAAACAGGTGTAAACAGGGTCTTGGGTCACACGAGACCATGAGTTAAAGCAGTAGGGTGGTTTAATGTTGGCATAGCAGCGCCATTTCTCCAGGCAAAACTTGGCGGCATTGGGGAATACAGCCTAGCACAGGGACCTAGTGCTAGAATGCAGGTGTAAAAAAGTAACACATGCTCTTAACCACAATCCACTGACTTGTGGAACTTAAAAAATGTTCATTTATTCATTTGTAATGGATGAGCCTAGAGGACATTCACTTGTAATGGATACAATAGGGATCTCTATGACAGGTGCTGCAACTGTACCACATGTTCCAGAATTTCTCATAGACTTGCCCTACTGACCCTCCTCCTATGGTTCTTATTTCAAAATTAGTATCCAATCAGGTAAGGTCTCACCCACCCTTGTTCTTATTTACTCACATTTTAATCCCTTCTAGGCCCCATTACACAGCCCATTTGACCAGCTTCTCCCCTCTTTCTCTGGGTCTAACTTGCTATTCAAAACAACTCAATTTGGAGACATGTCTTCAGCTGTATTTTTCTCCAGATATAAAAATAAAGCATGTCACTTTTCCAAAGAGCTTCCTGACATCATATGCTCAAAACGCAAATGAAATGAAGCACAGAACAATGCTGGGATTTCACACTTAGATTCTCTATGCACTGCTGCAATTAGCATGCAAATAAAATATGCAAATGTAGTCCTGCAGACTTTGTGTTGTCTAACGGGCAGAATCTCTTTGTCAAGACACTTGGTAATTGTACATGATGATTGAAAACTTTTTTATACTTTAGGCCAGCATTTTTAGATTAGATTTTAAATTGTCATACACTTATTTAGTATATTTGTGATTGAACCTTGTATGTACATATATATGCAAAGCTGTGCCTGGAGAAGTTTTGAGGCATTTGACAGTGCTGGAATGCTTAGATTTTTTTTTTCTTAATATGCTTCAATTTACAAAGAATAATGCTAAATTGCTATATTGCAACAATTTAAACATACTATGTAGTTTTTTGTTTGTATTTTACACACTGCATTTTTTTGCAAAGCACCTGTGAAAAAATAAAAATTGTATGACAAATGCATGAGATAATAATGTGTATGTACACCCTGAATGTATTTTTGAGCATGTTTGCTATCAGGCCTTAAATCTGACATAATCTTAACATTTTTACTTATTAAAGCAATGGTCAACATAATGTTATTTATTGCTTTATATGGAACTTTTTTTACTTAATAAAGTTATTAAAATATTCTTCTCTTTTTTTAAAATGCAACACCCTTTAAACACGCAGAGCTTTCAGGGCTACCTACGTCACGTATCCCGGGAGGCACCTGGTCTATCTACGCATGCCCTGGATCAGGATGAAGAAGAATTCCAAGACAGCACGGGACCCGATCGAGGAAGGTTCATCGTGATTGAGGGATTTGCGGGATTAAAGGTAAATGTGATTTTTTTTTATTTTTCAGTTCAGTTCCACTTTATTATATGTACAATGTTCTTAAAGCTGAACTATACCTTGTGTAAAATTGTGTAAGCAGAAAGAATTGTTTTTCAGAAGATGCACACGTTTTTCATTTTTTTCTAAAAATGCTTCTTGCATTCCTGCTCACAGACATCATTACAGTAAACACTGAGCTGCAAACGCATCCTCGTCATGATGCTGTGATCAATTAATTCCTGTGCATTTCATTCTCTATTACCCAATTAAAATAGACATTCAAACCTTGAAGGAGACCGATAAAGAATGTTGGCACAGAGAGGAATCTTGTAAAGCAGCAGTAAGTCTAATTTCACTTTAAGCAATTTAATTTTTTGTAAATATATTACAATGCTTTTTACTAGTAGATGCTGACAGTAACGGTGCTTTCTGATGTTGATAAACCATTGCCTTTTAATTAGCCATGGCAGTGTTACATCACATGGGATGGTCCTTTAATGAGGTGTTGGGCTGCCTATCTGACAGACCTGGTAGGCAGCCTAAAGGTCAACCAAAGGATTGGTTAACGCTATGTACAGATTTGCAATAATTGTACAACCAGCACTGTTCTTTTCTATGGAGAGGGAGGGGACAACCAGAAGCACTTAGCTGTGCCCCCTCCTCCTATTAGGAAGAGCTATGCCCCCTCCTCCCATTAGCAAGAGTATTTGCTTGCCTTAATGATAATTGTATACAGTGACACATGATGCTAAACCAGGCATGGGCAAACTACGACCCCTGGGCCATATAGGCCTTCTTTATCCGGCCCGTCGAACTCTCCACTTCAGCGGCTCCAGCTCTGGCCGGTGCCCCCTGAGTGCAGTCAGGAGAAGGACCCCACTGGGGGCCGCACTGGCCAGACCATAGCCCCTGTTCAAATCCCAGGCTCGGGGAATTGGGCAGAACAACCTGCCCACTCTCCCATCGCAGGCTCAGATCTACGATGGGAGAGTGGGTGGGGTTATGCCATAATGACGACATGTTCAGTGGCTTCATGAAGCATAACCCTGCCCACTCTCCCATCGGCCCAATTCATCTGCCAAATTTTGGGTCAGATTGTGGCCCCTGGGTAAAAAAGTTTGCCCACCCCTGTGCTAAACACACACTGAAAAAATTATTTTATGTTTTTTTTATGTCCTTTAAATTGCAAACTGAGAGCCATACAATATCTTCTTAAATGCTACCAGTTAAAGTAACATCTATTGGATCTCCATAAGAGACTGTATATGGGCACACAGAATGTAACTGAATGTATTTACACGCTGTTTAAAAAGTGCATACATACAGAATGACTTATAACAAAACTCTTCTAAATAGAAATAAAAATACACCTGCTATTTGGTTGTATACATCTCCAAACTAAATGTTTTTTTCACAAAAATGATTCAGTCTCTAAAATGTATTCATGACCCAGAACTATTTTTATTATCAATTGTTATACGTGATAAAATGCTTTGTAATGCTTTTGTACATATCATAACAATTTTAAAGAACTCCAAATTGAATATATATTGTAAAAAGTTTTTCTTTTACCTAGTTCACCAATTTAATATATTTCATTGGTATTATTCTTCGGGCACTTCTGCCCTGCCAGTTACAGACATAACTGTGCTATGTACAAATAAATGAGTCATGGGAAGAAAAGTCTTCAGCTCTGGAATAAAGCATGATGAGTTTTGTCATATGTATAGCACAAACTGTAGATGGGCATGGTCTTGGTGTCTTCAAGGCCTGTGGGCTTAATAAAACTGTAGATGGAACGATGATGTGGAATCTATTGAGCTATGAATGTGGGTCATTTATTCTGAGTGACACTGTAACCTTTATAATCCTGCAACCTGGCACTGGAGATAGGGGATGATCCATTATTTTTATCTCTTTATATTCAGCTCCAGGATGTTCTGCCATATTGTACAGTCCAGCCCAGTAGAGTTCTCTTGAAATATCAGGCAAATATAAGGATAACATACAATGTTACATTGCTTGGATAGCACCTATAAACACAACCCTATTACCAGATCCATTATTGTAAAACAGGACAGTGCAGCCAGTGTCAGCCAGTGAACTGCACCTAATGCACCAAATAGGGTGAGATGCATGCACTGTTTTTGTAATGTAGAACACAACAATACATGTTAGTATGTTACTGTGCATTGTATAGTAAAATGCAGGTGCTTTGGTAAGGTGAATTGGGTACCAATTGGATTATATGGCACGCCATAAAACATCCGTGCTGCCAGCTGAATCTCGCAAAAGGTTACCCTGAACATTTTACCAGACCCTTATTTAGACATGGCCTCTGGTTTGCTAGGAAAAACCAGAAGCCATGATACCATGAATAACCAATGAATATTTATATATAAAAAAACCATAAGTATGCATTGGTGTTTTTATTTCAATGAAGAACTTTTTCTGGGAGTATATGTGTTAATTTTTACGTTTAGCTTTTTGGTACTCATCCCTCGAGGGGAGGGGGGTTATCTAGTTGCCTCTTATGTAAAGAGACTTCAGGATTAGACCACAGTCCCCTCAACAAACCCCCACATCCTTTTCGAACCAAATGTAGAAAAGGGGCACTGTACCTTAATATTGGGATCCCTAGTGCTGAGGGAATGCATGGGGTCTGCTGTGATACAGGTAATGGGGGGGTCACACACTTACAGCATTTCATGGCCACCCAGGCTGAATGTCTGAATAAAGGTCAAATAAAGGATAAGGTAAGTAAGATAAGGTAAGTAAAAGATAATGGCCACTTTTTTCGTTTTGAAAAAATGAAATAATTAATCTTCCTTCGAAAAGAGGCTGCCAGTGTGTATACACCCTTACATGCACCTTTAGCATGTGGGCTAATATTTTCCCAAAGGGCAGGCACACTTTTTTTGAGACATTTTTGTAACCCATAAAGAGGTTTGACAAACCCATGGGCAATGTCATGATGGTGGATTGCATGTTGGGGAATACTGAACCCTTTCAAAGCCCCGCCAGACCTGCTTTAGGGTTGTCCATGATAACCCTTTACTTTATATTGTATTCTTCCCCCACTTCCCCCGGTGGATAGATATGGTGGATGGAGCAGGGGATTCTCAGAGGAGGAACATAATACCTTTTGCGTATTTGGGTACTGCTCCCACTAAGCCCTGTGGTGCAGAGCCTCATGCATGTGCTACCCAAGCCAATATTTCTTTTACTATGACTTATACACTACAGGAAGAGGTTAAGGTACTGTCAGCAGATACATAAAAAAAGGCCCGCTCTGCCAAACCCTATGGGCTTAGTTCATCATTCAGACCAAAGTTATCTTTCTGGTCAAAGTCATTTATTGTGTAATCAAATAGTTCAGCCAACTTCCCAAGGCCGGTTTCTGGGGTAATATCAGGGTAATCTTTAAAAGAAAAGAACATAGGGGATGCTATGAGAAGGAGATCAGCACTGAAAGCTTGGTTTTGTCCTTCCAATACCTTTAAGTGTATTTTAAAAATTCATTTTTTGAATATAAAACTCTTGTTTTGGAACTCAGTTTCTCACAAAGTCAATAGAAATGTAATAAGGGCTTCCTGGGGCTCTGTAAGAGACTGTGGGGGTAGTTTATTTTCTTCTGAGTTCAAGACGCGATGACTCACCGCTAATATCTTCTGCACCCTCTCACACCTCATTCCTGTACTTAGGAACACTACTCCTTTTCTCCCAGTTTGAAAGGAAGGCAACTGAGTGCCTCTCTCTTTTTGTATTCTTCTGCAGAATAGATTTAAGAAGCAAAAATAATTTGGTTTGTTTTGAAGTCATTTAACAATAAACACAGAAAGTTTCATTCCATTTACCTAAGCTGCTTCAAAGTAGTTTTGTTCCTTTTATTTCACATCAAACTGCCTCCCTACTGTCATTAAAAAAATGTTGCCACTTAATTTCAATTGTACTTTGTACTCATCACTATGGAGGGATGACACAATGATGCTGGTCATGTGTACTAAATGATGAAAGAATCTCTACAAATTCAGTTTGCCTGATCTGTTTTCAGAGTTCTGTTTGCCAAGTTTCTTTTGCAGTTGGTAACTGCATGATATATGCACGGTACCTTGCAATGTTTGTATCCAGATTCACATTGTTTCTTTAAAATGCTATACAAACATGTGAATCTTTTATGACTTAAGCTCTTATTCTCCTTTGAGCGGGAGTAGAAGAAAATAGTTTTATACATTTTCTGTGTTGGATAGGATCAATTCCTATGTACCATCCCCTATGTATGTGAATAAATATTACATGATCACAAAATCTTTGAAGTTTGGATTTGAATAGTGCAAAACATTTATTAAAATAACAAGGGAACACATTTGTATCTAAAACAGCTTTTATTCTCCTCTGTACTATTGCATAACTTTGAAGGGGTAAAATATTCCACTATGCTTTCTATTGGTATTTCAATTATGAAGATCAGCACATTGAAACATTGTAATGTTTTGAGGATGAGAGATACACCTGTATATAAAGTGATATATTGTTAAATTGTGAAAAGCTGTTTTAGATAAAAAACAAAGATTATTTTAGCACAATTAGGGCTACGTACACACATCAGGTGATTCTCGTCCGATTATCGCTCGTCCATCGCCGTCCATTGATCTGTCCTAGCGGACCCATGAACAATGGAGATGAACGACTACAATACAAGTGGGAGAGGGCACAGCAAGGTGCCACTCGTTCGTTCTCCCCCTCCCCTCCCATAGAGCAGAATGGGTCTGTATGTACAGCACTCGCTCATGCATCTTTCAGTCCTTTGTCGTTGGAAAGTCTTACACCTGTAGCCTAAGAGCTAAATAAGGGTATGTCTGGACTACTGTTTCTTGCATGTGGTTTTAGCATGTGCCATATAGACTAACCACCAAAATGCCCAGTGTACACTATGTAGGTTTAGGTAAAAATATAAAAAAAATAAGAAAATGTAGGAGTCTCTATATATAAAGCATTGAATCTAACAATCAGCACATTGGTGGTGAATACTCCAAGTCTACATGTTTTTAATAGACGTAACTAATTTTCTGTCAAAATATTTGGTAAATAACAGATTTGCTGTATGAACAAGAATAAAAGTATATTGAAAAGTATATGAAAATGCAATGTTGGGATCAGTTTTGAGTTCTGATTTGAGTAAATGGGGTACAGTTTATACTTGTGTATAAACCAAGATTTGTTTGCCCTCACAAATAGTTTGAAAGAATCTCATTTTATACTTGGGTGAAAGCTGATGACATGCTGTGGAACTGGATTTGTCTCTGAATTGGCAGATAAGAGCCATCAAAGAGAAGCTGTTTGTAACACAGTTTATATGGAGCACACAGTGCCATTTACTGTTATTAACAATAATGCATAAAATATAATTTAGGGGAAAATTACCTCAAATAACCAACTCACAAGTAAAAACACTTGTATTGTAAAACCTGTGAAAAGAGGAAAAATACAAACTGAACCCATATGATCATTTTTACCCTCTTTATATAAATGTTTTAATAATACCATGGCATGGATATATTTATTCACATTCATTTTATAGGCATTTCTCTTGATTACAGTTTTAAATGTTAGTTATGATGGCTGTATTTTGTACTCTAGGTTTATACTTGAGTACATACTCTATTGTAAAGCATGCCTGCAAAGACAGCAACAGAAATAAGCAGCATAACTACACTCTCCTCTTTTCTTAG
Organism: Pyxicephalus adspersus; assembly: GCF_032062135.1. NCBI lineage: Eukaryota > Metazoa > Chordata > Amphibia > Anura > Pyxicephalidae > Pyxicephalus > Pyxicephalus adspersus. The sequence continues at coordinate 31,259,937 of NC_092861.1, read as the reverse complement.
AAAGCTGTGGGGGCAAAGCCATGAGAGCAGTAGAGAGATTGTCCATACCTTGTCTGCTCTGGCACATCCCCTTTCTCTCATTAGTCACTATTCACAAAGACTGGCAGAGACTATGGACTGCCCCTCCTTGTTCTGAGGCTAGATCTTCTGCAGCCCCTGTAGTGACATTACAGGGGCTAATTAATGAGATTACACAAAGAGCCCCAACTGGGGTCAGATCTTGATTGACCTGCAATGTGAAGCTCTTATCTTCTGTCTTCCCACTATTCCCCAAAGAAGCAGAAAATAACATTGTTTCAACTGGATTCTATTTTTCCCTATAGTACAAGCAGTTCTAAAATTCAGCAGCATAGATTGCCACTGAGCCCCTGTGCTTTTGTGTCTCCGTTGTATATGCGTTACATTCACTGTACAATACATTTTTTATTTCCCAGATTTGTTGTGGATTCATTTCTTACTGTCATCCTCTGTGTCAGTATTTCTTCCATGTAATAAATATGGCCCTGCCTCTTGTCAAGGTCAGCTTCAAGTAGGAATTTGTTCCAGAGATTTGTTCTATAAAGACAGGGCTTTACATTTTGGTAATATACCGGCAGTAAAGGGCATACACAGCACTCAATACATGGGTACTATAGTACTTCTTTGATACGATTCAGGGGACAGTAATGTGATTTCAGTATTTCTTTTTCTGTATTTTAAAACATTAAAAAATGAAGCCATTTGTAAAATTGGGAATTGCCTGCTAAATCAGAAATGAATGTAAAATTCATGCTGCCCTAGGCACATAGGAATGAGGACAGACGATGCAGCAATCACCACCCCTGTTTTACCACAAGCTGCTTGACTATTATACCAATTAAAATCATAGCGATCTAATGAAGGAAAAATGCTGTCTGTTTAAAATGCACAACTAGCACTTGTTTTAAAAGAAAACTGCACCTTACCTTACAGTATATCTTTTTAAAATACACAGATTACGAAGCAATGTTCAAATCTTTGCCATTTGATTGCCTCTTACATTGAAAACTGTTATCTTAGAACCAGGATAGTGTTAAATTTACATCCAGCCTGTCTGTGGTTACACTGAAACTGTCCACTCTCCACTGCTTCACATATCTTTGTGTACATTGTATACTCAAGTATAAACCAGAGCTGCCAAGTTGTTTGTAACACAGTTTATATGGAGCACCTAACACCATCTACTGTGATCAGTACTAAATACTTTTACCTGTAAAAAGGATTAAAAAAAGATAAACAGATTGAGCCTATGTGCATTTATTTTTTTACCCTTGTAAATTTTTTTTAAAAATCACATAAAATAGATGTTTATATTTAGAATTTTTGGCATTTCTGTTAAATACTTTTTTAAATGTTATCAGTGAGGGCCATGTTTTGTGCCCTAGGTTTATACTAAAGTCATTGCAGTTTTTCTGGTTTTCAGATACCTCGGTTAATATTTGGTTTATATTCAAGTATTTACTGTAAAATCAATGTGCACCACAACAGAAGTCTATAACTTTATCATTCAAAGTGTAAATATCAACTCAACTTCACGATGAAAAAATATCCATGATGTAAAAGAAATGAGTACTAGTTCACAGAAGGCATTTTTGTCCATTACAGATTTGACAGCCATGTGCCTTGTCATGAATACCACAGCCAGGCCTATTTTTTTTCATTCTTTTTGCAATGACTATATTTTACTTCTGTAAAATATTTACATATTACTGAATCTCAATAGGACAACTTTTGACCCTATTAGCAAACTTTAACCTAGATAATTTGCAGCAGCGTTTGTTTATTTTTATTTAGTTCAAGCTCCCAAAATTGGTACTGGAATGGCTTAATATTATTGCCTGTTAATGAAAACTATATACATTCGTGCTTTAAAGGTGACCTCCAGGTAAATATATAAAAATGCTGATGAATGCTGGTTGCATAACAGCCTGATATAATTCTTTCTATAATCCTCTGCATACCAGGATTGAGGGAGGGAGGGCCAGCAAATATGATATAATCAGGCTTCATTGAATTAACTAGCACTCCCATTAAGATTATAGAAACTTGCTTCAAGTAAAGGTTAGTGAGTATTGCATTGTATAGAGAGCAGAGAGGTGACCTATATTACCCATGTATACTAAACAAATGTAATAATCAAAAATAAAAGTCACCTACCTGGGTGTTCTATTTGGTAACATTGTGTGAATCACTAGACTGGGCGAACAGAATCTGAAATAGTTCTGTAAGTATGCCAGTTTACCTATATTAGCACGAATATGTACTGTAGTCTGCCATGTGTTTTGACATAGCATGGTCGGACCTAAGATTTGCTATTTTATTGCCAACCTAATTTTGGATCTGACTGACCAAAAAATGAATCCATACTTCCCAGAAAATGTACAAAATTAAACACATTTCTACATCCAGCAGTGCATAGATAACAACAACATTTATTAACAGTACAAAATCACTTAAAACAGGGGTGGGCAAACTTTTTGACTCAGGGGCCACAATGGATTCTTAAATGTGACAGCCAGGATCAGATGGATGAAGCGCCAGGACGGCTGTAACTGAACGTGACATCATGATGACATAACCCTACCCACTCTCCCAGTTGTTCTGACTATCTCTTCCTATATATCCATAGTCTCTGATCATGTGTCTGCAGAACAGATTTCTGTATCGTTACAAACCCTGAATATCATATGTGGCCCTACACTACTGTCATAGGCCACAAAAAAGGCTATATGACAACCACTGCCCTGTACAGTTCCCGCTCATCAACCTTCCTACCGACAAGATCAAACAACTGATTATGACTTGTGACCATTGATCCCAAAGTCCCTTATACAAAGGTCCCAGTTCTGGATTCCCACAAGTACAAATCATGATTTCAGTACTTTAAATTCCCTGCACAACACAAATATTTATATCAGACAAGCAGCCAAATCTTTAGAATAAAAAACACCAATCACAAGAATTTTTTGTGGTGTGTCCCACAAGCAAGGACACAGAGTTTGCAGGACAGATCTTCAAATTCCTGACTGTCCACTGAAAGCAGGGGCACCTACAGTCTACAAATCCTGAGTATTGGGGGGTGCAGTGATATTACAAATGCATGATCACCATAAATACCAATATAACAATATCCTTCTGTCTAGTGGCTCACCTGTAGCACCTGCGTGATACACAAGGTAAGTGTCACCCACAGAGCTAGGGGCATGTTGTTGGGGGGGTTGGGGGGGCAAACATTTTGACTCACAACGTGAGGTAGTGGTTGCCAAGATGTCACGCCGGGTGTCACTCAAAGCTAAGTCATGATGACATAACCCGCCAACTCTCCCATTGCAGATTCGACCCTGCTTGGGGTGGCACTGGCCAGAGCCACCACCAAACGGCCAGATAAATAAGCCTAATGGGCCGTATATGACCCGCGGGCCGTTGTTTGCCCATGCCTGACCTAAAAAGAATGATATGACAAGCATTCAAGAAAACTGTTTTCTATCGAGATTTCAGAAATCCAAATTCAGGTGTGCTAGGATATATATGCTAGGAGCTATGGCTTCTCCTCTTCTATTAACTTTCAGGGTGTGGGCAGACGTCTTTGTTATCGGCCCAGCAATGTACAGGATGACATGAGAACCACAACCACCACTTGCAGGTTGTTTTAGAAGAGGGTTCAGGGAACATAAAGGAGAAGTATGATGGATTAAAGGATGAGAATAATAAACTTGCTTTTTACTTCCTGCCTGGCCATTTTACCCTTGCAGTTTGGGGGTAGCCCCACTACGAGGGAAGTTCTTTTATTTCTTTTTGGTGTATTTGGTATTTTTCCATATTTTCAAACTTTTAAAAAGAGACATCTTGAATCTGATTGATTGCTAAGGAGAATACCTGCATTTTTCTATGTTTTTGTTTTTATAAATGAGCCCGGTTTAACAGCTTGTTCCAAAATGAGCTATCAGGTCTCATCTGGTATATTTCCCAGTTGATTATGTCAAGTGCTTTTTGTGCTACTAAAAACTCTCTCCAGCTAATTATTGATGATTTGTTTACGTACTGTTCAGAACAACAGCAGACTGCCAAGTCAATGCTGATGGAGAAAAAAATGCCCACATGACAATAGTGAAGGCATCGTGTGGAGAAGGGCAAACAACATTTGTAGAAGAAGGCTATGCAGATTTTAATGGCTCTTAAAGTGAAACAGCAAGTTGAAAAGCTAACAGCAGAAGCAAATAGTTGACAGTGTGAGCTGCCAACACATACTTAATGCTGCAGAAAACCTCATATCTACCCCACCCAGAGCCTTACCACTTAGATCTATGAACATATAGCCAGCTGTTTTATGTACATGTAGCACATTTAGGGGTATTCTCCCCTCCGGTGGGGCAAAAAAATACACAGACAGAATAAGTAAGGGGTTTGTTAGGTAAAAACAATTGCAGGAGAAATGAACAGAGGTGCAAAGTGTCCGTCCATACAGCTCATGATCTGGAGGGCACAGGGACCATATACTAAACAATCCCAAAAAAAGTCTCTCTATCCTTATTCCTCAGGTGAAGAGACAACAGGCTCCTGAAATACATCCATTCATTGAAACAGTATTTCCCAATAGTGCTCTCTGCTGGAGTAAGTTACCCATATTGTGACAATCCTGATTCCTTTAGCATTTGTGGGCTTTTGTCCTATACTGAGTTCACTTGTGAACTCCCTTCCCATCAGGCTTCTCTTAGGGTCTCAAAGTTGTCTCAGGTCATGGGAAACTATCTTCTCTCTTCCTGCCAACTTAATACCTGAATACCTGGCTGAGTACCTTACTAGGTCCACAGGATCCCTGGTATTTCTACAAGGCAGGTCTCCCCCATCTTCACTTTAATTCTCCTGCTATTATTTCCATTTGAAACATTTGCCCAAATGGGAACCAAACACAATGATTCAGCACGGGAACAATACACATCATTGACAATTGGTCACCTTTTCTAACATGACCAGGAACCTTACATGGAAAGGCAGCCAAACACTCAGTGAGGAGAACCAGAACACTAAACCAATCGCAGTAAACTTTGATACTTTGCCGTTTCTGGAGCATTCTAAAACTGGTAGCACCCCCTTCCCCACCTCAATGGGGTGCTACATACATACATACAGTGAGTATTTAAAACTATACATAGTGAGAGTATAACCATAGAGCTATTGAGAAGGAACCAAAGCAATCAAAAAGCCCTCCAAACAAATCAAAGTATAGGACTTCCTAAGGAAGGCTTTAGCCATGCTAAAGCTATATATAGGAACACATCAATAAATTATTAAGGCTAGACAGGCTGCTGCTATTATGTTTCAAAATGATTGGCACCCGAAGCACAAAGTGCAGTGCTTTGCAAGTTGAATGACACGCAACTCGCTAATACACGGGGAAGTGTGAACCTAGCTCTATACACAAAGAAATGTTTATGTTAAAAAGATAATAGATAATATTCACACTCAGGTTTCTTTACTGTGAATAAATGGTAAGCCTTTGAATTCCCCAAGTGGTGTATATGCACTACTTTACACTTATATTATACAGTCCCACCAGCTGCCTAGACCAGAGGCGGTTCTCTTTATTCCAGCATTCAAGCCAATCTCCAGTTACACATATTATTGATTAACAGACAGATCAAATGCAATTTGTTATTACAATATAGCCTCTCAATCTATCACTGTGCAGACATTATATTGCCTTTTATTTGGGTAGAGAAAATAAGATTTATTTCACATATTTCCTATTAGCCTTCCTATTCTTTCTGTGAAATATATTCCAATAATTATGCATTCCCCCTTGCAAAATATTATTGGAATGAGCAATCTAAGCAATGCCAATGTCTACAGGAGGCCTTGTTACATAATAATTGTAACAATTAATCTAATTCCCGTAGACATGCCTTTTAAATAATGGATATGGCCACAGTGTCTATGCTGTGACTAGCTGCGGGAGAAAAATGACTTTAATTAATAGCAGCAGTCACCTCATGTACCCGACATCTTAGGGCTGTAACATCTTGATAGGCATACACATTAGATTATTAATGATCATGAAGCCATATTTATCAAAAACAGTAATCAAAATATGTAGAAATAGATTTGTCAGTCAAGAGTGAGGACTTCAAAGGGCAAGTCCTGAATAACTAAAAGGAAAATCTCTAAGCTCCCTCCCTCAATTTCTACTCTTTCCAGCCCACCCAGGTGTAAAGGAATTTCTTCTTGACAGTGGTTTTTGCTAGCGGTTACAGCCATAATTTTTTACTATATTTGAGAGGGCTACTGCATGTGGCTGCACAGTAGCTATGCTTAGATTTAGGAGATGCAACACTCCAACAATAATTGTATGTCTTCATTCAAGTCTTTTAAGAATTACCATGCAGGAAATGGTAGACAAGATTTCATGAGAAATGCTGTAAACAAGAGGAAAGTAACCAACTGGGTTGGGAGGAGTGTTATTACTAAAGAAGGGCCCTGAAAAATGGATTCCTATGTGTTCTTCAGACAGCCTGTTGAAAGTTTGCTCATTTCAAAAGTTCCAACTACTCCCACCGACCCCCTACAGTATGCCAGGGTACAGTAATGATTTTGCAGTTGGTAGGAGGAACCATGGAATCCAGAAAGGGATATGCTGATCTGAAGAGAGATAAGTTTTAACTTCGCAGGAAAGATAAGTATGCTTCTTATACTACAGGGTTCTTCACAGAGGCCAAAGGGAAACTTTAACAGGCAATAGCTATAAACTGAAAATTAGTAAAATACATCAGAAAACAGGTTAATTGGCTAATAACCTACTATTTCTTTCCCTAACATTTTTTTCTATAATGTGCTCACTAAGTAACCAAAACAGACCAATCAGTTATCATATTTTGATGAGTATGTGATTACATACAATGTTAAAGTCCACTCTATCATTAAGTAGTGAATTGTACAAGTTAGAAGACAATAATTCCAAATTCAATCAGATTCCAAAGAGCTGTATTTTATATTCTATGGTTCTGATAAAGTTCCAGAGCCCATGTGTCAATTTATATTCTCTACATTTGCTGAGCTCATGAAAGAGCTATGAAGAGGATGTGTCTTATGCTTGTGGGTTGTGTATGCCATGCTGCTGATGCATTGATAGGAATTTAAACCAATTCCATAATTTTAAATAAGAAATACTGGAGACATGCCTAAATTAATACCTAGTATATATATAGTGCCAAAATATGACGTAGAACTTTACAAAGTCCACAGTCATGTCACTAGATGTCCCTCAAAGGGGCTCACAATCCAATGTCCCTACCATAGTCATATGTCATTAATACAGTATTAGACCAATTTTGTTTTTTGTTGGGGGAGATAATTAACTTAACTGTGTGTTTTTGTGATGTGGGAGGAAGCCAAGGCAAACTCCATGCAGATAGAGCCCTTGCCAAGATTCGAACCTGGGACCAAGCGCTGCAAAGGCCAGAGTGCTAACCACTGAGCCACTGTGTTGCCTGAATATGTTCAACTCATATATTATCTTTGAAAATGGCCAATAAACTGATCCTTGCATTGGCAATATGCTATGGGTTTGGACAGCCAGATGAGAATTTTTTCACAGCAGATGTAGTATATGTCTGGATTATACTTCCTTGTAAATGTCTTTGACCTCTACACATGTAGTACGCTGTCTTCTAAAGCAGGACTAGTGTTTCAGTCGGTATGGGTCCCCTGGGGGAGGGAAATGCAAATTTACCATGTGCGGAAGGTCAGTATGACAAAGTCAAAGCTTGCCTCCTGAGCATTGGCACAGAAATTCATAAAATATTTATCACCTATCTATCTATCTATCTATCTGGCCATATATCGACATTTAGATATTATATTTTCACAGATTACCACTACCACTTCATAACCTTTTCACCCCATTTTTGCAAGATCAAGATCATGCTTGTAATCTGCTTTTATTTATCTATAGGAAAAAAATCTCATCATTGACTATGCCAAACTGACAAATGAGTTTTTTTTGTCTAAAATAATCTGATAAAATGCCTTTTTGCACATCTGTGTAATTTTTGAATTTTGATGCCTGCATGCATAGATATCCTATTTATGATAAATAAAAAACAATAAAAGAGCAATACCAACTAAAGAAAACATTATTTTGACCTCAATGGGTAAAGTTTGATTCGCCTTTAGGTAGTAATGGTGCTGGTTTCTATTCCCTACATGACCATGACAAGTGAAACCCATGCTACTTCT
>NC_092861.1:31221244-31251653 GCF_032062135.1 Pyxicephalus adspersus | reverse complement strand
GTGATAGCCGCTGGAGAACATTTCATAGGGGGGGCAGCAGTGCCACAATATAGCCATATGCATCATGATTCCTATTGAGAGGAAAATTGAGTTACCTCTTATTACAGCAATTATGCTTCCGTCACCAATTCTACTAACCATGGCAAGTTCAGCTATATTCCTAATAAAACTGATTTGAAGAACTGATGATATCATGGTTGTTGTATAATTTATTATAATTTAATAATTCGGTGACTAATCTAATTACATAGAGGTCACTTTTCCAGCACAAGACTTAAAACTAAATAATTTGATTGGCTGCTCAAAGTAGCACATTTACCAGCCAAGGAATTATGACCGGATAAGCTTACTGTTTGGAGTACCTAAGACATATAAGAAGCAAGGGGCTGACTCAGCTCACCAAATTCCAGCGATGTCTAAAATAACACTTTTGGATAGACTGGCTCTTTTAGGCAACAGGTCATGGATAACAATGAATAAGTGAGCAATGTTTATAAAACACACACTTGCACATAAAACTTGCTTTGTAGGCTTTACTTTGACTAAATGCACATATGCATCATTAAAGTTGGCTAGGTGGGAATTTAAACCAAATAATAAAACCTTTTTTGTCCAATTACGTAAAAAAAAAATTCAATCAGAATAGTCAGGCATGTTTTGCCCTCAGTATTGCCATGTTGTTTGGGTCCATCAATTTGTATGTTTTTAAATGATTATTGATCCTAAAAAGAAAGGTTGATGGTTATTTTAAAACACACAACTTGTTCAACCCACAATACCATGGCTTTACTAAGAACAGACCGTGTCAGATTATTCAGATTTAATTTTGATTATTTTACATGTTTTGGACCAGGGTGTTTCAATAGATATATCTCATTAATATTTCAGCAAATCATTTGATACATTTCCACATAACAATTTCAATATTTTAAACCTAACCTTCAGGTAGTTAAGTAATATGTTGTACAATAGACATCAGCAAGAAGCTGTAAATGGGTTAATTCAAACCCCAGTTACTAGTGGTGTACCACAAGGCTCAGTCTGTTGTTTGATATACTGATATAAATTTGTTTGATATAACTGCAGGTTCAGTGGGAAAAATAATTGTTTTTGTTGATGACAATAGGGTTAATAATCCAGCAAGTGTTTGTAACATAGAACGTTTTGGTTTTGCTGGCAGACTGGTCAAAGTACCGAAAACTGCAGTTCCCTGTTTTGTAAAATGTTTTACTTTGGGAAAAACCTCTGATTAAACACATTATTGGGTCTACAATGTTGGCTGGACCTACATTGACTGAAGATTTATGGGGGTGATTATTTAGGATGATTTCAAAATGAGCAAATGGTGTGACCCAACAATGAGGAAAGCAAATTGAATGCTGAGTACATCACCGGAGGGATAAGCAGAATGTATAGGCAGAAATGCTATGTCAATGAAGGGTTCCAGTTACCATTTTTCCAACAGAGATGGTTAGTTGGAGAGCTGGAGTGGAATCAGTTCATTAGGGACCCATTTATAACTTTATCATTGGACTGTATTGAATGATGCAGTCTCATTGCAAAGTTAAAATCTATTGTCCCAGTTCACAAAAACACAGACCACATTTTGACACCAACAAACCAACACAATGCAATATGTTAAATCCAAATGCATACCAAAGCATGTCTATCTAAGTGCGTTTACCAGTACAGGTGGCAAGAGTCCAACCTAAATAGGCTTATAAGTAAAAGTACACAAGGCAAGGCAGGGTATGGCAAGTCAAAATTTTTTCTAATTCTTGATAGATTTAGGACAGAAAAAAATTTGTTTTTTCACGACCTGAGGCTTTGTTAGTGATTTCTCTTAAATTTGAGGTGTCAAATGTATACTTTCAAATTGTCCTGCTTTCTAGGCAGATGAAACACGCATGCATGACTTTCCACTTCTGTAGGACTGTCATTTGTGATTAATTAGGACTGAAATGATAGTGACAGAAGTTTTTGCTCAGGTCATGTCCCCAAGGTGTTCAGGGAAACAAGGTCAGGCCATCCTTTTTGTGTACTCAACAATTTTTATTAACCTAACAGCAGAAATATTGGCACCTCCCTCAGCAAAAGATGTGATGAAAAGACAGTCAGAGATAGGTCAGCAAGTGCAAAAGCGAGAGAGTAGAACGAAAGGGTTTTGTTGGGCAACAAAGTAATATATTTTCGTATAATTATGTATACAAAAAGAAACAGTCTTCATACATAATAAAAACCCACTGAATTATCATGGGCTTTGGACGTCAATTCTATACATAAAGATGACTAACACAAAGTAGATATAGACCGTGTTGAATAATCATTACCCCTGAAAAAGCCAAGCAAGGCGAAATGAGTTGGGTTTAGGAACTTTAAGCAAACTGACCTGGACATATCTACTTTGTGTTAGTCATCTTTATGTATAGAAGTGATATCCAAAGCCCATGATGATACAATGGGTTTTTGGATTTAATTGTTTCCCACCACTTCATTATGTATGCAGATGAAAATTATGAATGAAGACAAAAATATATTACTTTTTTGCCCCCCATAAAAACCCCTTTTTACACTCACTCACATCTCCGGTTGGTCTAAAGGTAGAGACTGTATTTTTCTCTCTTCTTGACAGTAAGTCAATGCCTGTAGATCCTACAACCTACTTCCTACAACCGTACTTCCTACATTTTCCACACAACCCCTGGCTCATGTTCCTTGGGCATTTCCATGATCAACTTCCCTTTTCTTTCCCCAAGATAAGCTGCCCAGGGCTCATCTTCCCTTCCTACCTATAGAAGATAACAAGATATATATATATATATATTTATATATATATATATATATATATATATATAAAAGATAACCATTGCCCTGCCTAACTGATCCAGAAAAGTTTTTATATCTACGACCCACAGTGACATCCCTGGATGACCAATCTCAGTGAAACATCTATTTTCCCCAGGATTTTTAAAAATAGAAACTAATCTTTTTCCTGCAGACTTAAGACTTGAGCCATTGGTGTATACTAAGAATATAAACATACAGATTTGAGCAAAACATTTATTCATGTTTATGAAAAGACTTTGTATGTGAAAAATCTTTTAATGGTCAGATCTTAGAAGTGTCATCTAATGTCTATAGTTATTTTAAGTTAATTTTATTCTAGACAATCCCCCTCCAGGCTTCAAATGAGTAGCTAACAGTCATCACTGTTGGTGATAGTCAGCGAGATCGTAAAGGGACCCTGACATGATGAGTTAATGTCATTTTTAAGATGTGTACACAGCTCAGAAGAAGAAAATGACCAGTTTATGTGATGTTTCTACATACACAACACTGGGTTACTATCCTTGGTTACTTCTAAGCTGCGTTCACACATAAGATGATTGTCACCCAACATGGATCATGCTCATCTTGGGTGAAAATCTAGTGAGCGTACAGTGGTGCCCTGATTTTGCTCATTAATCCAACCTAAGAGATTGAAGAATGACCCATCAGGAACAACCCCTGTTCTTTTCTATAGAAGTGAGCAAATCGGGTGCCCCTCACACAGATAATCCAAGCCACTACAAGCAAATGGCAAGGTGCCAGCTATTGGGAGCCATGCGGGATCGCCTAAAGATCTTTTGTTTTATCATTAGTCTTTATCATAATACATTTTATACAAAATTATTATACAGTCCCTTGAAAGTATCTATCTAATTAAATATTTTTCCTAAGTGAGATACTGTATATATTACATTTTCTAAAATGCATGTCCTACTGATTCCACCTGTCATATGAAATTAAGCTCTACCAATCTTTATGTAGAAATTACCAACCATTATTTTTAACAATGACAGTCAGGAAGAGCTAAAAAAAAATATTGGTGTAGTAGAAAATAACAACTGTTATAACATAGGTGTTAAAGCCCAGTGATTTATATCTGATGCATGGAAGGTCTTGCTGCAGACGGAAAAGCCAATGTCTTCTAGAACTAGTTCTGGTTTGTAATAGACTAAACAAACTGCAGGTCCTACTGCTTACAGCCAAGCTGAATGGTGAAGGAGCAATTGGGTTATCTAAAATAAAAAATAAACTTACCTTTAACATAAACATCAAAAAGTTGTGCAGTAAAGCAACATTTTTTGGTCAAAGGTCCTCATGTCTATGCACTGTCCTTACTTTGTAAAATGAAGCACAATGCTGGACAATGGATGGATGGAAACAATCAATATAAGTGTCTTTTCTGGTAGAATTTGCTCACACATCTGTTATTATTATTGTTTCATTAGGAAGTTTTGTTGCTCTTGTGGTGGACTGTGTTTTTATGCTTAGTGCTGTTCAGACAATTTATTTCCTATAAACCAAACCACAGGCTTTCTTTATTAGAACAGTGATTTACTTTGTTTTTTGGATCATACTCTTTACAAATAGGTGCCATTATTCTAGTATGTTTAGGGATCATAAACTCTACTGTCTGCAAGATATGTCTACAGGTATGAATATAGTTTTGTAAATTTATTAGCAGATTTTTTAAAAACCATGTACAGCGTGTATTTTACCTATTTTATTCTTGTGACAGCTAAATTATAGTGTGTAAAATACTTTGATGTCTCTGTCACCAGAAACAGTGGAAAGACTATAATGGCTCAGTAAAAAAAAAAGGATAAAAAGGTAGCTTTCCAGGAGACAGTGGTTTCTCATTCTAGTCCTAGATACATAAAAGCAATTTTCTGTATTCTGCCGAGTTTGTCAGAATGGAGTTTTATCAGATTGGGGTAACAAGGCTTTCTTGGGGACATCGTAAAATTTAGGAGGGATATACCTACTATGTGATGTACACTGTTTTAACTTTTGTCACCTGAATGGAAACATTAGTGATCATTCCTGGTGGCTCTGCACATTGTACAGGGCATGTGCAGCACAAAAAGATACTGGGTATGTATTAGGGATGTCCTATTGTGTATTGTCCCATCTGTAATTATATGTAAAAATAAATGATCCCTTTCATAGTCCTCTACACAATATCCTGTGCAAAGTCAGTGAAGAGGTGGAAATAACATTTACAACTGAATTACTGTTACATTGAACTTGAAGAAATGCATTCTGAGTTAGTAGGGCCACCGAGTTAGTTAGGGTGCCACGAGAAAGACCCACTGATGTGACAAAATCGACAATAAGACTGGCATAGTTTCTGTATAGGACTCAAGTGGGGAGAACATAGTCTCTTGGTTACACAGCCCTGGTGAAGTCAGAGTGTTCATTTAGGTATTATTTTCTGCTGTATTACGGCATCCTTGGCATAAATACCAAAGGGTCCTTCATCATCCCTGCACCAGTTGGTGTGGTGACAACTGGAGAGGAAAGCCACAGTATGGGTAGGGCAAGAATTCTGAAAAAGTTGGAATATATGACTACACATCAATATGTCTTGTTTCTCAGCTAGATACCACTGCCTTTTTATCCTAAATTGAAATGCATGCTAGGTATGGTCAATCTATAGGGGGGGAATGATCTTTCTTTGCTAAGATGGCCCTGGGTTTTAGAAACTTGTTACAGGAAAGTCTGTTTAATGACTGATTGCTGCCACAATTATTATCATTTTATCATACTGTTCTGAGCTATGGTGTACTGTACTCCTGTAACAAGGTAGAAGTATCTGTGGGACTACAAAAGTCAGGAAGGATGAAAGAATGGCACAAGATTGCTTAATTAAAAGTTAGTACTTATGTTTATTGGATGCGTACAATGGTCCAAAACAGCAATAGTTCCATCAGCAAAAACCAATGACTTGGTTTACCCCAGGGAGTGCCCATCCTCATATTATCTAACTGGGAAGAGTCAGGCAGAGAGAAGCTGGCATTTCTTACACTTATTCAGAAAATGTCAGCACCCAATTCTATGATATCTGGAGTTAAAAATTTTACACTGGTCTTAACTAATCAAATCCTTACATGACAATTGCTAGCTCATTTTTACCAAACTTCCTTGTTACATTATAAAAAAAAAAAAAAACTTGCAATTGTTAGTATGAGAATATATTTTGTATATTACCAGCTGCTTTCTTTCCCATGAACCATCAGGGCATGACAGCCATATCTTTCTTCTTATCAGGTTACTCCCACCCTAACCTAGTGTGGGAAGGAGAACACAAGATGTTCGCAAGGGCACAGAAAGTTTACACACATCCACCTGTACAATCACAACATATGTATTCAGTGTTACATGTTTTTTTGTATTTGACTTGCTAAAAAGATTACCTCTTAGGTGGCCCTCCAGTAGAATAATCAGAAAGCCTCAACATTCCTGCTACATCTCCACATTACTCCAATGTTCAATCATGGCTGCATGCTCTATATCAGGAGTGCTCACACTCCTGATATAGAGCATCAGCTCTATATCAGGAGTGCTTTTTTGGCTTTCGAGCTACTTTTAAAATGACCAAGTCAAAATGATCTACCAACAATAAAAATGCTAAACATATATTTATTTATATATATACCGAGTATGACACAGAAGTAACTGAAGCTAATGAGACATTGGCCCTGATTTACTAAAGCTCTCCAAGGCTGGAGAGAATACACTTTGATCAGTGAAGCTGGGTGATCCAGAAAACCTGGAATGGATTCCTTAAAATCATTTGCAATTTGCTAGCAAATGTTTTGAATCCTGGACCGGATCCAATCCAGGTTTGCTGGATCACCAGCTTCACTGATCAAAGTGTATTCTCTCCAGCCTTGGGGAGCTTTAATAAATCAGGGCCATTGAATGGCAGAACATTGCACAGACATTGCACTACAAGACTATAGTGACAGGAAAGCTACAGCTCACCTGTCATGGGAGAATGACGTGCTGCACAAGAAAAAGAACTGCTAATCTGTACAAAGGTATCTGGGTAATTGAACCCTGACCCCGAAACTGAACTGCATTGCTCACCTCAGACTGCCCTCCCGCCCTCTCTGCCTCCCTCCCCACTGCTCACAGTTACAGGAGCCTTGGACCCAAAGTTCCTGGTGTTGTCTGACAAAAGACATCCCCAGCATCCCTATAGACGTACAGCAGGGCTGCTGGTAAACAGGAGGGAAGGGTAAAGCAGGGCTCGTTGCCTTTGCGATCGAATAGTAGATCGCGATCAACGTTTTGGGCACCCCTGCTCTATATGCTCTATACCAGTTTCCCTATATACACTGTGCTGTATATAAATTTTACACTATCCTGTGTATGTATCCTGGTTCATACTTTATACACTGTGTTGTGTTCTAATCTTTGGGCAGCACCCATTTGTACACAGTGCCTTCTGTGCTTCACCTTTGCTTCACCTGTATACAATATTGTTCATTGTATACATCATACTATATAATTCTATACAAGCTTCTTTATTTCTTATGGTCTGCACTGCTTAACTTTTATTTACCCCATTGTACAAAACAGCGCATACCAGTGCCTCTCTCCCACCTTGCTCTTGCCAGACACCAGATTGCATTCATCATCTCAATCACCTTCCAGACTGGCACACTTTTGCTAGTGTTACATGGATGGTTGTTTTCTTGTTATTTTTAGAAAATAACACAATGCTGTTGATATACAAACACTTTTACAGTGTAAAAACAGCTTCAGTTGGTGACAGGAGGGGTCAATCTTAGCGGTTTATCATTATTTTGCAAGTCAGGCTAGGAAGAGACAATTTTCTCTTTTGAGACCTAATACAAATGTGTCTTACATTTTCTATTCAGAAGAAGTTTTGTTGCAGATGAATTCATTTATAGACACATTTAGAAGCATTTAACAGATTGACCTACAAACTGTGTGTGTATCATTTTTCATTAGAACTCGGCACAAATCTGCTCACCAGTTCCTTTATGATAATCCAAATGGAAACTTCTCTACCATATGAGTACAAAGAAAAGGTGACCCCAATGCACAGTCCTAATGTGGGGGTTTCTGAAATCTATGCGAATCTGTTCAGCCCTTGGGCTACAAAATGTATTACCTTCAGAGCCAGAAGTAATCAAAACCTTTGTGATCAGGCCCAATACTCAACTGATAGTTTAAACTATCAAGACAAAACTTTTTGTTTTCATTTAGGATAGAGTTAATATTTGTGCCCCTCTGGTGAGATTTTTGTTCACTCCTAGAGATATGATAATCAGCCAGTTTTTGTGGGGGAAGAAGTAGTTTTATGTATAGTTCTTAGTATAGGAACTCAACTCAATTGATGTTGGCAAATATAACTGTTTGATGCCAGGGCACCTCTGATTTGGTATGCAGTTCTTATATAAAGATTTTCCTATCCATTAATAGAAGCAGCAATGTGGTAAAGATTCAGCAGAGCTGTATTACTACCAGGGGTGTAGTGGGGCGGGCACAGGTGGGAACGCCATGCCCCCCACTTTTTTCAGGAGTGGGCAAGCGTGCCGACTCTCTTTTTTACAAAGAAGTCTTTGGTGGCCTGCGGCTCTGGCCGGTCCACGCCGATGAACACGTCTTCTGTATTGAATTGTAGGCTCAGGTAGGTGTCTCTGAATACAACCCGCCCACTCTCCCATGGAGCCTGCTATGGGAGAATGCATGGGTTTTGGTATCATACCATCACTTTGGGGGGGATTGTCTTCTCCTCAAGGGGGGGCATCTTCTTGAGTGACACAGGCAGGGCTGTTGTGGGGCGGGCACATACCCCCTTTTTGTTTTTACGACTACCTTTACACCCCTGATTACTACTGACACTTACAATGCAGCATATGGTATTTATTTCATTTAAGTGCTGATAGTATGTTTCTTGGATTTCAACATTATTCACATATAGCTCATATATACTCAAAATGGTTCTAATTGTATTACATTTATTGTATATACACACTCTGTTAAGAAAATAGAAAGAATTTGAACAATTGTTCTCATCTAACCTTGATTGCAATTATTTTCAAGATATTAATTTTGCTTGCAGACCAAAACTGAATCTCTGCAACTCAGAGTGGGAGGCAATTCAAGTGCCTACCAACATATTAGTATTTCATTTATTAGGAAAACAGTGTTTTAAAAAGAATGTTGCATTTTAAAATGAGCCAAACATGACAGTGTTACACACAGACTTATTGAAACTGGAACAAAGTATTTATAGACTGTTGTCCACAGCAACAAACCAGATTTGTTTTTTCATCTTTCTTTTACCCTAGAAAAATAAAGCTTAAACGACTGCTCTAATTTTCATAAATCAACCTCTGCATCTTCCCTGGAAATGTCCAGAATCATGTTGCTATGTACCATAATCGATTTTTCAAGGTAATGACTTTCCTGAAATGTACCGTTCACACAAAAGAAAGATGCTCTTTGCACCTAAAACTATGATTACACAATTTGCTGGGTCAAGGGAAGTATGTCAAATCAGTGTAATAAATGACCAGTAATTCTTATCTAAACCCATGGGCAAAGGAATAGAACCACAACAATCCTCCAGAGATAGGATAAATGCATGACAAAAGACCAGCAAGACAAACCAACATAAATCTACCAACAGCCTCACTTTTACTGTGTGCTTTTATTCTCTAAGTATTACCAACCTACACATTACTATTTAGACCCTACATAGTGGATGTTCTATATGAACGTGTTTGTTTGCTGGTAAACATTACAATAATCTTTTGTCTGGATGGTGTTAGAATGTTGAGGAAGAGAAAGGTCCCATCATGCAGCTACTTTATAGAAATAACGACTTTGGAGATAGGATGTCACAAGGAAAAACATTTTACAAACATTAAACATATTACCACCACTTAGTGTCTATATAAACAATATACTAACATTGATCAATATTAGAAGCTTCTGATAACCTTATAAACTTTTTCAATATTATTGCATCCCTACTGACTTGAAGAGGAATATAAGCAATTTGGAACACATTTCCAGTTTGCAAAGCTATTTGGATTGTCAGAACCAATAAACCCTATCCACATTTGTTATGTAAGGACTAAGGTCCTGGTCTCTGTGGTCTTTTGTGCCACTTTTAATTAGTTTTCATTTAGCAATTCTTTGCTATAAAATAATAATCTTTTTTTCTGTTCCTCTTGAATTCTATTGTATGTTATGCTTTAACCAGCGGAATATGAATAAATTGTAACCGGCTGACCTAAATCAGTGACTTGAGATGAAATAGATTGGAGTTAAAAAAAAGTCAAGCGGAGTCAGAGGGTTGGGTTATGTTTGAAGAGTGTGCCTCAGCATGAGTTGACAACAAGGGATTTACTGATGTGAAAGCAGTTCATTCTTTACTGTGTACTTTATCTAAAAGTTCATTTTAAAGGTCTGAAATATCCAAGGGACCCGGCATGTGAGGTCCCATCACATCATCTAAAAATATCCCTGAGATGCACAGGTGACCTTAAATCAAACCGAATCCTTATCAACTTAGTATAAAAATATTCCTCTCCCTGCGGCTGTCTTATTCCTGTGCTGTGCCAACTCTGGAGGCTGAAACTCACAGGAGACTGAGCAGAAACCCGCAGATTACAGGGAGGGTGGAGGGCACAGGTGCCAGGTCAGCATCATACTGTTCTAAAGCATCTTAACATTTGAAAAATATCTTCCCTTGTTTGGCAGAAAAACAATAATTTAGTACTTGTAAAATATGTTATCAAATAACACTAAGGGGAAACTGAATTGTTAATTCTGTTGGCTCCACATGGACCTTGATTCGTCCTTGGCAACGTGTCAGAATGCAGAATTACTAAAGCAACTTATTCTTTATAATATCTGTATACATACTTAAATGTTGGGGGATTTATGAAATCTGATGAAAAAGAACACAAAAGTTGAGTTGTCCATATTGATCAGTTGGAAACCTCATTACATTTTCCCAATATAATATAATATAATTTCATTTAAGAAATCAGCCACAGTGTAGAGAGAGTTTTTTACATACATGATATATTTTTTTTAATGTTTTTGCTATGAGAGCATCTGCCCGACGACTCTGTGTTGTGCGCCATTGCAAAAAAAAACACTGTTCTGTCTGGAGTCATTTGCAGCAGCCAGGAGAACTAAGATAGCAGCAGCCCTTGCTTCCCCTTAGCTGTGCAGCCTGATGGATTTATGGCATCCCCAGCACCTATTGTTAGGCTGTGCACAGCTGAAAAGGATTCTAGAGGCTGATCAGGTCGTGACTCGGCCCTGCACTGCTATTGGCTGCTGGGACTTTAAAGCCTCTCTGCTCCCAGTCACCAGTGCCTGTTATAGCGTTTAGCTGGGCTTATCTGTGCTGGAGAGATTCTAAGTATTTTTCTGTTGCTGGACTTTGCCTGTTCCTGACAACCCGCTTGAACTCAGCCTGGACCGACCTTGCCTGTGACCCCGACTCTGCATGTGCCTTTTCCTGTGTACCTTGCTTGGTGGACTGATCTCCTGTGTTTTACTTCGGCTTGTCTCTGGATTCCCTGCTAATTCTGTACTCTGTATCTGTGGGCTCCTGGTCGGCTGCTGGCTTATCCCCAGACATCTCTTGCGCACTAAGTCCTGGGGGCAACTGAGGGGAGATGCAACTAGTCTCCCGAGGCTGAGAGGGGGCTGCTATAGGTGAAGACTGCGGCATTAGATTGGGGGACTGTTGTCTGGAGAATACTGGTACTGACCAGGGCCTTACATTTTTTCCAAAATTATTGTATGCAATTTTTACTTTTGAATGTATTTTTCTTTGTTCTATTTCTTTCCAATATTATAAAGTAGTTTTAAAAACATCAGCTAGTGTGCTATATTTAAAATGATGCATTGAATTTATGGCCTTTTGTATATTTTATGAACTCTGTTTATAACTGAAAAATAAAATATGTATTTTATTTCAGTCAGTAAAAATATGTAATGTTCCATATTTTTTAATTTTCTATGCATCACTTGCACCCAGCAAATGACATGATACAGCTTTATTACTATACTAGTACAAACCTAAATAGCTTGTGTAGTTTTATCTTCTGTTTTCAAGTTCTTACTTCAACAAGACTTTTTAATGAATTTCACAACAATGGCCAAATCTCGATTTCATTGTTATTTTTAGTGGTTTCTATTTCTAAACACTTTAGGAGAAAGCGGCCAAAGATTGTTACTGCCTATATTTTGATAAAATATTGCTTGAACACCCCTAGCTTGACTGCCAGTGTCATCAGGTGTATCCATTCTATATTAGTATTAGTGGCTATTTTTTAGTCTCATCTTCAGACAAGACTGTCAAGAGTTTAATTATTATTTTTTTTACAAATTTCCATCATTTTCAGCCTTGTATTACATACCTTTTTGGAGCCTGGTTCGATTTCATTTAGACTTCCAGATTAAAAATTCCAAATTTTAGACTTTCACAAACTTGACTGTGGCAAAACATAGTTATGCAGACCTGCATCCCCCACACTACCAAAAACCTTTAATCTCCCCCCCTTTGTTATCCCACTCACTTTTAACACTTAATCCCTCCAAATAAAGACCACGCCATATGTTGGATAAATGGCCGTAGGCCTTTTATTAACGAATTATTAACACAAATCACACACAGTGAATAAATTACTTTAACATTAATTTTTTTAACACATTATTTTTTACACACGAATTTGCTAATCCCATGTTTTTCGGGTCGGGTCTAACCGAATTCGAACAGGCATATTCAGGTTGAATATAAGGACAACCTGAATTCGAACACCAACACTAACTATACCAATACTGTTCCCAAATTTAAAATTTTAGTTTTAAAATTTTAGCTGAAAAACACAATTGCTCTCAGCCGCCCATACTCCCAGCTCGGGAACAAATATATACTTTTCTTTCTGTGCAGACCCCCCCAAACAATTTACACCAAACTATTAACCAAAAACCAAGGACTCCATACCACAGCTGAGTCTCTAAAACCAGAATTATTAACAACCAGCATAATCCCCTCGAGGACCTGAATGGCACACACTAATGACCAACCAAAACCCTTACAATGCCACCCAATAACTCTACTAACAACATCAAGAGGGAGGGGAGGTCGGAAAAAAACTTTCCCTTACTTCCTCTTACTGACCTATTAACACCTTCTGCCCCTCCTATCTGTTCCTCCTTACTCCCCCCTCCCCCTTTAGCTCCCTCCTGACCAAAAACCTAACCCAATGCTGTCTACTACCTGTCTGCCCAGTCATGCTGGCCTTCCTCTATACTCCTTTCCTCCCACGTTACAGGCCTAACTTTCAAAAAATTCAGCTAAACAACACATTATCAAAACTTTCCAGAGTTCCACTTATCTCTAATCACAATGCACACTATTGAATGGGTTCTTCCGCACTTGCTAGCACATAGATCCATATAGATATTTGGATAGACAGAAGAAACTAACAAATGAGCATACATAAATGTTTATTTCTACATTTAAAAGAATTTAAAATGTAAAAGTATTAAAAAATCACCCTTAAGTGACAGTTCAGTTTTAAATAGGATGCTGGCAGGTTTATAAGTTATCACATTTAGAAAACATTTTATTTCTTAGCATGCTGTTTCAGGTAGCAGTCACAAAGACAATACTGTCACTGATTTTAACATAAACAATGCCTAAGCAGCATAGTATACAATTAGGGACCAGTTCTTTTTATTTAAATTTTTTTACTTTTTTAAATGGGAAGGGGAAGACCACTACCGCAGCGATTTCACATCTACAGGAAATCGCATCATCCAATCTTATGCCTGTGCAGTGGGAGATCGAGTGACGTCACAAAAAGAAGGAAGAAAATGGCTATGCCTGACATTCAGACTGTGGCAAGAAAATGACAAATAACGCAGAACCAATTAGACTAGGATCGCTGAGGGATCGACAGCTTTCCACCTGTAAAAGTAAGTAATTTAAATCTTTATGACAGTTCTGCTTTAAGCCATCTTCACACCTATGTGTTGTAGTAAAAGTACATTGTAGTATCATTCTTTAAAATGCTAGCCTACACACCATAGCATGCACCATGTTACACACTAACACATGGGCCCTGATTTAGTAAAGTTCTCCAAGGCTGGAGAGAATACACTTTCATCAGTGAAGCTGGGTGATACAGAAAATCTGGAGTGGATTTCCTAAAATTCATTAGGTATTTGTTAGCAAATGTTTTCAATTCTGGACCAGATCCATTCCAAATTTGCTAGATCACCCAGCTTCACTGGTGAAAGTATATTCTCTCCAGCCTTGAAGAACTTAAATAAATCAGGGCCATGGACTTTGCAAGAGATAGAAATTTTTTTTTGTAATATGGTGCAGTGTCTTACAAAACAGATCTATATCTATTTTTGGGCATGCTTTTATTTAAAATAAGGAGCATGCTAATGATTAACATCTTCCAAGTTACCATGTCTGGGAATGTACTACAGTAGTGTGTAGGGAGTCCTAATTGTTTATCAGCTAACTACTAACTACTATCTACTAACTACTATCTTCACTAGCTCACCAGGGCACAGTTACAGAAGTATTACTAATAACACAAATTCACAAAATCATTAGAGTTTCTTCACATGATTACTTTATAACCCTAATACAAACTTAACTGTCTTAATAGGTTTTACAGTTTCAGGAAGACTGCATTAGATTTAAAGGGTAATGCCAAAGTGACTGGGGTGCATCACAAACTCTAAGGGTAATAAGTATACATTTCTAAGACAGCTTAACAAATTCTGCTTACTGCACAATTAAAGTAAGGGGGTTCTATGACTAGTGTTCCTGACGACTACTCCTCCTATATGGCAGATATCAGCTCTTGTAGAATGGAAACCTAATAATTTCATTTACCATAGCATTCTTCCTAATGGGGTACCGCTTCCACCCCCAGCCCCAATAGTAGCTGTGTACTATAGCTACAGTTATGTTACTAGGCCCGGCTTGTGATTGGCACCATTGCTTTAAGAAATTTAAAAACAAAAGAGAAGTAGCAGGGCACAATTGATAAGTGGCTTCTATACATATTCAGGTATGTGATGTCAAATTTGGCTATTCTGAAATTAAAAAAACATAGACATCTCTTGAATATAAAAAAAAATTTAAAATATTAAAGTTGTTAACAAAATTTCCATTTTCTTAATTCTCTTTTTTCTTTAGGCATACAAGGTTAAAGATTATAATTTACCTATATTTCACAGAAACTTTCAGTTACAAGCAAGCAGCTTTCATTAATCTTGTTTTACATTGTTCCACAGGTTCCTGTCACAGTGATAAGTGAGGTATAAGTAAAATTATAATTAACTCTGTGTAATGCTCTGTTAACTTCAAATATACTTTGTTAATAGAGAGCAGAATTACTCACACTGGGAAATAGGGAGTCAACTTCATTTTTTATTTTTTTTTAAA
Organism: Pyxicephalus adspersus; assembly: GCF_032062135.1. Taxonomy (NCBI): domain Eukaryota; kingdom Metazoa; phylum Chordata; class Amphibia; order Anura; family Pyxicephalidae; genus Pyxicephalus; species Pyxicephalus adspersus. The sequence continues at coordinate 31,236,343 of NC_092861.1, read as the reverse complement.
GTTTTTCATTAGAAAATGTTATCAGATCTGTCCTAATAGCTTCCTTTTAAGGTAATTTTCTTTAAGGGGATTTTCACTTTCCATCTGCATAACTGATGCACATGTTAGCTTTGCAACCCTATTTATATGTTTGTGTATACTTGCAGTAAGAAAAAAAGTTATTCTATATTCTATGCTCACCTTTTCCCAAGTTCTGTGGTAAAGAATTCTTACTTACACCCACAGGGCCTCTGTTATCAATAGATTTCAAGAATTAGGATATGAAAGAGTTTCTTGATCAGTGGTCGCCAACCTTTTGGACATCACGGACCAATAATTTCACAGACTCTGAACAGCTCATGCGCAGGGAGTTGTGTGTCACTCAAAGGGAAAGAAACTTCCCCCAGAGTGACGTCTGAGCCTGCGATTGGAGAGTGGGTGGGTTGTGTCCAGAGACATTTTGTTAGTGTCAAAGTGAAGGTGGCACACTGTTACGATTACGTCTTTCTTAACAATAATATGTTCTTCCTCAAAATTAAACCTCTATAATTCTCACTGCAAAAAAAATGATCCTCCTGTCCTGCTGTGGTTGCGCCAGGTTAAAAAAAAATCATGCAAATGGAGAACCTTAGTAATACTGGCTCTGTGGTCAAGTTCTAAAGGGTATGGTATGCCTAGAAGCAATTCTTGGCCACTACGCAATACCTGCACGTGGACTTTAGGTTACAATGATTGATTTATTGGAGATAGCAAGTCAGATTAAGGTAAGGCTCATCCTTTTTCCAGCATAGAGTTGACGAAACCTTAACTCTAAAACTCTTAAAACATTGAATTTAATTGGTGGTTCAGAAGAAACTGGATGCACTCATTGGAAATTTAATGTGTGAGCTTTTGGAGGAGTATGGCACACGTTTCTTAAGGCCTTTATGTATTTGGTTGCACAAAATAATTTAATTTGTTGGTAATATTTAAGTATGCATGATGTTGAGTTTATACAATTTAAAAGTAACTTTCTGAAGCTTCTTGTATTATTTTTACACAGGCCCAGCATAAATCTATTTTACTGGAATTCTGTTAGCAAAATCTATTTTAAGCTTACCATTTAGCATTTAAAATTAGAGTCATCATTGAGTGAGAATTTGAGTGGGAGCCATCATTACAACTGTCCTCATTGGAAGATAACTCAAACATTTGGTCATCAGGACAATATAAAAGATTATCTTGCCAGGTAGGTACACAGAAATCCCCTTTTAAATTCAAAAATAAAATAGGAAAAGTATACCCAAAAATGATAATTTTGGTTTAGCTACATTTTATTCTGTATCAAAACCCATAAACACAGGAAATAATATTATACAGAAATGACGCTATTAACAGATGTGCCATAATGTATCTACTGAACAGAAGGTTGGTCTGAATTATATTAACTCGTTTTTTATTTTAAAAGCAATGCAAATTCTTCATAAGTTTGTTCAGCTCATCATCATAATTGTATATCTAAAAGTGGAGTGGAATATCAAAAGTAAAATGGAAAGCAGAATTTGAAAGCACTTTGAAGATGACTGGAGCTAAAGTATATTATTAATATTAGAGATAGGGAAAAGACAGGCTTTTTTAGGGCACAGAGTGTTTTTCATAAAACAATAAACTTTATTTTAATCGAAAATATTCTAAAACTAGACAGAGATAGCCTATGCTTGTCCTAGTGCTAACATTGAAAAACTAAGCTAAGTAACAGGTAAGCGTACAGTTCAAGTAGTTTAGGTCCTGTTCAGATTTCGCCTAAATAGGCTTCCTCAAGGGTTTGTTGGGGAGACTTGGTAGCATTGCTGAAATCTTTTTTGTGGAGGCCAGTTGTTTTCATACTACTTGTGAAATGATTAGGTTAAAAAAAACGTAGTGCTTAGGAGAAGCAAAGTAAGGGCAAGTCCTATTGTTAGAGATAGAACATCCTTTGTATGGCTCTTTAAAGTGCGCTTAGGTGATGATTCCTTAGTAGGTACATTTTTACTGAATATATAGGTAGTAGCATCAGTATGTAGGAGCTTTGAGTTCTGGTAGTAGATTCTATATTTGTGCTCAGATAAAAGATGGCAAGTGTGCCCATATATGCAGCAGTGTGTTATGATATGCAGTTATGTTTGTTTCATGTGGTGGTATAGTAGTGGGCCGCGGGTAGCCGTCATAGTACTGCATATCATGTGGACACTACGCCTCCACAAAAAAGATTTCAGCAATACTACCAAATCTCCCCAACAAACCCCTGAGGAAGCCTTATTAGGCGAAACGCGTTGGGTGGGAAACAAAACTATTGCTGTCCGAACAGGACCTAAACTACTTGTACCGTACGCTTACGTGTTACCTAGCTTAGTTTTCCTATGTTAGCACTAGGACTAGCATATGTCATCTCTGTCTAGTTTTAGAATATTTTTGATTTTATTTTTGATTTTTTTCTCTACCTTTAAAAATTTCACCTCCTCATTATAACTCTCAGGCTGGGCACACCGGAAACCATTCCTTCTCAAAGGTATTGGGTTACTTCTTTTGGTGCAAACAACCTTCTCTCTATTATTAATAATATTATTATTATTAGTATCCTATATTTAAATAGCATTAAAATATTACACAACACTTTACAAAGTCAATTGTCATATCACTAGCTGCTACTCTAGTCTGCAATCTAATGTCCCTACTATAATCACATGCCTTAACTTTGTATATTATTATTATTCATTTTTAAAGAATCTACATATTTCACAGTGTCATAGTCTAAGTACAATTTTAGGGGGAAAAAAGCCAATAACTTACCAGTATGTTTTTAGGATGGAGAAGGAAACAAGAGTGTTTAAAGGAAACCCATACAAACATGGGGTGAACACTAAGGCTACTTACACACATGCAATATTTCTCGTTGGAAACAAACAACTGCATGATGCACAAATAAGTGCTGTACATACCCTGCTGCATTCTCTCCCCTTCACTTGCATTACAATCCTTGGATCTGCCAGGGACGATAATTGGATGGGAACCATTACACGTGTGTACCTAGCCTCAAACTCTTTTCAGATAGCGTTCTGGCCAAATTCAACCAAGTGTTGCAAAATGAGAGTGCTAAACACCGAGCAGCCCAGAGCAAATGTAGAGCTAAATCTGAACTGCTAGAACTAGAAAACATATAGCATTGCAAAATGTCATTAGAACTTCTGATCTGATACTTGTTATGTATTGGGTAATGAATCAAAAAGTTAACTTATAGGAAGTGGGTCAGTGGTAGCTATTCTTTTCTTAGAAGTTTAAAAAATTAAAAAGTTGAGCAGATACAAGATATATATTTCCATTTCTGATGCAAAGTCCTTTAAAATGCTATGGAATATATTTAGGAAGAGCATCTAGTGTTAGCTTTAGTGAATAATACCTGTCAGAATATTTTACAACTTTTTTCTTTTAGTACAATCCTAAAATCTGTACCTGAAATATTCACACACTACTTTTGTTTCATTAATTCTGAATTTGAAGTGACTTCCTGGAAAACTTGCAAATTTATTACCTTAAAATGAATATGGGGATAATCCTTTTATAAAGTATGTATTCATCAGAAAAGAGCCAAACAGTTTTTTAGAACAGAAATTAAATAAAGGCAAGGAATAAATCCAAAAACAAAATCTTATAAAAAGAGCTAAATAAAGAGAAATAAACTGACTGTGACTGACTGTGTAGCTTTATACTAAATATAAATGTATTTTTTTAAACTTTTCTTTTTAATGTGTTGAAACTTGGACAAGTTGTTCCTTGACAGTAGATTCCAGGGTGCATTTTTCACACCTTCTCTGCCTTTCTTTTTATAGTTAGCAGTTTCTTAGTTTGCCACATTAGTTTGCAACTCTGAGAGCCACTGACATAAACAATAGGCATCATGGATTGACATTGCATTTTTCTTAACAATGTTTTCCACATATACCTCCTGGAGAGATCTGTCAACCAGATTTGCACAGAAATCACTTTTCCATTACATTAGCATGGGTGGAGCAAACCATTTCCAAAATGACTGTGTATCACATTTTTATAAGGATGCTAGTACAAAAATATCCAAAACATATTAAAGTTGTAAAGAATGGCTTTTTTAATATCTTTCTTTTCACAGAATTACAATTATTTGATACTTTCCCAATCTATGTGGCAGACACTGTGCTGTACTGTCCTATGTTTAAAGCTTTTTAAGCTTGATTTTGAATTGAGATTGAACAGCGTCTTTTACCTACGCCATAGACAGTTTCATGATATGACCCTTCTTTTGTCTCTGCACCCAGTTTGTACGTCCACCATCAAGGTGACAAACAATTACATAAGCTTTGCCCTGAAGAAGGGGGTTACACCTGCAAAACGCGTCGGGACAAAATACACAAGCATGTTTATGTAATGTTATTGGTATTTGATGTTACCTTTGTGTACAGTGTTTGTATTACCACTTTATGAAGACACAACCTTGACTGTGTATTGTGATGATATTTTTAATGTTGTTTATTACATTTTGGACATTTTACTTAAATATGATTAGCCAGGAATACCCTACTTTTTTAACCCTTTCTATCTGTTTGGGCAAGCAAGAGATCTTTCTGTCCTTTTCTTTTTTTCTAAATATACCTTCCTATATTCATAAAAATGTATATTTTTAGAGCAGGGGTCGGCAAACCTTTTGGACCACTAAGCCATTTCAGGAGGTCAAGAAGCAAGAAGGCACACTAGGCCAGAAGAAACAAGGTGTCCAAGGAAAGGTTTTTTTATTTAAAAATACAGTACGATCAATGGGAAACATGATGTTGCATGCTCTTAGAGACAGATACAATATCAGGTTTTAATGATGAGGAGTTCAGCAACAGAATGTCATTAAGGTGATTGTCAGTTTGCCGAGAGAGCAGTTTGTTCTTACAAAACTTCATCTTGGTCAATGAAAGTCTCTGCACGCGTGTGCGTGCTTGACATCGAAATGCCCCTTGAGATTCAACCGCTTGAAAGTGCTATTGGTGTCGTTGCACACTAAACACAAGGCTTTGTTGCCGCATTGGACGAAGAATAATTTCTCAGTCCATTCGGGGTTGAAGACACAACGTTCGAGGTCAACATTCGGGAGACTGGTAGCTGCACGTTGCTTCTGCTCTAGGCATAGTAATTGGGGTCCAGCTTGGTGTGCCCAAGGACCACAACCTGGCAGTAACCAGCAGCGCAACATTCTCACCATCAGAGGCTCTGGAGAAGACCTAGTTACTGCTTAGACACTGCACCTTGGCCCTTCTCAGGGCTCACACCACATCCGTGCAAGCCATAAGACCTTAGTGGTCCTGTCTCTCCGTGCGTGACAGACACAGAACTTGTAAGATCCTGAAGTGGCTGGATGCTTGTGTTACATTTCACTGCGGTGCTCATAGATTGAAGCACCAAATGTGAAGACTATCTGCACAGTACAAACAAACAGTAGACATATTTCCAACATTGTAGTCTGTAAGCATCATAGCATGGTACAACTTCTTGACTTGTGACATACTCCTGAAATGGAATTATTTAGAGTATAATTGTTGTGTGTCATTTTGTGTGCAACCAGAAATAAACTTTATGTCAGTGACTGCTTGTATATGGGAAGTCAACAGTTGTTGGTTGCTAGTTAGTACCAAATGTTCAAAATTTTTTCAAAAATGATTCCTTAACTTAAGATTCATGTGTATGTGGAAAATTCTGGCACAGTTTTGTGGGTACAGGGATTGCAAAATACAGTATATTCTCACTGAGTCTAGCAATTAAGACTTAGGTTCTATGTAAACGTTCTCTTTAGGACATGCCTGCAGACTACTATGTAGCAGGAAGTGGTCAAATTAACTGTTTACCACATTTCTTGATAGTGCGCCCAGGAGGTTTTACAATCCTAGCAATGGAACTGCGTAAAATGTTGGCCCTTTATAAATAGTGTTTATTAAAAATAATAATAATAATTGTTTAGTCTGGAATTTGAAATCTGTCTGTCTGACTATTTGAACCTCAGATGTTTTGTCCATTGATATCTGTGGATTTCTTATAGGCATTCATATGAAACAGTTGACTAATCCAATCAGACTTTGGGGGGGGGGAGGTTCTTTCTGCGGCCTCTTGTAACTCTTTAATGACTAAGACAAACTCTGCAGTTGTTTTCGTTTTGCATATCAAAGCACTGATTACCCTAGAAGTTAATAAATGTCTAGGCTGCATAAAGATTTTCTTTTTTTTTTTTTTGGCTTCGTTGAGATTAATTCACAGTGAGTACAGTAACTGACACCATACTGCCTAATATGTTGAGACAAACATTTGTCCTAATTGCATTTATTAAAACAATGTACCTGTTCTGACTTACATACAAATTCAATTTAAGAACAAACCTACACTCCCTATCCCATATGTAACCCCGGGACTACCTGTATTAAATAACAAAATACACACAATTAAAAATCATGTTTTTTTGTTATTTTTGTACGCACATAATGATTCAATTCAAAGGGCCTGTAGCAAGAATGTAACACTTGCACTGATCCAAATCGGGTATACAAGTAGTTAATACTCTATAATATATTTAGATGTCTTAAACAAAGGCTTAAGTGGTTAATTTTTATAGCTCCTTGTATTATATAGTTGGAGTAAAGAAAAAAATGTTTGGAAAAGGAGATTTTAAAAGCGTGTACACATGACAAGATACTGTTGTTCCTAATTTGAGTCTCACTGGCACCCCAGTGGTCCTGACATTCATGTTTGGTCTATGCACACTAATAAATTAATGTAATAACTGCTAAGCATAATGTCATAAGTGTAATACATAATGCTTAAAATGAATGTGTATTTATCTAAATCAGAAAATATATCTATGGAAGTAGGATAAATGTTCATGTTGACTTTAACTTCAGAAATATAGTTTATGTAATCTTCAGAAATTAACTTTTCTAAGTTGTTTGTTTGCTAAGTTTGTCTGCTAAATATACCAATAAGCTGTGGTGTTATATCCCTTTAAGTACAGCATAAAAAGTAAATAAAAAGGTTGATTCTGCCACAAATCAGGTTAACTTTAAACTTACACCTCTCTTGTACTGCTGTCAGTTAGCAGCATAATGCTTTCTCTCTCTTGTTATGGGGATGAGGAGAAAAAGAGAGCTTTTTCCAATATATTCTTTTGATAAAAAACATAAAAATGTGTTTTGTAGTCCTTACAATTATGAACTTTTACTCCTAGAATGAAAAATCTGCTCATTTATAGATACAGAGCAGTGAGTGGGCCATTGTCACCCTAGAACAGAACATGTGTTATTGGCAGGATTACCAGGTGAAAAGAAAAAAGGAAATAAATGCAAAAAAACCTAGGAAATGTAAAAATGCAATATATCATAGATTTTATCTTGAGTTTTTGAACATTTGTTGTTTTTCTATAAATCTTTTTTGTTTTAATTGCTCTAAATTTCTAAAGTGTGTTTTGCATGTGTTGGTAAAGATGCACTAACCTTGTTGAAGAAGTGACTCGTTTAGCTAACTATTAGCATGTATGTTAGGATAAACCTTCATAGAAGCGCGACATCTGCTGCAGAACATTGTTAGATGAGTCAGGCGTGCGGGTCTTTGACAAGTCCATACTTTGTGATCAGTAGCAGGATTTTTATAGGCTATCCTGGTAAGTTGATGAGCTCAAGGTCAGCAAAAGTTAGTCACTAAGAAAGAAAAGTTTTTGTGCACAGGGCAATATGTAGACATACCTACTTCTACATCATATACCTAATTAGCTTAAATTTAATGAAACATAAAGGTGCTGAAATCCTAATTTCCTGCAAAATATTTTGTTACTTACGGATGATGGGGTTAAAGGTGGACAGGCGTAATGTCACAGACATTGGGTCTTTCTTGTATCACCACAGCAAAGTCTTGTTAGAAAAGAAAAATGGCATCACACAGGTCATATAAGGCACATATGTGCAATAACTCATAATGACAGTTTCCATGGTAACAGAATGGAAGCCTTGGCTGAGAGATTCGGAAACGTGTTTGTCACCTCTATATAGTGTGAACCAAGGGTATGGAATGCAAACTGCCTGGAAACAGCTGTGCAGTGAAATGTGTGTTAACCCTACTTCCTTAAAAATACTGAAAATATATAAATGTCAGTGTCTTAGCCTTTTGCAGGTTTAGTATGCAGACACATTTTCTACTGATTTGTTGGTATTAGGCCTGAGATCTGCTATATAATATTATCTAAGGAGCCTTAGATTTCGACTTATGAATACAGTGTTCATATCACATGTATGCAATGTACTGGGGTCAGAATCTGCTATCAAGGTGTTGCTGAACTGCAAGAAGCCAGCGAGCTTCACCAGATCACCCCTAAAGCAGCCATGAACTTGGCTGCAAAACGTTTATTTATTGATTTAATAAAGCTCTCCAAGACTGGAGAAGATAGACTATCATGGGGGAACCTGGGAAATCCAGCAAATCTGGAATGGATCTGGTCCAGGATTGAAAACATTGGCCAAAATAATAGCAAATGGTTTTTCAGAAATCAATACCATGGTTGCTTGTCTATCTTCTCCAGTCTTGAAGAGTTTAATGAATCAGGCTCATTGATGCAGGCAGGAAGTAAAATGAGGTACCAAAAATTACACACAGTCAGGAACAAATGTAAAGGTCCGGAGAGGTATCATGGTTAACATAGTCACGAGCAGGCAGGGGTCAGCAAACACCAAATCAGCAGAAGGATAACAGGGAATCTAAGAGCTCAGGGGGTCACTATGCCATGGCTCCAGTACTCAGGATAAAACTCAGAAGTGCAGGCAGCCATGTGCCAAAGAAGAGACTCAACACTTGTTTGGAGGAACATTAAAGCAGAACTGTTAGTAAAATAAAAAAAATCCCTTGCCTTTACTTCCGCAGAGCCCACAATTCTCCTCAGCTGGCCTTGATACCGTCCCACAACATACTTGATTTTATCTTTTCCTGGGAGGATGAACCAGGTGCCGCCATCATCTTCTGTCTTCTTCCATCTTCTGCCCATGTCACCTGATCTCGCACTGTGTAGTGTATCCTGCTGTAACTGTAAAAAAGGAGTATGCAATGCATGAGATAGGGCATGGGCAGAAAGAGCAGCCTGAAGCCTCTTGTGATATGTATTGTATACCAAAAGGTTCTATAATATTTCATCTAAATATTTAGGGGAAAAAACATTTTTACTTCATGTAAAATGGTTAAAGGTGGTACCTGGGTTACATACGAGATTACGCAGGTTTGTTCTTAAGTTAAATTTGAATGTTAGACGGAACAGATAAACAGATGTTTCTCTCAACATATTATTAGGCAGCAGTTACTGTATAAAATCCTTACTGTGAGTTAATCACAAACAAAGCAAAAAAAAAAAAAACTTTATGGAGCCATTCATTCACTTCTGGAGCAAGCTGTGCTTTGATATGCAAAAAGAAACAACTGCAGAGTTTGTCTTGGTCATTAAAGAGTTGCAAGAGCTTGCAGAACAGCAAAAGGTTTGCAAAACATGCAAACCGCCCCCCTCAAGCATCCGTCCTGCATACAAATGAAGCAGGGAAGCCCAGTTCATATCTAGGAGTTGTCCGTATGTCGGATATCCTAAACTCGGGGACTACCTGCATCTACCTTTTTATGTAAAGTGAAAGTTGTGGTGGTAGGTTCGCTTTAAGTGTGACAAACTGATTTCATTGGGTGCACATATTGATAATTTGCAGATATATTGCTGAACCTTGGAATTCACAAAAAGTTTTGAGAGTTTTAAGTAAAGTAATTTCTGCTACGTATCAGTTTTCCAAGATCGGGGTCCTTATCTCACCTTACCTTTATCTTACAAGGTAACTTGATTCTTTATTTCTCATATCCTTAAGCTTTTTAAGTAGCTGAAGACAATATATATGTCCATGGCAACAACTCGTCTTCTCATCAGTTATTCTTGTAAAATACACTATAATATTCAGTGCCACTACCATTCAGCTGCTACACTGATCTGTGAGCTATGTTTTAGTAAGAACAGTTTAGGAAAATGTACTGGCAGCAAGAAACATCCAGCAGCTGATTGTTTTATAGGGAAAAGATCATTCAGACCAATTTTAATACCTTGTCCAAATATTACTGTTCCCTTGGGATAAACATATTGTACACTGGGGTTGTTACTATTCCATAGTCATGCAATGTTTTGGAAATCTGAGTCTAAGGAGAAATTTGGTGTAAATAATATTTTTCTCTGTTTGGGGCTTTGTGCCTCTTTAATTTCCAATTCAAGATGTAATATCAAAGAGAGTCAGTTTGGAAGGAGGTAAGTACAGAATGAAGACTTTCTTGCTCTGACAAATATTTCAGAACTGCTATTGACAGAGTTTCCTGTGGTATGGCCCTGTAATCGAAAAGTTGGGGGTGGTATTATTATTAACTTACGTTATTGAATTTTTATAGTGCCAACATATTACGCAGCACTTTACAGAATCCATAGTCATGTCATGGATCATGTCATAGAGTCTAATACAGTCTAATTGGGGAAATCAAATAACTGTATGTTTTTGGAAAAAAACTAAAATCCCCAGCTTTCATAATTCATGCTTGCTCCTGGAAAATTGCCAAAGGGTCCAATTACACAAAGAACCATATATTTGATATATTTGATAAACACACTGTGCAAGTTTTTAAAGCAGAACTAAACTAAAAAAAATAATTCACATTTATTTCTGCAGATCCTCCTGCAAATTTCCGGGATTGGGTCCGGAGCTTTCATGTAAGCCACTTTTGTCCCGGCACAGAGAAAGCACCAGGGACCACCATCTTCTTTCTTCGTCTTCTGGCTTTTGCCTTTGTTATCGCTCCGATAAGATGATGTAGCCTGGTGTAAATCTGAAAACAAAAAATGCCAATCTAACTGCGCATGTGTGAGAACGGCATTTTTTTCCCCATTGAAGAAAAAGCTCCTTTTGTGCATGCCCGAGATTGGGCATATGCAAAAGGAGCAGTAAGAAGCCTCTTGGGATGCATGACATGAGTATGTCTGCATTATGGCAATAGAAAGAGACAGAAAGAGCTTCACCTTTTTTTTTTTTAAAAGGGTTTCAACCCCCCTATAAAAAGCAGATTATTTATACCTTACATAAAAGTGTTGTCCACCCTTTTATGTAAAGTAAAAAATTCTGGTGATAGGTCCGCTTTAAAAGGGATTTTGATTTACTTTGCATTTACATACCCAGCTGTTGTAAGCAAAGATAACTCCACAGAGCAATGGTGGTAATGCATTAAGGCTTCAATATGAAAAAGTTGTAAAATGCTGGCTGCAATGTGTGTAACACAAAAGTATGATGAAGAAGGCATAGCCATATCTGTGTTATAAATCCGCCTTTAGTAATATCTTTATTTCTGCCCCAGTTTTGCTTACTTGCCCCAGGCTGTAAAAAGTGTCTAGTACTTTCCATTCGACCTTGAATTTATTTTACATTCTCAACATATTAACTGGAGAATGAAGACTTCTCTGGCCGCTGCAATAAGAGTGAAATTCCATGAAAGAGCGATGACACATCACCTAATATTGCCACTCAAGTCCCCAAGGGACCACAATGCAACTCAAAAACATCTAATCACATCTCAAATATCAGATTTTGGTAGATGGATCCTATAAGGATTCTCTACTTCCTGTAGGAAGTAAATGCATATGCAGGCAATTTCTCTATAATAGGACCCTAGCAGGACAAAATGAAACAGTTGTATGAGGGATTCTGTCAGTGGTTTGAGATACTGATTAGCTAGCAGGTAAAACATTGTCTTAAAAGGCTGCCAGGAGGTGTTCAACAAGTGACAGCTCATACAATGGAGATACTGTTCTGGCTAATGCTGTGTATAATTAGTACAAATAAAAAACTGAGATGTCACCTAAAGTTATGCAACTAAGAATCTAGGCACTGGACTTCTGTATAAGTAAATTTGGCAACCCCATATTATAGTACTTTAACCAAAAGGATAATAATATGATTAATAATAAATAGTATTTATGTGATCCTGACTGTGTCAGCTCATATGGCACAGACTGTCATTTCATATGTTAATAAGGCATTGGAGAACAGGCTGCTCGCTCATCTGTTTAATACATGTACTTGTCATTTTCAGTACATACATTCATATTGTGGTACTAAAGTGCCTGCAGCGTTTTTATTTGTCTGACCTACTCACCTCACAATGAGGAAACTATGAGCTGATAGACTGATGAGGGCAAAGCTGTTCACATCCTTGCATGTCACAACTGTCAGTGTTCAGAATATACAGCACATGATGAGTGTAAGGGAAGCGACAGCTGCTCATCTCATAGGCGCTGCTATAGCTACAGAGATCACTTTCTTACTTCTTATCCAATATTATCATTATCCAATATGTACAGATGATCACATCACCTAAGAATGTCGGGATAAGAATATATATATATATATATATATATATATATATATATATAATATATATATATATATATATATATATATATATATATATAAATATATAAATATATATATATATATATATATATATAAAAGGAACATTTAGGCTTGTCAATAAGTGCAGACTTTAAAAAAAAAAATAGTGAACATTGTACTAAATAGTTCATTACTCCATTATCCCATATTTGACAGGCAGTAAGAAGGGTCAGGATTGCAGAATTGTTTTTTTAGATGCTAAACTTGTCGATAAGAGTAGTTTGCCGCCTTCTACCTCTATAGACTTGAATTGGTTCCACTTGAAACAATTAATTGGTAACTATTTGTTAGACAGTAGGTCCTTATAGGAGATAAATACCACTAATCTGAACTTAGTTTTAAGCGCTTCCAAATGCTGCTTAGCTTGTCAAGCCAAACAGTGGTCAAGGTTAACTTCAGTTCAACTTAAGGCTGCACCTACCTCCTGCCAGAGTCTGCCCAAGCTTGGACCTGTCACCAACACTAACTGGTGAGTATTTCTTTATCCATTTATTTTCAAAACCTAAAAAGTGCCCAGTAAGTATCTAGTCTTCATATAAGTAACTTCTGCTAAAAAACTTTTTCATTCAACCGTTAACTGGCTATGATGCATAAAATTACAAAGAAAGTTATTGTTACAACTGAGAAGTATCTTAGTAAGTTCTGGTCTTGGTCCTTGATCCTCAACTCTCATGGCTTTGCGGAGTTTTGGATATGGTGTTAGACTCTTAATGGAATTGTAAACTATACGAAAGGAGAGATTAAAAATTGGCTATACAAGTTAATACTAAAATTGTAATTTTTGCTGTTTTGGGAACTGTGGGGGAAAACAGGTAGCCAGTTTTAAAGGTGCGCGGTAAGGTAAATATTCCTAACCTTTTTAACATGCAGGAACCCCTTGAAATATCTAGCAAGTCTTCCCTGGTATATTTATTATATCCACAGCTTACACAGTACATTAGTGTGGTGATCACTAGAAAGAATGTTTCTAATATTGTTGGTTAGTGGGAAGAATAGCCAAAAAATCATTGGTGTTGCTTAAACTGACACTGAGAGTCACAAACTGCTCATTGCTCAAGGAACCCCTACCAACCTCTGGAAGAACTCTGGTTGAGAAACACTGATCTAAACACGTCAGTTCCTAAAAACAGCATGTGTTACTTTTCCTGATCTGTCAACAGTAAGCCTCTAACCAAGCAGAGAATCATTAAGCCTTATAAAATGTACCTATAATATTAATAATAGTTAATGACTGCTCAATGATGACTGGCTAACAGGTAACATGGCCTGGAACTGGAGACTTTATCATATCCAAAACTCTACAAAGCCTTCAGAATTCAGGACTAAGACCAGAACTTCTTGCAGCCTAAAAAAACATTTGTTCTATAACATATACCAATCCTGAATCCTCCCTCCATTTTTAGATGTTAAATTTACATGACATATATACACTGCCCGCATCTCTGCTCTCTGCCCATAGTACCTTTGGGACTATAAGGGGGTCCCAACTGATCAGTGCTGGTTTCCTGGATTGATCATTTAGAACGAGTGAAAAAAGCTCATAAAGCATGCACCCCAGTTTGCATAGCACTAATAAGGTTTTCAGTGCAGCACTCCCCAGTATTAATGGAACAGGTCAGGTCTGCTCTCCAGCACACAGCCAAATCTCCAGTAATCATGTAACCAGTGAGATCTACATTCCATCATTTACAGATCACTTCCCAATATCTATGGCATATCTACATACCGGTATATATCTTTGTAATATATGTAGTGCCTTAAAGTTCTGTTTTACAGACCATGCTTTATGGATTTCCTAAAAGTCATTTGCTATTTGTTTTACAAGTGTTTTCCATCCTGGACCAGATACATTCCAGGTAGTTGGATTACCTAGGTTCACCGATAAATGTGTATCTTCTCCAGTCTTGGAGAACTTTAATAAATCAGGCCCATTGCCTCTGTATTATGTGCGGTGCATCATACCTGTTTCTAGAACACAATGCTTTATACCTTTCTGTTGCACATTCATTACCACTGTGTTACAGTTTATGTGCCTCTGTAGTGCCTCATTCTTTTTACACATATTGCCTCTCATTTACTCACGATGCTTCATTTCTTTTTGTTACATAAAGTGCTTCAAAGACCTCTAAGACTTTTAGTGATTGATGCATCTTTGTTACATGCCGTGCCCAACCCTTTCAATTACATGCACCGCTTGATTATCTCTATGACATTCAGTGATTCAAGCATCTACAGTAAATATTAACAACCCCTTTATAACATTCCAGTTACACTTTCATGTAGCCCACAGGGACTAATGTATTGTACAACAAACCTATATCTTACACACAGTGCCCCTGTAATATGTAATATGGAAGTATGAGTCATTGCAGGTAATTCAGAAGTTACCTGCAATGACTCATACTTCCATATTACTTATTATCATTCTACACCTCAATATAGCATACAAAGGGCTCCCACATGTGCTTTATGCTTCCAAATCAATTGAAGTTTATCATGACTTTCTATTACACATAGTACTTTCCATCTCTTGTTTATTAACAGTGCCTGGAATGTCTGTATTTGATGCAGGATCTCTACTCTATACTACACAAGGAGCAATACACCT
>NC_092861.1:31208789-31219385 GCF_032062135.1 Pyxicephalus adspersus | reverse complement strand
GTGGGACATGTCATTGGTGTGGTAATTCCTAGACAAACAATAATCTTAGTCCTATCTGTCGGATTTTCTTGAGAAGTAATGCCTATATATGTATTGCTCCCCACTTTTTGAGGAATTTTACACAAATTTTAAATTCTGCACTCCAATGTAAGAGCCCACCATCCTGCCGTACACCTTGTGTGGGAACCTGATTCTAACCAGTGTGTGTAGGTGTGTGTTTCTTTATCTGATCTTTTAATAGACAGCTGTATAGGAATTAAATAGGTAATTAGGTTGATAAAAAATCAATCAATTTTACCAAAAGTAAAAAAAAATTCATACTATAAAACCTGCATATTCTAGAGAGAAATATATATACATGTAAGTATATCCATAAATGATCAAGAGGAAGGTAAAAAACCCTCAAACGGCTTGGTTCAATTTGCTCCAACAGGGAAGAAAAGCCCTTACCGATTTCCTAAAGCAATCAAATATTCCATGGTTTAACAGTCTCTTGTGTCATTCCTTCCAAAATGTAATAACCAGTTATATATTGTGCATTCAGATCCATGTATCATTTTTTTTTCTTAAAATAATCTATTGAGTTTTCTAAAACTACTTTCTGAAGTCTATTCCATGTTGTCACACCTTACTGTGTAGAATCCCCTCTGATGAGGAAAATAAATCTGATTTCCTTTAACCATAAAGAGTGCCCCAATGTCCTTTGCAAAAACCTTCAAGTTAATCTTTTTGAAGCAAATGCTCAGATAGCAACACATACCAAAAGCAATTTTCTCCTACGTGATATACCAATCCAAACATTTAGATAAATAATTACTCCATTTGTGATAATAAGGGTTCCCCAACTGAAATGAATTTTTAGCTCCACTGTCTACTAGTGCCATCACATGGAAAAAGTTGCACAATCTACTCCACTGTACGGTAACATACTGAAGTCTCTATCTATCCATTTTTGCTGGAGACCCACCTTTGTATCACAAAGAGGCTAACACCTACCAATTTCTTTTATGTGCCTTTGTAAATCCCCAAAAGGGTAAATTAGAGTATTTTTCTTTTGTGCGTTTGGGAATATGATTCTTATTTGGTTCTTATCTGAAGTGCAAACTAATATTGTCTTCACTTTTGGTGCTCCTAAATAAAACTTGGAAGGGTCTTCTGTGTTGTTTTTTTTAAAATCTAAAATCTTTGTTGGAATTTCTGCTCTAACTAGATCACTCCACACCAGGAGGCTTAAGATTAAATGATGACGTCCTAATTAATATAAAGCACAAGGCAGTCAAGAAGGGATCCAACCATTAGCCTGCCCATTATTTTAATCTGGTTACCGCATTCATTTTTTTTTTCATTAGAATTGGTGTAAACCCAGAATATACTTGATGTAGTTTAAGGTAATTTTAAAGACTCTCCTAGCCACCCTTTATCTGCCTAATAAATAGTTTTCATCTGTCCCTTCACCCTACAATTGTAGTATCCAAATCAATTTAGATTGTACAATCTCAACATCTCTAGAAATATGGAAATGTTATTTCACCAGTTACTATGCTGAGACACTTAAATTACAGGTATATTCAGTTTCCTTGGGGTCATTGCAAATTAACTTATGCCAGCATATTGTAGATAACTTTAGGAGGTAATGATTACATTTGGAAATCCATAGTAATACAACGGTGCCAGAAGTGGGGTAAAGTTGATTTAATTTAAAACAGGGAAAGTGACTTTCAAGGCACCATATGATCAACATTTCTCTTTCCAAAAACACTTTTAACCATTTTAAAACATTTAATTTAAAAATATGACCAAATAAGTTGCCTATATATATATATATATATATATGACTGCATTTATCTGTGTGTTTAACATCTGTTTAGAGTTTGGGTTTAAATGTAAAACAAAGATTTTACATACCAATAACAAAAGGGTTAAAATGTATAAAAAAGTAAGCCTGAAAACTTAGATATGAATACATTGTAAACTGAACAGTTGAAAAGCTGCCAAGGGCATGTTATTTACTGCTATAGTACAGTAGCTGTAATCACTAGTTGGAGATTCAAGTACACATTTTTATATTGAATTCAAAATATCCTGATCACTCTGATAGCTGAACAATGTTTCACCTCAATTCCACTCAGTATTTATCTCACTGATGATCAGGACATTGCATTGTTTTGTTGTGGAACACTTAATTACAACGTATTTATTAAAAATAAAGAGAGATGTATGACTTTGTGCGACCTCAGTGTGCTGGGGAGGCGCTGCACTCAGAGTGCATCCAGTAGTGGAGCGTTGGTGGAGCAGTTAAAGTGGTGTGATTAACGTGTGGGTGAGAAATTGGCTCATAGCTGTACCCTGCTGCTATATGAAGTGAAATTCCAAAACCCAGGTGCCATACACATATTGCTGCCCTGGCATCTGCTGAAGAAATCTGTGCCCAATCTCCCTGTGATCTGATGAGATGAGAAAAACATTGCAATCACTTCCTGGCTGATAGCAGAGAAAGCGGCTGGAACAACATGGACTGAGCACATCACTGAGCTGTAACCCAGTTATCTACAGGTCTACATAGGATGTGCCAACAAGCCTGTATGAAATTGCTGAATTTTTAGTTATAACTTTCTATGTTTTAAAGGGGAACATTGTAAATGCAGCAAAACTGAACTGCACAAATACCTTCACAAATCCACACATACCTTCTGTTAGAGCTGCAGCTCACGGCATCCCCAGTTTCCCTTTAGCTGTGCAAATGTCTGTCTCAGCATCCCCCGCTCGTAAATTGAGACTGTTTGCAGCTTAAGGGGATTTCAGAATATGTGTTGCAGCCAATGGGCACAGTAGTCCTTGGCTATGATCTTGCCCTGCCATTGGGTACTGATCCTTTAAAGTTTCTCAGCTCCCAGGCACAAGTTGCCCACTGTAGTGTTTAGTCTGTTTTTTTCTGCTAGTGAAATGAATATTTGTTGGATTACCTGTTGTTGTTTTCTGGACCTGTGATTGTTTGCAGCCTTAACCAACATTTGCTTGTGACCCCAACTCTGCTTGTCCTAACCCTTTGCATACCTTGTTTCATGGACATAACCTGTGTATGACCCTTTGCTGTTTCTGGCCTTGCCTCTGCTGGACTCTTCTGTACTGCAAATCTATGGATCACGTGGTAACTGAGTCTGAACTGTCTAACTTCACATTGTGTCCTCATTCCTGTTTTTGATGTCTCCTGGTCCTCTGTCAGTCCTCCCCAGACGTCATCCTTTTAACACTGAAATCCCAGGGGACAGCAGCATGCTGGGACAGCGCAACTAGTGAGCATTGGCGCTGGACCAGGACACTACACATACCATCCTTATTTTCTTCTATCAAGCTGAAATCAGTGTAATGCTCATTGGTCTTTCATGAGCTAATATACTGGTAGCTCATAGGAGTCTTTGCAATAAATTGGCAGAAACAACTTTAGGACAGGAAGTAAAGTGAACAGAGGCAATACAAAAGTGACCACGCTGACAGAATGTGTTTTAGGTCTGGTGCCCCAAGAGGCATTTAGATAGAGCTGGTCTACCAGAGGTAACTGTGCGGGACCCTCCAAAGATGAAAGTGAAACTGTTAGGTGAAGGCCAGTTGGTGTCCACAGAAGAATGGAGTTCAGTATTAGATGCCCCAGCTCAGAGAACCTATTGAATGTGCTGGGTACCCTGGCTAAGCGTGACCCCCAAGCCCTAATGAGAAAAATTATCTACAACCATGCAATTTCTTGGAATTGGGCTTTTACGTCTCATAGATAGTTAGGTTGAAAAAAGTCCATCACGTTCAACTACTAGAGAAATTAAAATTTCCCAGATAAAAACCCTATACACATAGTCGATCCAAAGGAAGGCAAAAAAACCCTCATGAAACCTGGTTCAATTGAAACAAACATCTCGTCTGAAGTCTGCTTTCGTAATTTACCTTGGATATCATGGGGGAGAATTGGGCAAGTAGGGGAAGCTGTACCAAAATTTAAGTTGGAATTTTGTTTCCACTGTAAAGAGACTCAGTTACTTTGAACATTTAGAAGAAAATCACAGGTTTTAATTAAATACCAACTCCTTATATGCCGATATTCACCTTCACTGAACTCCTGTCTCTGCTGCCTGGAATACATAGTGCCTCCTGGATATGGCGAAGCAGGTAACCTTCTTAAAGGATGCAGTACTGGTGTCTGAACAGCCAATGAAAAAACACTGTCACTTGAGGAAGAAGAAGTTGTACAAGCTCCAACACCATCTTTGCATAAATTAAAATTAGCATTTAACCCTTGTATTTCAGAAGGAGCACCACTGCAAGGGTAGTTTTTAATTATTCATGGGGTAAAATAAATTCCAGCCCTAAATGGGTAAACATTTTAACAACATAAAGGTTTAGTTTTGTTTCTCAGTTATTGACTATATTTTTTAGATAGTTTTGTGACCTTAGACGTTCAGTCTTCAACATGCTTGTCATACTGATCATTTTATAATCAGTATAAATCTAAAAGAAACTTTCACTAACATTAAAAGTGGAATAAAGTGAATTAGCAACAGCTCAAAGTTAAAGCAATAAAGTCAATCATTAAATCACATTAAAGCTTTAACATGTTTATTTTATTCTAAATTTGTTTAGTCTTTCATTAAAATATTTGATTGTCTTGTCTAGACGATTCTTGTGCAGATGCCCGTATTGTGGGTGATAACCACCCCCATAACTGCGTTTCTGGGTTGTCACACTTACCCCTTGTTCAGACTACAGGCAGCCATGAAAAACACAAAGTACTAAGCAATGCTGTGGTGCCACCCCTGAAGCAAAATGCAAAATGATGAAATTATTAAAAACATTACATTAAAACAATTTAATAAAAAAGTCAAAAGAAAATGAATATGGCAAAAGCCAGACTACACAGTGCTAATGTAATCTAGTTAGGGTTTAAATCTTCTTTAACGATTTAATTTACATGGTATTATTATCCCTTGCTGACCAATATAAAAATCTAAAGATAGATATCAAATATTGGGGTTGATTTCCTACAGGTATATAGGCTATTCACTTATCAAAACAAATGACGTCCATGCAAAGGGAAGTTTGTGAGGGTAGTGAATGAGGTGAAGCTCAAGTGACTCCAATCATCCAATCAAATGCAAGCAAAATCTTTCTTTTTTTTATTTCATTTTACATGATTGGATAATCTTTGCAAAGGGAATTATCACATTAACTAAGCTAAGTAAAATTTATTTTTCTATAGAATAATGTGTATAGAACATGTGTAGGGAAGTAATGAATATTACTAGAGGTGTTTGGAACACAAAAATTCCCACTGAGATCAAACATGGTTTAATAAGTTATGAAATGTGACCAGAAGAGTCTGAATTTATATTTCATACTCATTGATGATAATGACGTCTGTCTCTGATTCTTCAATGAGGTTTAGGCTGCAGAACTTTATAGGCATCATCAAATGTGAGATCAATCAGTCCCAGTTTGAGAAACCCACAACAAACTCTGGAGGAACCTTTGGGTTCACAGAACCCTGGTTGAGAATGGCTATTCTTAATCCACGTGTGTTGGGGTGCAACACAAAGCATTGTAATGCTTTACAGTTCTTGGTGCTGTGCTGCATTGGAAAAAAAATACTGCAGGTCTGTTTTTTAGTCAGGTGCAGTAAGTCCACTTATTTTCAATAGGCTTCCTTAACACGTTAGTTAACTCACATTAGTCTGTGACAGCCATGCATTACTACAATGCACTGTGGTGGAATAGTGCAAATCTAACTTAAAGAGATGCATTTGTATACAAGTGATCGTCTTACAGTCTACATGAACAACCCCTAACATGGTGAAATATATAACAATGGTATATTTTTTTCCCAAAAGCTTTACCTTTGATTAATGTAAAGCAGTCATTAGGCTGTAGTTAAAAGACTTAACAAAAGCTGAGGTCTGGTGCCATTCTACTCCTAACCTAAGTTGGCATTAAACTTCATGACCCCAAATGCCAACTGTCTAGAACCTATTCCTTCATTCCCACCATGGGTGTTTCTTAAACAAACCCACTCCAGTGTTTTAAGATACATTCCTGCCTGCTTACTGCATAACAATTTATGGACGACAACTTAATAACATACATGTGAATATATCTTTGACATGACAAGCACCCTGCTCGCCCTTTCTCTGTAGGCAATGCACCATGCTGACTAGGAAGTAATCTATACCTGCTCAGAAAGAGAACACTTTAGGTTCAAACTACTTGTCAGTCCTTGCAGACACCATGGTTGCTAGGTACAACATTGATAGCATGGACTTTGTCTGTGTGTGGAACATACAGATATGCAGGTCAGACTGAAGATCTCATACATTGCTTTATAAATCCTCACACCTGACATATTAATGATAAATAGCAGCACTACTATTACCAAGGGTAAAGGTGTATTACCATTAGAGGTGTATCCCCCTGACACCTTACTCCTTTTAAATTTGTCACACAATATCATCCTCATCCATTAATTTAATGTTTTTTTTTCTTTCTCACATTCAGGCTTCCACATCCTATACCTCAACTTATCGATGTCACTCAACCCCACATCACCTATTTCAAAATAAGCTGCAGTTGTAGCTTTAGGTACTCTGTACCCAACCTAACCTTTCCACCTCTAAACCTTCCATTGATATCACCAGCATCAACACATGCTTGGAGATTCTTGGAGGTATCTCTGTCCTTAAACCCCGAGTCTTCATTGCACTGTATATCCAGGGAGATACGCCCAGCTCTACATTCTCCACACTTTCATGCTTGGGTTAGATGTAGTTAAAAGATAGTTTGTCTACATGAACAACCCCTAACATGGTGAAATATATAACAATGGTATATTTTTTTCCCAAAAGCTTTACCTTTGATTAATGTAAAGCAGTCATTAAGCTGTAGTTAAGAGACGTAACAAAAGCTGAGGTCTGGTGCCATTCTACTCCTAACCTAAGTTGGCATTAAACTTCATGACCCCAAATGCCAACTCTCTAGAACCTATTCCTTCATTCCCGCCATGGGTGTTTCTTAAACAAACCCACTCCAGTATTTTAAGATACATTCCTGCCTGCTTACTGCATAACAATTTATGGACGACAACTTAATAACATACATGTGAAAACATCTTTGACATGACAAGCACCCTGCTCGCCCTTTCTCTGTAGGCAATGCTGACTAGGAAGTAACCTATACCTACTCAGAAAGAGAACACTTTAGGTTCAAACTACTTGTCAGTCCATGCAGACACCATGGTTGCTGATATCCAGATTAAAAACAACAATGGCTGTTGCCCAACAATAAACAGGGATTACCGACCACCCTTGGTGTAATACCAAAATGTTAACATTTTAGCAGAAGGGGAATAAAGAATCTACTACGTTTTACAATACAGAATTTTTTTATAGAGCTAATATTTCCTGTTCACTTCTGGGAATACAGCACCCCTTCCCCCTCCCAGTGTAGTATTAACTAGCTATGCACCATTGACTACAAGAGGAAAGAAGGAAGAAAGATGAAAACAATTTTTTTATACTTGGTACAGAAAATTTAACTTGGTGCTGCTAGGTACAACATTTTACCCAATGGCACAATGACATAGTTTCATATGCAGAAAGGCAAAATAAATCATCATAAGTATGCAAGGATGCTGATAGCATGGACTTTGTCTGTGTATGTGGAAGATACAGATATGCAGATCAGACTGAAGATCTCATACATTGCTTTATAAATCCTCACACCTGACATATTAATGGGGTAACCAAGGGTAAAGGTGTATTACCATTAGAGGCGTATCCCCCTGACACCTTACTCCTTTTAAATTTGTCACACAATATCATCCTCATCCATTAATTTAATGTTTTTTTTTTCCTTCTCACATTCAGGCTTCCACATCCTATACCTCAACTTATCGATGTCACTCAAACCCACATCACCTATTTCAAAATAGGCTGCAGTTGTAGCTTTAGGTACTCTGTACCCAACCTAACCTTTCCACCTCTAAACCTTCCATTGATATCACCAGCATCAAACACAGTGAATAGATTCTTGGAGGTATCTCTGTCCTTAAACCTCGAGTCTTCATTGCACTGTATATCCAGGGAGATACGCCCAGCTCTACATTCTCCACACTTTCATGCTTGGGTTAGATGTAGTTAAAAGATAGTTTGTCCAATGAAATATTATGACCATGACCAGACTGGCTGCCTGAAATATGGGTGAACATTTATTTGTACACTTTGCAACATTTCCCCTATGCAGACGGATAGGTCATTTATACGAATAGCTTGGTTTAAAAAAATGGGACTGGAGCCAAATTAAGAAAAGTAATTGAGTTTTACTGCTGTCTGTACTGATAGGTTGTCTGCCTCTGCCAGTGTCAAATGTGGGTATTGTTATGCCAGAAATACTAGGACAAACCAAAGATGAGATCACTAGTTCTAATCAGTTGAAACCTAATTAAGTATACATTTAAATTAGTTCCCCATTCTTTATTAATAGGAATGATGGCTTCATAACATTTATGCAATGCAGCTAATTAAAAGAAAAAAAAGAGTTGTATTTAATGATCTATTACATTTTAATTTAATCTATTGAAGACAAAGAAAAGAAACATCATTAGCTGAGACTGCAAAATTTATTGCATGATTTTGTATTGTAAAAGATGCTTGTGAAAAGCAAATTGAAGAAATACACAATAATATTTATTTATAATTCATCATACATTCTATATAATTATAGAGAAGATATATATCTATAAATAAAGGAAGACAGCTCTTCTGTTGTTATTAGTTTCCTTTGGAAATAGTCTTAGATCAATGATAAATGTGTTTATCTGTTACAGAGGGCAGACGATTGTACATACCATCTATTTCTCTTCTGTACATCCAGCAGACACAGCTAGTAATCACTAAATATAGACAAGCAATAGCACGTGCCTAGCTGTGGTGGTTCAACAAATGCGTGTGCATATTCGCTACGATAGTGAATTATCTGTATAAATTATTTCTGGAAATTACTCAACACTGCAATTTTTATCAAATAGCATAGTATCTACCAATCATCATAGGAAAAGATCCATTGAAATGTATTATTCAAGCTTCCTAGAAATAAAAAACGATTGTGGAAAATACAGTATTGAAGCTTTCACCTCCAGAAAATTACCATATGTCAAAGTTACATGTGGTGCTAACAAGCGAATAAGTTGTAGAACAGACTTTGTGGAACAATTAATAAATCAATGATCCTCATGGTCATACACCTGGAAATTCATGAGCCTGAAGGGCTTACTTTCTAAAGGAGTCTTTTTCACCATAGATGCACTTTAAATGCTTAATCCTGGTCACAGAAAACAAACTGGATACAGACTTAATAAGTTTAATAAATTAGTTGCAATATGGAAAAGACCAAAATTGGAAAGAAGTACCCTTTTATTTGTTTGTTGTGGACACACATCACAGGGTTCCTAATGGCCACCCATAGACGGTACAAAATGAGAAGCTTACATTGCCTATTTAAATCAAGAAATGTTGGAAATCCTATTTCTCTCCACCCAGCACACATCTAGGTTTTGTGTTCTGTTTTATGAGACAGAAACCTCATTTCAGATGAAGCAGGGTGAGTATAGGGGCTGGAAGCATGCCAAATGCAAGGGGAACAGTAAGAGCCCAGATTTTCGTTTAGCGTATTAGACAAAGGATGGCACAGAGATAAGTGTAATTTTCTACATTACACCTATGACCCTGACAGCTACTCATATTGGCTATGTGGAATGCTCCTTAATGTTGGTACAAGTCAAGTACCACTTCATTTGAGGTCAAGTTTTATCACCAGTTAAGTATTAAACAAAGCAAAAAAGGAAAACTCCAGGTTATATTAACGCTTCCAAACATTGTGTAAGTAACAAAACTCCCACTAAAAGAATATCTCAATGTTTTAATGGCTTCCTTATGTTTTGCTAAATATAAAGTGTACTAATATATCTGTAAGTTCACACAATTGATTGTTAGTTCTGTCAGTGACCAATAACCTTTTGAGCTCTCTGCCTCTTACACTGTTATAAGTTATCATTGTTTCCAAGTTTCTGTGGGAACTCCAGACCATCAACTCTCAATGTTATACAAAGATGAAAGGCAGTTCTGTTCAGGGGTGTAGTGGGTCGAACACGGGTGGGAACACTGTGCCCTTACGTTTTTGAGGAATGGGAACGCGTACCCATTCTTATTTTGCAAATAATTATCTGGTGGTCCGGAGAAGGACCCCGCTGGGGGGAGGGGGGAGCGCACTGGCCAGAGCCGCAGACTATGTCTGCTGTAAAGAATTGCAGGCTCAGGGCGGGTTGTCAGGGCTCAGACCTGCGATGGGAGAGTGGGTGGGTTCTGGTATCATGACGTTCCTCTGGGGGAAGTTTCTTCCCCTTTGAGTGACACATAGGAAGAGGTATAGTGGGGCAGGCCATGGATAGTACTGTGCCCCCTAATCGTTTTTTACAACTATTCCCCTGGTGGCAACACTTCTCCTCCCTATAACATAGCTTGGCATGTGTTCTGTAGTGAAGTCCTTGTAGCAGGAATGGTGAGGCTT
>NC_092861.1:31197926-31207074 GCF_032062135.1 Pyxicephalus adspersus | reverse complement strand
ATTTAAAAAAAAAATTTCATGAAAAACAGTGGATCACTTTTGGTACAGAAATCTAGACCTCAGTGTAACGCTCAGGTGGTTAATTAAGCAGTGCCTGAGTGTTTTGTGGCCGTCCTTTAACCCTTCCTGACATCTATAGTCACATAAATACTTCTAACTTGTTACAGTCCTAAAGTAAAAATGCTGTTCCTCAATAGAAACAGAACAGTGATGCTGTCACTCCGAGACAAGAAGCGTGATAATGAAAGTAATCAGGTTCCATAAATTGAAATTAAGCCTAAAAAAAGGAAAACCAATGAACATCTCTACAAAGAGCTGGTAAACTGCAATATATTTCATTTCGCTGCTTGGTTTAGATACAATTAAAGAAAATAAAACCATCCAGGGACTTGATTATTATTGTTAAACTGCAGTTGTGCACCTCTGTCTAGCAGCATGGTATGTTTTAAAATTATAATAATACTGTATAAGGGACAAGCAATACTGATCCATTGTCATTGTCATAGGAGCAACTGTAGACACAATGGGAAAGACATCTCTTGCTGAGCTACAAAAAAAATGTATCAGCTCACTATACTTAAACAGGAAGATCTTTGCACCTTTGTTCCTGGGTTTGATCACCAATACCTAATTAAAAGGAGGTCTCAGTCTCTCCCTGATGTATATTACATCTTGAAAAATGCAGAAGGAAGAGAAAAGCCCTGTACAGTACTGCAGCTGGAATAATAAATCTTGATAGCATGGAAGAAAAAACAGGATATTTTGTGGGCTATTTACTAGTAAAGTAAAGTAAGTAGTTGTTTTACTTTACTAGTAAAAGTTGTTTTAGTTTACTAGTAAAGTAAAACAAGAATCTAGTGGGCATTAAAAACCAACAGTGTGCCAGCGCACTAATGTAGTATTGTCAGTCATCAGAAATCTACTGCTTTTTTTTAAGAATCAGAAATCACTGAATATATATTCCACTTCTTACATGCACTTGTTAATGTTATTTAAAAATTAATGTTTTTAGGGTTGTGCCTGCAATGAGAAAGCTCTGCATGCTATTTTTTTTTGCAAATTTATTTAGAGAGTCTTGGTATGCTAAGTGGCAGATGGCAAATGCTGGAATGCAGGGGCACCATTCTGACCACGGACATGGGTGTTAATTACCTACACTAATTAAGTTTACTTGCCCTGGGACATTTCTTTATTCCATTGACCACTAACATTAGGCGTGCACTGACATGGCGTTGGCATGCACTTGCACTGACCGCCAACAGTTGAATATATTTTTTTCTACTTTCTACTCCCACTGGCCACCAATGTAGAGGCATTTCTTGCTTAAAAATGTTAGAAACCTCTAATTGAAAGCCATCATTTATTGTTTTACTCCGATCCTTCTGCTGCCTTTCCTCTAATTAAATTTAAAACTGACCCTGGCTCCGAATTTTAGGATGTTTATTATACAGAAATTTAATAAGTTCTAGGATTTTAGTCTATTTTCATTTTAAAGTTTGCTATTTCTAAGTCCTAATATTATAAAACATTAATCTCTAAATGTCCATGGCATTTTATGCATAATTTTACTTACGTTTCCTGGTCTTTGAAATGCAAGCATGCTCTTATTTCAATTCACTTGACCAAAGTGCCCTGGCTTGCATTAAAGTTAAGTGAAGAATATTTAGGAATATATTTTAATGAACCTATACTTACTCCTTCTATTAAAGAACTTGAATATAAAGCTTACACTAATTAAAAAATAAAAGCCTATAGACAAGGCCACTGCCTTTGAAAGCATTTTTGTACAGCCCTGTTAAAAGCTCATCGTGCTGGGCTCTGTGCTAATTTAGTGCACTGATGAAAAAGTTGCATACTGATATATTTTTTCCATTTGCAATGGTAAAAAGGTCTGTAGAGGTTTATTCTGTTTGTTGTAAATGCAGCTCTTTTCTCAAGCCAGCAACCTATTTACAGATGCAAGCGATTCTTTTTTCATTTCTGGGATAATACCAGTTTTCTAAATGGGAGATATTCAACCTGCATATAATTGTTTCTTTTTACAAGAAGCTCAGCAGCTCAGAGCAGAAATCTCAGAATTAGACCTGAGGCAATCTGCCAAATGTCAGGCTAGACCCTTCCAGAGTCAATCACACTGGATCCAATAAACAGAGAATCAGCTGCCTGATAAGGGTAACAGTGCTGTGAGTTAGCAACATATGGATGGAGAGGGTCATACAGTTTCCAGGAAGGTCATCTAAAATGCTGGAGAAGCACAAAGAATGTGCAGTAAAAAATTATTGGTCATTTTATTTGTCCTTTTTTTCTTTACACTGATCATTTTAACCTTTACAGTTTGATAGTTTGCCCATCTTCTCCAACTTGTTTTATCAGTAATGGTTTAGTTACACTCCTGACAGTTTATTACATATCTATGTAACTTAGGTAGCAGGGTTGAAAAATGGCCATGGTCAGCCTAGTTGAACATCATATTACACTTGATTTTACTGAAAGGCAAAGGAAAATGTGGATGATAATTCTTTTCACAAAGTAATATATCTCTCATGGTGCTATCTGCAGGCAATGTCGGGAAGATTTTGACAAAGAGTTGTGAGCCTGTGAAATCTACTATATATATATGTTGGATCTAGGATAGGTAAGTATAGGATGTGGCGCCTGGGTCCCGAGATGGTATAAATGATCTTATTAATGAAGATGAGCTTCTTTAAGCTAAACATAAAGTTTACATAATATATACTAAGAAAATAAAATGATTAGAAGCAAAAAACTCCTTAGTGTTTTATAAAATCTGTTATACCAGTGGAAATATTAAAAGTCCATTAACAAGTGCCAATCATGCCATTTTTTGTAAGCACAATTTCAATATTTTTTAAAACCTGAAAAATTTGGACCTTTCCCCTGGCGTCTACCCAGAGTACCTAGCATGGATGACATCAAACGTCTGGATAGATTTGGCAAATGTAGGAAACTCTAAGAGCTCTAAAACATTACCACGTGGGAATCAATTACTGCCATTGAAACACATAGACCTGGAACATTCCCATCAGAGAATGTTTGAGAGTATGTCAGATTCCCTGTTAGACCCTTACATTTTTCCAGGAATACATTACCAACCCTGTGCTGCAGCATCTTCTCGGTATACATATAATATTTCTATAGCATTAGCTTATTACAATAGATAATGAATATTATTTCTTACATATAATACAATGATAATGATGAGTAAACCTCTTTGCTGTCTATTATTACAAAACACATCTTAAGAAAGGGGTAAAAAAATGTTGTGAAATGTTGTTGCCAGAACAAACTAATCTACCTACTCCATTTCAGCTGTCAAATGCTCTACAGCTGCTGTAGGAAGTGGAGGACATGGGGTTTGACAGTTAAGGAGGCCAGTGATTAATTTTAAAGTTGAGGTAAAGAAAGTCAACACTGGTCAAAAAAAAAAAAAAAACACAAACCAAAAAGGCAGCAATTGCTCAAAAAATCCATATGGTGATTTTATAAAAGTACCATTCACTGGGTTCCCAATCATCCTGTTCTAAAGGGTGATGATCGGAGGCCTATGCAATGTACAGTGTCGTTTCTTTTGCTATATACTGTATTGAGATATGAGTGGAACACAGTGTATGGTGAAGGAGGCAGGTATTCAATATATGCAAAGGCATTGATTTCCTGCAGCTGATGAAGATCACCAAGGTGGCAGAAAGGTAGGTATAAAGCACATTCTTTTTGTATTTACTTTGGTTCTGGCCCTGTGGTGACAAGGCACCTTAATAAAACTCTGATGAGCCAAGGTAATCATTTTAGCTGTTGGGACACAACTGTTCTTTCTGATCCTGCCTTTCATTTTGTAGCCTGCAGAAAAGATGACAGTAGGGATATGGTTGGTGGCTGTTAGGAACTCTAATTCTTCTTTCAGATATTTTTAAACCATGAGGTCCAGCAGATTTAGGCCAGCATATATGACTACATCCCCGTTTGTTTTGGATAAATGCGTTTATCAGTGAGAAACAAGAAATAAATGAGTTAGCAGTTGCCTCCAGTACTAAGCTGTCATTTAATACATCATTAAATCACATTTCTTCATGATGATACACGGCATTAGGCAGACATTACACACCACATTAAGCCATCTAGAAATGGAGTTTTGGTTTATTTTTAGTATGAGTATATACGTCTAAGCGAGTGTGAAAATATTTATGTCATAGTGAAAGCGTGAAAGAATTGTGCGTCAAGCATGTATTATACATATCTGGGAATGTGTGTGTATGTGGGGGGGGGTGTATTGTCTGGGCTAATCAAATGATCAAACATTACATCTATATTTTCCTTATTAACACTGAATGATTTACACCAAATGTAGCATAAATAATATATACTCTATCAGTGGTCGCCACCCTTTTCAGACCCACGGACCAATAGAATTACCAGCTCTGGACCGCGCATGAGCGGGTAGCCGGGTGTCACTCAAAGGGGAAGAAACCCGCCCACTTCCCTGACCATGTGATCTGTACAGGGGACGTGGTCCGCAGTTCCGGCTGGTGCACCCCCCCATGCGGGGTACTTCTCCTGACCCCTTTCGGGGGAACACTGGCCAAAGCTGCGGACCACCAAAATTTTCTCACGGACCACCAGTGGCTCCTTATGAGGGCTGTTTAATTGCAGTCCTTAAAGGCCACTTACAAGTCAGGATTTTCATATAGATTTTTTTTCTGACATTTTGTAAATCACTTTTTACTAAATGTACTGCTGTCTGTACAGATCTTGGCCCTTGAGGTCTATCATTACTTCTGTGAGGCCCTTGTCCAGCACGAATAGTGGCCAGATGTCAGTCCCCCAATCTAACGCCACAGTCTTCACCTGAAGCCTCTGCTCAGCTGCGGGAACTGGTTGCATCTTCCAGCACATGGTTGCTCTCCAGGACTTAATGTGCAAGGGATGGCATCTGAGGGAAGGGCTGGCAGAGGACCAGGAGCCTACAGCAGTACAAGGTTCTACAAAGGCAAATCCAGAGTATAAAGCCAAAGCTCATACACAGACGATAAGTCCACCAGAAGGGGTACCCAGGGAGTAGCACAAGCAAAGTTGGGGTCACAGACAAAGGTTGGTCCAAGCAGCTTACAATCAATAGGTCAGGAAAAGGCAATGATCAGCAGCAGTAAAGCACTACCACCAGAGGAAAAAAGCTGGGTGCACTCTACTAGGGTGGAACACTGTGTGCTCCTAATAACCTCTCTATATAGAATTATCATGACCCCTAGAAGCCAGCTTTACAATTTACCTGTGTCTTATTGTTTCATCATGTTCAGCCCCCTAAAGACCCTAACCTTAAACTAAAGGGCCTTACCTGAATCCCATGAACCTGTTGTGGTAATTTGTTACTGCAAAATAATCCCATTCATTGTGAAAGGCACCCCAACACACTGAGGCAACACATGTAGTGGTACTGTTTATAGTCTTGGTGCAGAAACCTTGTACAATGCTGCCTGCACCTATGCAGTAACTGCCTATAAACTTGACTGAAGCTTCACCTCAACACTGAAGGTAAAACTCATACAGATCGACAGAAAATTGCTGCCAAAATGCCACCAGCATAAGACAATCAAGATGTATGAGACCTGTGTGCAAAAATAAAAAACAATGCATAGGTCTTAAGAATTACATGAATGAGTTGGGTATGGCAAATATTTAATTACAGGATGTAGATGATGTCCCTGGATAATGCTTGATCAGATATTGTACTGACCTTCTGGGAAAGATAAAGTGATTTTCAAGGGCATGTACTGCAATAACACTTAGAGGTAAGACATACTTATACATTCAGTTTTTTGTATTTGATAATTGTTTGTCATTTTCATTATCTTTCATGTATTTTTTATTTCAGTGGTCAAACCACTGCTTTGTTTCTACCTGAATATTGACATTTTGGATTGGCATAGTATGAGGCTGGCTCAAGGAGGACTACACCTCCTAGGTTGCTTTGTGCTAATTCTACACAATGTCAGCAAGCACTGGGGTTGGTATTTTGTTAGTACCTTCTCTTCTTATCTAAGCCACTGAATATGTGAAGCCAACTATTCTATTTGTACTCAGATGGACAGGTCTTTAATGGGGAAGGTTTAGGTACAACACATACTACAATGTAAAATATACTTATTGTTGTATAAGTAGCAAGTTGGGACCTTTTTTTGCACAAAATAGTTTAGACACTATTGAGAGTCAGGAAACTGTTTTATTACATGTTCACAAGTTTTGATGTGACTTAAAAACAATAAATGAACAAAAGATTGCAGTTCTAGTAGGTAAGTGTAACCATTTTTAAAGAATACATACCTGAACTAAAAGTTATCTTTTGCTTCAGAAGTAAAATTGGATGGTGACCTGTGATAATTTCAGTCTGAGGGTATAAAGGTGGTTGTGTATATGTTGCAGAGCATTGGTGACCATAATGTGGTTTTAAATGAGTCTCCTAATGAAGTGGCTTTAGATGTAGAATGAGAAAAGGGTTCAGATGATTTATTTGTGCCCACCATCATGGGCTTGTAGTGTCCCCCCTACTCCCGTACATATAATAATTGGTATTCACTAAATCCATATATGTCTTACCTTCCCGTATGTTTAAACAGGAAAATTCATGTCCCCTGCTTCTGTTTAAGGCATTTATGTGGTTGTGTCTCTTGTTTTCCATGGGGGAATAATCTGATCATGTTTTTATACATATTATTGCTCAGTCTATAAAGGCTGGACAAGTTTTTCTTCAATGGTTCAATAAAGTTTATGGTTTATATTTTATATGTTATACCAATAAAGGCGGTTCTTCTGTATTTATATATGTATGCAATTATTTGTTGGGCAGCAAGTAATGTCTGTAATCTATGAGTCTTCATTCTGTTTCTTATACCTTTAAATAAGGTTGTACGTTTTTCTCACATCTTTTACTGACTGCTATTTTTACAGCTTATTTAATGCACCTTTAGATTAGAACTTTAGAAAATAAAAAAGAAATACTATCTTTAAAGACCTGGGAAATGCAGACAGCAAATCTCTCTGATTGTTTTTTACAATTGGCTATATAAATTGAAGTAATTTTTTTAGGCCCCTGTAGATAAGTTTATTATCCTTCGAAAATTTACAGTATGGAGCAGAAGTATAGAACTGTATCTACTGTACATATTAGGCATTATATGTCATCATCATTCTCTACTATTGCCTCGTTAAAATACCATTTTTTCTCACCACCAGATGAGCATAGAGAACAAAATTGTAGTTGTCTTTCAAGGTCCCCTTAATCCTGACTGTAGTTTATCTTTCCATTCTTACAATAGATATGTATACTGTATTATTGGAAACCAGAACACCTTGGCAATGTTATTTTCAGTTGCAAAAACATAGCCTATAATAATAGTCTTTTCCTGTCCTGTTGATAGGAAAAAGCATACCTCTCAAAAGTGACCTCCCAAAGTTTTGGTCTGAGGGAGCCAGGAGGCTAAAATGTGTGTTTTTTGTGGTTATGAGGTGATGTGCGAGGCAAAAGTCTGGATTTTTCTTATTTTTGTGGATGTTCTTGTGAGTAAAAGCTGCCAAAATGCCCTCAAATTCAATTTAAAGTCCGAAGTACCTCTCTGCAGCAAGTGATTTTGATGCCAATCTCCCACAACAAAATACAAATACATAGCTATTATAATCCATATCCCCCATGACACACTCTGCTAATTGAGTTCAACGAAAATGGTTGAAAACACATACATTGCCTGTCCAAAAAAAAGTTATAGGTAAAAGTTATTTTGATAGGCTTAGGCAATATCACATCATTTATTTCCACCAATAATTTTTCCAGCACATCTCAAAGATTCCCAGTGGGGTCTGGATTCTATGGTGGCCAATCCATGAGTCAAAATGGCATCTAATGCTCCTGAACCACTCTTTCACAGTTAGAACCTAAAGAATCTTGGCATTCTTTTCTTGGAATATGCCCATGCTATCAGGAAAAAAAAAAATTCATTGATAAATAAACCTGATCATTCAGTATATTCAGCTAGTCAGCTGACCTCATTTTTTGAGTGCACAATATTGATGAATCTAGACCTGAACAACTGGGGCAACCCCAAATCATAACACTGCCCTCACAGGCTTGGGGACTTTTTTAGCCTGACACCTAATTCTGGGGCAAAAATATATTCAAGTATTTTCAGTAAAACTAATTAAATCTTTTGTCTTGAGAACAGGTGCCTACATTGGAAAGCTTCTCCTCTATTGCTGTTCTGGTGACATCCAGTGGAATGTTGACAATCCAATGAACGAGAACAGATGGAGATAGCAACCTTTCCTGGTATAAATTTTTAGTTGCCGTCCCATATGGAACATTTAAGGTTATAAGAGAAAGAAAAAAAGAGGAATAAAGATAACGTTGTTTGGCAAAATGTGCTTTTAATAAATTGTCACAGGTATAACAATTAATAAAATATACATAGATTACATGGGTCAATGGGTCTTTACCCATTGTATAGTCATGGGTGTAATCAGACTAGTTTACTATACAGAGTAAATCCCTGGCTCGAAAATAGCGAAACTTTTAATATACAGTTTTAAAGCTAACGTCTCTTGTGCCAATGCATTTCGCCTACTGGCTTCTTCAGGGGATATATAGAGATTGTTTTTTTTTTTTATATTATTATTATTATAGGGTTTTTTTTCGAGCCAGGGATTCAACCTGTATAGTAAACTAGTCTGATTACAACCATGACTATACAATAGGTAAAGACCATACGTAATCTATGTATATTTTAATAATTGTTCTACTTGACAGATTATTATAATATAAGCACATACTGCCAAAAAACCCAGCTTTATTTCTCTTTTTTCCTTCTCTTCTGACAATACAATGAAGGCAAAATCCAGCACATCCAATAACTAAAGTAAAATGAACCAGTAGCCTAATCTTTAATCTTAACATTCTTTCTCTGACCCTAAGCCAGAGCATACAATTTAACTTTTCACTAATGTAATCCCAAAGTTTAAGTCATTAAAATAAGTACTTGTACCTACATGGTACCAAAAGATCTATTTGTCTTCTAGCTAAATGCAACATTCAGCAAAATATTCATTTAATAAACCAAGGTTATTTTAAAACTATTGTTTATAATAA
>NC_092861.1:31165192-31197770 GCF_032062135.1 Pyxicephalus adspersus | reverse complement strand
TCGGGGACAGTACAGATACCATTCATCTATTTCAAACCCTATTCCAAAAGCAGTTGGTAAAAAAGCTCTAAACAGCAACATGCAGATAGTTCCAGGTTCTTCTATAATAGGTGTTTACACTGCAGGGACATTTCATGGCTGCCCCAATAAAAGAAATATATAACAATATTAATTTACAGTTATGGCTTGATTTTCCTTTGATAGAGGTGCTATATACAACTGCTCCAAATGGAAAACTTTTTCCACACTAGGAAAAGGAGGAAAGCAGTATTGTAGACAGGGAACGGATTCTATATAGTAGTGGAAAGGATGGGGGCACCATGTAGTAGATTTAGGAAATATTTGAAAAGTACCATTAACCACCTGGGCGTTTCACTGATGTCTAGTTTTCTGTTCCAAAAGCGGTACACTGTTTTTCATGCATTTTTTTTTTTAAATTGTAGACCTGTAACTTACAGAAACGCTGGAGAACGACGCTGGAACAACAGAACAGAACAGATGATCACAGCGGGACCAGGTAAGTGATGGCATTTAACCACCTGAGAAAAGTTCAGGTTTAACACTTTTTGCAAGTGTTTTAACCCTGAACCAAAGTCGGGTTTACCGGCTGGATGGTTAAGCAACTTGCCAGGTCACTATGCTTTCTGTGACTTCAAAACAGGTTTATTTCAAGATGACTTTTGCCAAGAAAAAATGATCACACAGTGCAAAAAAATAGGGTTTTAATTAAATCGAGCCAATCCTGTGATCTAGCATCCCTGCTAAATAGTATTGTCAACAATTTGGCACCATTATTTCCTTTCTTTAGTTTTTTCACCTTGCTTTTTGGACAGTTAAAGAGCATCATCACTCACCCTTTGTTACCATTTTTCATGTTGTAGATGTAGTGCCTAAGTAAAGTCTTGTACCAAGTAATTCATTGATTATTGCAGAAAATTTTGTGTTCAAGTGATATCTTTTACTTAACTTGGGTAATAAAAAAGCAAGTTCTTGAAAGCAAGAAGAAGAGATCTTAACAGATTATGAAAGCTTGCATAAAATTTATAGAAATTATAGAAGTATTTTAGATTACCTTTTATAATAAGTGTCCCCTGAAAAAGCCCAACACAAAAGAAATGTGGGCCGATATCCCCCTAGCAAGAGGGGCTGCAAGGAGCTTGATGTAGGTAGACAAGTTCAGCCATTACTAAACAGGAGGTGGAAAATCACTTAAAGTGCGTTCCAGGTTGGAAGATCTTTCAAACTGGCAATATTTTATTTTCCCAGGTAATGGTTGGTTTAAATAGAGATAGTAATGACAAAAAATGCACAGGGAATCCAATCAAATCCTAAAGTTGAATGTTTTTTCAAATACATATTACAGTCTGTTCTACAATTTATTTGGAGTTCACAAAAGAAATGTAATCAAAATATGTAAAACCATTTAGAAAACATAAATACTTCCTAGATGAATATTGTTCACTATGTTCCCTCCTGATACTTCCCAGTATATTTATCCACATTATTACTTCATAAGTAGTTAACAAGTGACAAACCTCCAATCACTTTTTCTAGACTCTTTATTCAGAATGTAACTGTTTTTTGTAACTAAGTTACTGGTGCCAGTAATTTAAATTATCATTAATATTTTATATACAGTATTTACATAGCACCGACATATTACACAGCGCTGTACATTTAATAGGGGTTGCAAGTGACATACAGATACAAACACTGACACAGGAGGAGTAGAAGACCCTGTCCAGAAGAGCTTACAATCTAAGCGTAATAAAAAATAACCTATTAACTCTTTCAAGGTCAAAATGTAAGATTCTTCTTCAACATCTTTTATCTATGGAAGCATTATCCATAAAGTATGGCAGTCTCCCATGCATATATATCCCAACCCATTTCACCTTCAGATAACTTTGGCTACATTCAGATGCATCAGCCTTTAAACAGATATATCCCTTTCTGTTTGTATATGGAATCACATTAGCCAAACATTATTTTTGCCTCCAAATTTCTACCTAGCAATATTTTTAATGCCTATATATACATATAATCATTCAAAATTACTTCTTTTTTTAAAAAAATAATTAAATAGATTGGTTGTTAGTAAAGTATAAATAATAGTGAGTGAGCATTCATCATATATATACACAGAAAGGGAAGATTGATATTTATGTATTCTCAGCATAGGTCACCAAACTGAGGAGCAGAATACTAAACAATAAAAATGAAAATTGCAAGCCAGTTGGTTATTGCAGAAGAGACCAATGATGTCCCTTCTGCAAAATAATACTTACCTGCCAATTGGAATCGTCAAATAAATAGAGACGGGCATGTATATACTCCTAGTCCTGGCAGCCTCTGGTGCTGGAAAATCTCCCATGCAACATCATTTCAGCCTGGCCAATCAGGATGGCTGTGGACCCGAAACTGGAAGAAGACTGGGTGAAGATGGCGGCACTGGTGCCAAATGGAGGAATGGTGAGTACTAAGAAAAATTGCAATCAGGGATTTAAGTTTATTTTATTATAGAAGGGACATCACCTGTCACGTCTGCAATAAGCCACCTGCCTGCTCACAATTTTTGTTTTTTTATGTTCAGTTCCCCTTTAACAAATACGTATTTTAGAACTGTGGAAGAGTTGTGTAAATTGCACCATGGGATGTACAGAGTTACAAATCGTCTGGCAGATTAGGAAGGTAAACATTTGTATTTTAAATTTTATATAGTTGTTTGCCTGGAAAACCACTTTACAAAGCTGCAGACATTACTTGGAAACTCTCACCAGAACAAGTGCAAGATATCTATAAATAGGCAAGCATCTCATTTTGCATACTAGATGCTAATCATTCAGTTATATGAATAATAAAGTGGCATAAATTCCTTGTGGAGAATTATTCAATATTTTATGTAGTATACAACCATAAATGACAACTGTATAATTCTCTATAAAACTAGAAGGAAATAAATTGATTGCATGGTCTATGGCAACCAATACAGGTATCATTGTAATACAGGTTAGAACACATCTAAAGTTTGAATTTAAAGCTGACATTAACAAACTGTTGCGAGCTACCATTTTGCACACACTTAAATGTTAATTTTGTATATAAGAACACATCCAAAACATGATTTATTTTCTGAAGGCAGGGAAACTGTAAAATCAAATGATGCTACCGTAGAACCTCAGGTTATCTGCCCACGGGTGATTCGGGTTATCCACCCATGAGGAATGGACGGATAAGTGTAGTTTCTGGTTAACTGAGGTTACTCTAAAACTGAGGTTTCCCAGCCATTCAGCACTAGACTTGAATCGGGAGATTTGTCCCCATTCTCCTCTAGTGCTAAATGGCTGAGAAACAGACTCTGAAGAGTTCGTTAACTCTTGAGCCGACATAAAGGTTTCTATTTTCTCAGCCAATCACAGAGCGGAGCTCTGCTCTCCTGACAGCTCTGTTCTCCTGATTGCTCCCCCAGCCCTAGCAGAGCTGTGCTATGTGTTCTTGGATGCAGAACAAATGCTACAGCTCTGCTAGGGCTGCAGGAGCAATCAAGAAAGCATAGTTGTCGGGTGCCAGTTATCTGAATTTTCTGGATATCTGAGTTCCGGATAACCAGGGTTCTACTCTAGTTGCAATGCTCTGGGTATTTTAGGCATAAAACTGCCATTTTCTGAATGTTTGCAATGCTTAAAGAGTAATGGTTGATGTCAATCAGTGATCATACCATAGAGTCCTAATGAAGCTTTCAGACCGATGCTCATTGTTGGCATTTAGTTGGCTGCATATCAGGCTAACTTAGCATGCAACGTCTGATAGCCATCTACTCAACCTGAACGCTGTAATAAACTTTTGCATGGCAGCACCACTGGAATACCTTTTACCAGCCATCTAAGATGACTGGCATTCCCTAAAAATGTCTTGGAATTCTTTGCAGGAAAAATCAGAAGACCATTTCTTGTTTGCCATACTGGACAATGTGGCTGCTCTCTGTGGCAAGTTGTATGAAGGGAGTTTGGAGGACATCAAGCAAAATGGAAGACGATGATCAGGAAATAAAACCCAGGGATCCTATCACTAAGGTAAAGGCTGGATCAGAGCTGTGGAACATATCACCAGCTTCCCATTCAGATAATAAAAAATTGAAGTAGTTGGAGATGGTAGTGAAGAGGCTGGTCCCCAAGTTTGAAACACTTTGCATAGTAAATCCAGCATCCATCACAATTAACGACAACCAACAATGTGGATATGCACACACCCACCGCTAAATGACAGATGGGAGTCAATGTGTTCACATTGTTGCTTTTTAGAATTGACGTTGACGTTACATATGTGGATAATGTAATGGACTTCGAATTACTTCTATGAACAAAAAAAAACAAATAAACCCAGAGGTGGTTTGTCTTGGAGCAAAGTGAGGTTTTTTTTTGGTTGACAACATAGAATATACATACTCAAAAAAGTTCATAAAACACTAGTAATTTAATTGATGAATTCACACACTAACATAGGAACAATTATCTAATAATAATGATTTTATGCATCAGTTCATCATTACAAATCCATAAGCAAAGGATACAGTGAGTCCTGTTATTTCTTAGTTTCAAATCATTCCTATTATCCCAATGCATTTTGTTTAAGTGATCCCTCAGGGGAACTAAGGTAAGTAAGTGTGAATGACTCAAATGTCACATCATATAAAAGATGGATTGCACTTTATTCAAAATGTGTCAACCTCCATTTTCCATAGAGCAGTCATTTCAATGGAAAATAAGGGGCCTGAGAGGATACACTTTTATCAGTGAAGCTGGGTGATCCAGAATTGAAAACATTTACTAACGAACAGCAAATTAACTTTTAAGAAATCCATTCCAGGTTTGCTGGATCACCCAGCTTCACTGATGAAAATGTATCCTCTCCTGCCTTTAAGAGCTTTAATAAATCAGACCCTAGGTTCCAAAAAAGTTTACAATGAAGGAAGGGGTAACATCCCTACAAACAATAGTATAATTTAGAGTATAATAGAGAACCCCTTTCCCCATAGCAGCAGGGTTCCTGTACCTGAAAAAAAATTCATTCAGTCATTGTATTTGAGTGGAGAAAAGGACATATAAAAAGTTGGGAATAGGGTACAGGTTGAAGCTGATCCCATACAAAACATATCTTAAATATAGTTTATGCTAACCCTGCCAGGGTCTGACTTTTAAGGGGGGATCCTTCCAAGGTTTGTACAACCACTTAGAATAACTTAACAAATGGTAAAACCTGGCAGGCTGGACACAGACAGGTAAAATACATGAGAAAAGGTGAGATCTTAGCAGAGTAGCACTGACTTTTTGTTTTTTTAAACAGAAACTAGATAATTTTTTCTCATTTAGAAGCTGGAGTTGGGCATGAATTACCCTCCCCTGATTGTTTTTCACCTTTTTTTTATTTTTTTCTCTCTAGCACACTCATAAAAAATATTTTTGTGTTTTATTTTATGTGTTGCTATTTCAGGGACAAATGAGCAATGCTTTAAAGAAATACCCTATTTATATCTTATTTACCCATTCATGTAATATATGCAATGAAAATATAATAGGAAGGAGACATAATTTAGATATCTATAAAAGGAACAAATCACAAAGTAGATCTCACATTTTAAATCTATTGTAGAAATTGTTGTGCTAAAATTGCAGCTGTCAAACTGGAAAAAAACATTTTTTACTTTTCAAATATCTAACAACATAAAGAACTGTTCAGGGTCTGTTTATAAATTCTTCACTTCCACATTCCCTGGTTAGATCTGCTTCAAGCAATTTTTGGTCAATAAGATTTATTATGTTTCACCCTTTTTGCCCCACATTGCCCTTATTTCAAATTAAAATTCCATGGCCAATGTGGACTAAATTTTGCCTGATCAATATGTTGTGAATTTCAAAAAGTACCGCTTTGTCAGAATGAAATCCCCAGGCTATTTGTTAATGGGTCTTCGTTTAGCGTCTTACCTCTCAGAAGTTTCCTCCATATCCGCTCCTGGGTGTCTATGTTCCACAGTTTTGCTCTCGGAAGCAGTGCGAGACAAAAAAAGCTTAGTGACTAAGACATAACATTTTTAAATTGCTAAAAAATTAATTACAGGAATCTTAGTGTTTTCCCAAGTAAGCATTGCACATAGTATTGTCTAGCAGTATTCATGAATATGTTATGTGCAGGCTGCGGTAAATATTATTTTAGACAAACTTAATAACAGTTCCAGCAGAATATGTTGCCAATTTAATAAAGATAATTATAACCTGCGGCATTTTGACTTGTAGCTTCTTTTCATTACACTGTAATCAGATTATGAAGAAAGATGCTGACATTAAAGACAAGACTGCCAGGCTGGTTACATAAAGAGGAATGCACTATACAAGCTGGCTGCAGAAGGTGATAGGAAGGAAAGCTGTGAATACACTTGTATGGGAGGCTGCAAGATCACATAGTGTTAGCTGGCAGATTACAGAGTAGTAAAACTGGATTGTCTTTGTATGGTAGGTAAAGACTGATATATAGTCAGAGCATTAGGGGCAATCATATTGGAAACTATTTTTATGCAGTGTGATCAGAGAAAAAAAAGTTGTGACAGACAACTCAAACCTCTGTATGTTGGCATCCACCAGTGATTAAACTCCTAGTCTATCACTGATATCTGCCATTCAAGTTTAGAGACGTTTGAATGATTAGAAGAATGATCAGTTCATCTCTAAATTAGGAAAATAGCTCTTCTGGTAAAAAAAAAAATCATCATTTATATCTATGAGAATGAAAATTTCAAGTAGATCTGTCATAACCCTAGGCAACTAAAATTCAGCATATGTTGAAGACAGAAGTGTTTTCTGCTTTTCAAAATGACCAGGAGATCTAAAAAAAAATTTAAAAAAACATACATATGCAAATGACCTGAAAAATCCTGATTTCTAAAAAAGTCATAGTTTGTCCTGTCTACCTCCTACCTCCAAAGACACTTTGTAGGTCATGTTGTCCATAAATTTAAAGCTAAGCTCCAGGCAAGAAGGTAAATACACAGATGAAATTGGAGCGGTTATACCTGTTAAAATAGTTGTAGGTCCATCCATCCCGTTCTGAGATTTACACAACTCTACCACCCAGCATCATACTGTCTGACTGAAGACCTAATCTGTCTCTTCTGTAGGTAATAGTGTTAATAGACATACTAAGCATGATGTATTAAAGATCTCTAAGAGTGGGAAAGACAGACTATCATGGAAGATCTGCCAAGCTCTGTGATCCATCATGGCAGATCTTGACCCAATCTATCCCAGGTTTGCCGGATCACCTAGGTTCACCCATGAAAGTCCACCTTCACCAGTCTTGAAGAGCTTTGGATTTTGAATTTCCCACCCCGCCAGCAACGTACACAAGCACAAGATGTCACCGGGGACTCCCCCAGTGACTCATCGTGTACAGAAGACGCCAGAGGAAGAAGAAAGAAGGGAATGCGGCGATGGACAACGCGGGACGCCGGCGGATCAGGTAAGGCTGTATTTACTATTTTACTTCCCATAGGTTTACCTACCCCGAGTGTGACTCAAGGTTACCACTTTCAGCAACTTTTTTCTGCAAGGCTGGATAGTGGACACACCGTGTCACCAGCTCAGTAGGTAGATAGGGTGCAGAGTCTAAGCAGCTGCCCAATATTCACCAGAGCCTCTAGAGGTGAGGATGTTGTGATGCGGTCAACTGCCAGGTTGCGGCCCCGTGCGCGCAGAGGCAGGTGACTGCTAACAAGCAGGAACCAAAACATAGTGCCACAGGGAAATCCAAAAGAGTAGTCAGACAAGCCAAAGGTCAGGGCAGGCAGCAAACAGGAGTTGTCAGGAAAAAGCTGAGGTCGGTACACAAGGAATCTGGAACAGAAGTAACAAACAATAGAAACCTGGAAGCAGAGCCAAAGGAACTTGTTCAGGCAACTTCCTGTTGCCAGGTCAATTCTTTAACCACCCGACCGGTAAACCCGACCTTGGTTCGGGTTTATCGATTTTGCAAAAAATCGCCTCACTTACCTGGTCCCCGCTGCGATGATCTGTTCTGTTCCAGCATTGATCGCTAAAAAAAAAATACTCACCTTCTCCCCGCAGCTTCTCCGGACACGTCTTCTCTCTTCTTTCTTCATCCGGCGAGTGCAGTGACGATCACCGGGGTTTCCCGGAGACGTCGCTGCATGCGTCGGTGCGGGCGGGAGGCGGGGCGGGAAATTCAAAATCCTTTGCATTGAACTCAATGCAAAAAAGCTGTATTGGGTCCAATACAAAGAAATCCTTATATAATATATATATATATAATTGTATTATATATATATTATACAGGCTACTGTACATTACATACTAATTTTTTTTTTTACTTTTTTTTAAAGATTTTTTGATTTAAAGATTTTTTTTTTATGATTTATAAAAAAAAAAATTATTATTAAATTTATAAAATTTTGGACATATTTCGGTGAGTTATGTGGTAATTCGGTGAATTATAAGTAATTATTGAGTATGCCAGCAGATGGAGTGCGTCTGCGGAATACCCCGGTTCCCTGAGGCAAGGGAGCAGCTGACATTGGAACAGGAAGTAAACAGAGAGTTGGATCCAGAGGCAGAGATGGTGCTGGCAGCAGGGACTGCAAAGCGGGTAAGCAAGAAGGAAGCACAGATCCCCTGGACCTGCAGGGATCTGTGACAGTAAGTTTGCCCTTCTACAGCACTGTGCAATTTAAATTGCCATGCCTTCTGCCATCACCATCTCTGCTGCTTTTTTTTGTAGTCCTCTAACATCTTGTATACTATTGTGTTTCCTATTGCTTCCATTACACACTCCATAATATATACTACATTTTAAAAGACTCATGCTCTGAAAGGTAAAAAAATTTCTAGCAATGGCTTTTACATCCCTAGTGAATCTTAATATCACAGATAATAAAAAACCACAAACAGTACAGAAAAATAGTGTACCTTCACTTAAATGTGCAAAATTGTGTTATTTTCTGCAAGCACAAAACATGTGGCACAATCCTGTATAACATTGCAATGTCTGAAAGAAGCAGAAAGTCTCAAAATAAAGCCAGATTGTAAAGTTAGGAGTCGTCTCATCACTATCCCTATAACTTCTAGGTAATTCCCTTTGCTTCTCTTTGGAGAATGAAGTAAGGTTGAATGCGTTCATCAAGGTTGAATATTAGTAGAAGTGTACCAGGTGTCTGAAGACCTATTTAAGAAGTATTTGTATTTCTTCTGT
Source organism: Pyxicephalus adspersus (assembly GCF_032062135.1). NCBI lineage: Eukaryota > Metazoa > Chordata > Amphibia > Anura > Pyxicephalidae > Pyxicephalus > Pyxicephalus adspersus. The sequence goes on along the minus strand of NC_092861.1, from coordinate 31,188,515 downwards.
AAAGCATGATGAGCTACATACATGTGGCGCTGTGAACTCCCATTTGCCAGATATTTGCAGATTGGTCTACAATACAAGGGGGCATAAAGGTATGTAGGTATTCATGATTCAGCAGAAAAGCAAAAGTGTATAGGTCCTTTAGTGTTAACAGAATCAATGTAATATTTATTATTGGAAAAGATATGCGATGAAAGACATCAATTTTAAGCGGGACTTTTAAAGCCAGTACCATCAATATATTACAAAAATAACAAAATTTTAATAATAATAAACATTAAAAACAAACATCATTTAAAATACATAAAACACAATAAAATTGTGGGTGTATATAATGACCTCTACTTACAGAATACCCCCAAAGGGTTTAAATTCTGAATTACTTCTCAATGCATTTTCGCAGAAAAAATCTGTTTCTTCAGGAGGAAGGCGAGGAGAAGTCTATAACCATAGAGACATATATTACTCTCATGTATGGAAAATACAAGATAAAGAACAAACCTAAATCACATAATTGTCAACAAATTGTTAACAAAAATACAAATATACAAAATTACATAAACAATCTCTTATTGCCCCATGGATTCTAGAGAAACTCAACATTTATTGTCTATATTAGAAGGTAGAAATTAATAAGAATAATCCCCTTGTATATGGTATGTAGGTTACCAACACCTTACAAATATATTCATGAGAAAAAGAAAACGTAGAAAGACCTGCACGTTTTTTCCAAAAGAGGGTTCTCATGGTTAGTGACAAACAATGACTTTAATAGTGAACAGTTTTATTGTGTTCCATATATAATAAGGAACGATAACTACAATTTAGTTGCTAGTATACAGTTATTTAGTTATAGGTCCATAAAACAAGAGTTCATGATACAGTTTCAAGTTAGTTCTAAAATTCCAATGCGTTCAACACTTGCTTCTCCAGAAGATGTAGATTATTATGTTTATATAAGCAAGGTTTCCACATTTATTCGAGGTTTCACATGGATTTTTATGATTAGACCTAAAAAGAAAAGTGGGCTTTTGTTGCACCCCATGAATAATGTAAAGTATTCCTAGGATGAAATAGTAACAATGAAAAAGGTATGATACCATACAGGTATTTCTGTACAAAAATCATACAACAGAGAGAGTATATTGTTGTATTGTTGAGGGAATTTATTCAATTTGTTCAAAATCCTTTTTTATCCAAACCAAAGTGTATTAAATTCATTCGCTAATGGTGTGGGTGAAAGTATCTGAACTAAACAGAGTATTCCTATTCTTGTCCTCTAGCCCAATTAAAGGGTGTACGAAAGTAGATCACCATACTAGTGTAGTTGAAGATTAAAGGGGTCTCATTTTCTGACGCGTTTCACTTACAAGACTTCCTTGAGATGTAAGACTCTTAATGTAATTCATGTATTGGGTAAATTCACTCAACAATATACTCTTTCTGTTGCCAAAAAAACCCCTACTTTACTGTCTTCCTTTTGCTTATTTTATATATTTACCTAGGGGGGTGGCACTAGACATTCAACCTTAAGGTTTATTTTTAACCAAGAGGGACGAGCTCACTTTAAATATTTACCTATGACTTTATTTCTGGTTACATACAAGATCTTTGAACAATGTACAATGGTCTTCTGAGCTCTGTAAAACATTGTTTTATGTTTAAATAGTTAAGGACACCAATTATTTAACATGTGTATATAGCTTTATATTACATAAATCTATTATACATTGCAGATGTGCAAAAATGTGTGCCATTTAAATTAGCTTGCAACTTTAAATGTTTGGCTTTAAGTGTATGTTTCACTCCATCTGTCTCCATTGTAGCACTGCAGTCTGGTCATGACATGGTTAATCCCATTGTCTCTGGATGCTTGGAACACTTTGTTTCAGGCATGTAGAAATGTTCAAAAACATCATTAATTTCATTTGACTTGTTGAACTTCTAATTTCACAGTAGGAGAAACACCTTTTATAGTTCACCAAAAGTCTCGCTGCCTCTGTTCAGCAATTATGTGAAAGCACCTTGTTTTTTATATAATTACTTTTGAATTTGACTCATAATGAACCTGTGTTCCAAAAAGTAATTAACCGTTGCCAGTTTGCCTTTAGTGAGTTGTTAACAATGGCTGTAGTGATCTTGCCTCTGTTCTGGTAAATTCTCAATTGCAAGTAACCAAGTGTTAAATGGACATGATGTGATGATTGGTAGTAAAGTAGTTAAAAGGAAATTATCCCCAAAAAAATGCACCTACACAGTTTAGGTGAATGGTAAATGTAGAAATAGGATCGCCCTGTCTGATACCTGATACAGCTCCTGTAACTAATGAAACCTTAGCTAGAGAATGATCACAGATATATGGCTATTTCAAATAAAGAAAACCTGGCCCTGGATATTATACAACGTTATGTCTTAAGGAACAATCCAACCTTCAGAGGCTCAATGAGTAGTAAGCAATATCAAAAACAATATATTCATTAATCAGGTAGTTATATGCACTCTATTATTCTTCTTTTCATTGTTTAGTTGGGTGAGCCCTAATATAAAAACAACCAAAGGTAAATACGGCTTTCTATTAGGAGGAAATAAAGCTTATGACTATGATTTAGCAAAAATTGTATTTAACTAGTGGATTTTTCTTAGTATGTGGGTGTGGAATTTTTTATTTTATTATTATTTTATGGGAAAACCATAAAAGGTTCTGGGCAATACTTCTTTAATAAAAAAATATTACCTTTTAAATCATATATACACAATATTTCAGTTATAAATAAACCATAGAGTAGCAGAAGATATAGCACATCATTACCAAACTGCCTTTTAGCTGGCTTTGTCTGATTGATACTTTAGACTGAGCTGCTGAATATCAGATGCATCCTTCAGCTCTGTTTGTAGCCAGCTGATATCTATAAACTTCTGGAAAACATGGAATTAGGAGGTTAAAGCTCCACCTGCTGGCTCTAAATACAACATATTAATATCATATACTGTATTTCATATTTGTAGCCTTTGTCATTGTGACTATTGTAGAAAAAGAAAGATTCCACTAAGATTTGCCAAAAAAAAAACTTATTTACAGGCCAAAACATTTTAGGTTCTATGGTAACAAATGTATACCTTACCATTTCCTTTTTGCAAAAATAAAAGTATCAGCCTTCATTATCACACATTGATATAGTTTACATGTTGACATGACAAAACCTGTAGTGTATGCTGTGTTGTTAGCTCCTTTAAGCTCCTCTTACATGGAAGTTTTCCAGCTTGCAGGCCCACAACCCCAGTACCAGCAGACTGAGAGTAGCCATCAGTGAGGCCTGGGTAACTAAAATTGTACCCCTTCATGCACAAAGTAACCAGATTTTTATCAGAAACATGCACCATTTTTTTGCAGTTTTGGCTTTTAAATAAATCTTGTTCAAAGAAACTGTATAAAATGTATAAAACAAACATAAACAGTTAAACAAAAATGGTTTAAAAATAAAATAAAAAAATACTTAAACGAGTCTACCTGGCTCTTGATAAGGACTTAGATTTGTGGTTTGAAGCTTATATCCAACCAATGTCACTTGTTCATGGATAGTGAGCCTTTCATTAGTTTCTGATATGGGAGATAGAACCAGCAGTGTGTAAGGACTAATTTTCTGCGGGACCTGATCAGTGTATCCCCGCCATATTATTAGGTCTGAGGGAAGTGTTGGAGGAAGGCTGGAATGTTTTATAATGCCCAGCTGAGCATTGATTAATGTAAATGTTCTGAGTAATTCAATATTTCCATGTGACAAGGTGAACTATCATATCATTTCTCAGTATGAAATTATGATATGACAGACATCATACTTGGTGGGTTGCGTTATCTGTCATTTTCTTAGGAGGTGATAATGTGACTTTCTAACTTTCTGGACATATAATATATTTGTGTCATAACTTTACGTATTAATGTGTATATCTACTTTAATAAAATAAAAAAACATTTTAGGAGTCTACCTTTATTGCGATGGAAGTTATGGAATATTACATTTCTATATTAGCAGGTTAGCTATTTGTCATGTGCCCAGCCACACAAATGTGTAATGTATATATATATATTATAAAATAGGTAACCAAAAATCCCTCTTCCACAAGATTCCTCAAATGTAACAGTAATGGGAGAATTTGGAAACCACTTCCCATTAAAATGCTAGTTTCCTGATTGTCAAAGCTAGAATGACTTCAGTACTTTCAGCAACACTGACATAGAACGCTGAAGACGGAGACAACAGGGAAATTAGTATTTTAGATGAAGATAAGCAATGGCAGGAAATTTTATTAGCACAGAACCATGTGCCTTGTGCTTCCCATCAGTACCTTGTGGTAGTGACAAAGATATTGTTTTAAAAATGATCATTTGTCCTTAGGTGTTACATAACTCACATATGAGTTACGAGTCTCACTTATGAAATTATTCATTGGTCGATACTGGTTGTTAGTATGCTGTTTAAACAGACAAAGGTGCAACAACTATTCTTATATTATATACAGTTCTGTCCCTAGGTGGTAATGGTATGTTTAATGTTTTTCTTAGTAAAACTACATCTACATCAACTTTATCCTCTGGTTTCTGTTTATCCCAAAAAAAAGGTCTCAGACATGTGTCCAACACCATCTCCACTGGTAACCATTATGTCTGCAGCAGTCTTCCGACAATGGGACTGTGCATATTCCAAAAGCTGAAATGAGGGTTACTAAGTAAGCCAGATTTCTTAGAAGAAGTCCAGCAAAGGTACTTTAGCTTTTTTCTCACTAGATCTTTCCTTTAGGGCACATTCATACTACTGAGCTATAAAAACGTATGCATTACTAGCATTGCTTGGTAACATGCATCACACAGTGCAAAACATTTATTCTGAATGGCACCCCAACACAACTCGAACATAGACTAACATACACTGAGGTGCAGAAAATGCTACATGCTCCTTTTGTGGTATGTTTGAATGTCCTAGGCAGTGTATGCATATAAATGGGTGGTCATAACACAATGCACATTTACGCAAAGCTAAGCCAGATACAAACTCTCACTTACTGTCATACAAAACAATCATTCATGATTGTTTTAGTTGACAATTTAATATTGATGACTAAACAGACAGGTTGCTCTGCCAAACAGCCTGTTCTGTCCTATGGAGTGGGGAAAACAAGCATGAGGCATCATGCTGCATTGTTATTTAATAGAATAATTATGGTAATTAGCGGACACACCCCGCTGCATTTACCAGCTGTCATTTTGACAGCAGGGACTTCTACAGCAGAGACAGGTAATCTACTTTAGGCAGATGGGTCCTCCCCTCCTATGTCACTGTCTGTATTCGTCTGTCATTTGCAAACCCTATTTATTGTACAGCGCTGCGTAATATGTTGGCACTATAAAAATCCTGTTTATTAATAATAATAATAATAATAATAATAATAAAAATAATAATAATATTATTTTTTTTTCTCCTGTATATATTGACCCTGAAGAACAGTATCTGTAGCATCAATAAGAGTTACAGTGCCCTATTATTATTATTTTTAATATTATTATATATATATATTATAATTATAATATTATAATTAATATTATAATTTTATAATATTATTATTAATAATAATAATTAACAGGATTTATATAGCGCCAACATATTACGCAGTGCTGTACATTAAAAAAGGGGTTTGCAAATGAGAGACAGTAACACAGGAATAGGAGAGGACCCTGTCCAGTAGCAATGTTCCTAATGCACATTGTAGTATTTCTGCCTTATACATAGATTCAATACTTCAACCTGCCTATGATGTGAATTAAAGCAATCATGTGCAAAGTGTGCACCTTTATTACCATTGTTGTTTTAAAACAAATTATGGTCACATTTTAAAAGGGACTTATTGATTTTGTTACACTTTCTATATACAGAAAACCAAAATAATATTGCCAAAACAAAGCCTTGCTTGTAAAAAGAAAAAATAGATATACAGTATGTACTACCTATAATGTAATATTATGTAAGTAATGACAAAGTAACATCAAATTGATATTTAAAATGTACAAATTGCTCTGGTTTTAAAGAAGCTTGCAGGTGCTAGAAGTGAAGCAGTAAAAGAATAAAGCAATGTGAAAGAATGGATTGCAGGGATTTTGTATTAAGGAATCTGGAACAATATTCTTTTCTCTACATTGTGGAAATGTAAGCTCAGGTCTTTCTTTCTGTCCTCATTTGTACATCCTGTTACATTTTAATTTACCTCTACTGTGAAGAAACATTTAATAGGTCAACCACTCACCTACTTCATTTTTATAATCATGTAAACATTAGTAAATGTAAATATCCTGGGAGTTTGAGCTACGTGGTGGCTATAAATGAAGTTTTCCAGTGTTTACAGAATCAGGTATGACAATAAAGTAGTAGTAGTTGGGTATAGTAAAAAGTTGCTTTGGTTGCTATGTAGCTTTTGAAAAGACAAAAGTATTTTATTCAAAGTAGAATTAAAGTTCTTTTAAGTTTTAAGTTTGTATGATCAGGCAGGTCATTATTGTAGAAAGAGACAGGCGATGTCCCTTCTGCAATAATTCATCATACCTGCCTGATCACACCGGGTTTCGAATGGCCAATCAAGATCATCTGGAAGAGGAAGAAGAGAAGCAAGATGATGGCGCTCATTGATGGAAAGTGGACAGATTAATATGCCTTGGTTTAGTTCTTTAAATTAAGTGCACTTCTTTATGCTGGATTTGCACCTTTGCATTGCAATACGGCATACTATAATGTAGGTATACATACTCTGCCATTCATTTTTAAATGCTCCACAAAGCACATAAAATATAGCTGTGCAAGACAACACCACACACATATAAGTGCTTTGTGAATTGTGTCGCTTTGTTATGTAAAGTTCTTGTTTTGAATCTCAGTAATAGTCTATTCAGAATAATTGCCTTAACCCAATGCACATACACACCAGCAGCCATCAATGTGAAAAGGTGTCAATGGGTCCTTTGACAAGCCACTTATCTGTGCTGTCTCAGATTCTGTAATCTTTACATTCAAGTTGTCAGATTTTTAGTTTGTATTGTTAACACTCTTTCTGTTTGGAAAAGTATGTTCTGAGCTGTTATATATCTGTTATATAGTGTAATATTGAGGTGCGGGAGTCAGGGGATGATTGTACTTACCGTGTTTCCCCGAAAAAATAAGACACTGTCTTATATTTTTTTGGGCTTCCAAAAACACACTAGGTCTTATTTTCAGGGTAGGTCTTATATACTTTTTTTAATGAAAAAAAACACTTACCATATTCATGTAGAACAATGTACATTTGAGAGTTTTATATGGTGACCCAATTGTAAATTAAACTCTTCATTGATTCATTGCTACCGGTATTGGTTACTGAATTCAGCATTTCTCTTCTTGCACTGTTACTGTATTAAATCAGCCAGCTTGTCCTTACAAACCTAAAATCAGCACAAAATGTGGCTGGGGCAATGATTGCTCACATTTTTATTTTATTTATTTTTTTTTTATACCGTAATTGTGCTGGTTAAAATAAAAAAAAAAAACTTACCTTATCAGAAGACGCGAGCCGAGTTCCTGGCTTCTGACAGGCGAAGTGCATGTAATATCACTCTGCCTGTGACAGGAGCCGGAACTACAAGGCAAGCATCGGCTTGTGCAACTCCGGAGTGTGTACGCCCGCTGTCTCCCGCTGTCTCCCGCTCGGTGAGTATTTTTTTTTTTTCTATTAGGTCTTATTTTCGGGGTAGGTCTTATATTAGGGCAGGTTGGGGGAAAAGTGCTAGGTCTTATTTTCGGGGTAGGTCTTATTTTCGGGGAAACACGGTATAACTAGTATTGGTGGACAGTGTAAATGCCATCTTTTATCAAAGAACAGGGTAAATTCCCACATTACCTTAGAGGTCAATGTAAATTCCCATGTTACATTTGTGGTCATTTTAAATTCCCATTACATTTGTCATGAGTATGAATTGCCATGTTACACTAAAGGTCAGTAATCATTTCTATGCTTCAGTGGGCATTAGTAAATTGCCCCAACCTACTGGTGTTCAGATGAAGTCCCTGTTAATGTCTATTGGCAAAATGCCCCTATTTATTTGTGTCAGTGGGTAATTGGTCATAGTTATTGGTGTCAGTTAAAAGGGTGGCTATTTATTGATGGGAAAGGCCCCTCTTCATTGGTGGTCAGGGGTAAACGACCACTATTCATTGGTTAGTGGTTACATTGATCTGCGTAATATTCTGGCGCCATATAAATGTATATTATTATTAGCAGTAGCTCCTCCAGACATACTGATTCCTGTCCCCATTTCGGCCAAGACTATTAGCTACCATCAGATATCACCCAGACCTGGCCTTAGTAATTTCTGAAAGTATCCTGACCATTATCTAGCCTCTAAGATTATTGAGCCAAATAAAGAAAAATGTAGCCCCTATCTGCAATGGGCCCTTGAACCAAGAGGACCTACTGCTTTTGCAAGTTGCGGCAGGAATATTGAATAATACTGGAAAAACTGAGATTTAACTATTTTTCTGCCACTTGTGAACCAATTTTGCATTTTGTCACAATAAACCTATTTTTTACTTACACAGGTAGTCCCCAAGTTAAGGACATCTAACATACGGATGACTCCTAGATATGAACATGGCTTCCCTGCTAGCTCGTGTGCAGGATGGAGGCTTGATTGAGGAGATGGGGGCGGTTTGAATAACTTGCAGAAGAAGTCTTTTGGTAAACACAGCTGAGGTTGTAGGTGATCTTAGGGGCTCAGCTGTTCTGCAACCTCTTGTAATTCTTTTCTGACTCTGCAGTTGTTTCTTTTTGCATATCAAATCACAGCTTGTTTCAGAAGTTCATGAATGTCCAGGCTCAATGAAGTTCACAGTGAGGATTTTATACAGTAACTGACACCACACTGCCTAATAATATGTTGAGACAAACATCTGTCCTAATTGCATTTAACAAAATAATATACCTGTTCCGACTTACATACAAATTCAATTTAGGAACAAACCTACAGTCCCTATTGCATATGTAACCCGGGGACTACCTTTTTATCATAAGCATATACTCGATAGTATATAAAAAGATCCATCAAATCACATATTTTCAGAAAGCACAAAACCTGTAGAATGTAATGATTGTGCTAATGATTTTGTACATTCAATGGCATTTCCACAAATGTTTAGCAAAATATTTTTTTTTACTAAAAATACATTAATAATAATGAAAAAAGAAATATTTTCCAATGTAGCATTTACATTTATCATCAAATTTAGAAAAACTTGAATTATTGGGGTTTGTATTCCTTATCCTTGACGTAGTGGCTGGTATATTTTATTTGAATACAGAATACACAAATTCATTGCTAGTAATGAATGTTGTTTCTGACAAAAGATACTTAGAGCATGGACACAGACTTCAGGAACTTCAATCCTACTTCCCTCATACTGAGCTTGCATAGAAGTGTGTGGGTTTATTTATTAAAGAACAAAAAAGTGAACTTTCTGACTTTGCTATAATTGCCATGTTTACTGTTCATCATTAATAGTTTACTGAATATTTTCCCTCTTGCCTGGAATTGCTTTTTAATGGCAAATAATGTTTTGTGTTATGAATTCCCACACAGTCATATTCTCGAAGTGTGATTATTTTCTTTGCAGCTTAATACATTCATTAAAATTATATTTTGCAAAACATTATTTTCTTCATAATGTTGTACTTAGATCCTGGCTTTGAGCACCTGAAAGTGATTTCTTTAAAAGCCTAAATGAATAATCACACATGATTCCTAGCTCATCTCATTTTACAGATATCTAACCATCATCCTACACTGTCTGGTTTCCTCTGCTGAATGAGCATATTATAGACAGCTCTGTACTACCTGCAGATATCAAGCACTTGCAAATTTTGTTGGTCTGCCATCTGGCCCAGGCAAAAAAACAGAGTACAGCAAAAATACATTTTTTTTGCATTACATAAGTATCATAATAATGAAAAACATTAGGGAGGCTCCTGCAAGATAAAGCAACATGATGCAGGCGTAGAAACAGGAATCATTTGCAACTAGACCATAAAAGGGGATAATAACAAAATAGGTACAGATACCTTAATGTTTATTTATGCACTGCATGGAGTAAGGGTATCTATAGCAGCAATGGGTGCAAAAGGGGGTAGGTAAATAATAAATGGTATCATAAGCTTTCATGTTTTGCTATTTTGTATTTTATCCCATGTAGCAGTTCAGCTTGGCATAGCACACATGTACATCCAGCGCTGTAAGGCATAGGCTGTACTGCCGCGCGGGACACATGTGGCAGTGTTTTTGAATCTTAAGTGAGATTAACTTTTACCTTACTTTACCAAGATGCTGTGGGAATTTCTGAGAACTTCACTTTAGGTTTACATTGCTGCAGTCCATCCAGGACTTTCAACCATTGCGCATGGTATGTTTTCTGTACTCAAATGCTGCATTTATAAACTGCAATCTGTAAAGTGTCCCATGGTTATGCATCCACCCAGTTATGTCTGATGTCCGACGATCATTCACTCGCTAGCTGAAATGCACTGGCATTGCAGTCTCCAGTCTGTAGTTTTTTTCAGCCTGGAATGGCTTTCCCCAGTTGAATGGCTAAACAAATCTAAAAAATGATGAAGTAAACTTCATGCTTTTGAATGCTTTAATTGGCTTAAGCTTTAATTAGAAATGTAAAATATTATGCAGCAACAAAATAAAACAACTATGAAATAAATAGCTAATTATTAAATCCCCAGGAAAAATTAATCAAAGTAGGGGGATCAAAGAACCCATAAAGTAATAACTATTCGTGGATAATCTAATTTTTTTAATTAAGGGCTGTGTTTATAAACAAGAAATGGCTAATTGGTGACTAAACAAAAGAAGTCTAAACTCCAGGCAAACAGTTCAATACACAATGAAATAAATATTAGAGCTGTTTATTCTGGCATAGGAGATGTTTTCCTGCTCAATGCATTCATGATCAGGGAAGCTCAGAAGTGCCGTCCCCACCATAACACCAACCACCTGGCCCTCAGTCAACCTTGCCCACCTCTACCACCTATTCATTCCTCATTTGACAGTTAACAAGCTGACTTTGTCGTGGATTAAATGGCCGAAACAGCCACTTTACTAACAGTTTAATGTAACACAAATAACATACACACACATTATATAAATAAATAAATAAATAAATATATATATATATATATATATATATATATAAGCAATAACATAAGCATCCTAAAGGTTTCAATGATAATTGTAATGTAAAGAAAACAATAGTGCCATATAACAATCACAAGTATTAATCTTACAGTCATCCCCTTTTTTATTCCTTTATACCTGTACTCTCTTACCATCTGGGCCAAAGGTCCGCACAGATGTCATGCACCAACACCACCCAAACTTGATTTTGTTATAACCTTAATCTCATGTTCCCAGACGCACCACACCACCTTGGGAATGATACCAGCCACAGTGCAGCCTCCACACATAATACCTGTAGGTTGCACCTCTTATAATCTTTTATCATTTTGGAGACATCAGATCTAAGATTGTTCCTCAGCACATAAAAAATACTTGGATACTGCCCTCAAGGACCATCCCGCAGCCATTCCTCCCAATCATACCAGTACCCAAACCCCCATCCCACCAGCAGAAGCAGCTCGTCTCTCTGTCAGTGTGATTTCTCAATGTATCAGCATGTCACTTGCACAGGAGCATTGGTGTTTACATGATTGGTCAAATGCTGGAACTGCTCCAACTTTTAGAATATAAAGTGGGCACAGACAAGAAAATTTGAGAGTTCAGTAGAAATGATCTAAAAAGCAGATGACCTGGTAAAGTCACAAAGAATGTCCCAATTTTTATGAATGGGAGAGCCACAGAATGCAAAGTGAAGCACAGTGTAACATAGAATAAATAGTTCTATCATCTTTCTGTTACAAATAGACAATGATTATTATCTTTATAGTGCTGAGATATTACGCTGTGCTTTAAAAAGTCCATAGTTATGTCAACTGTCCCTCAGAGGAGCTCACAATCTAATGTTCCACCATAGTCATTTGTCATTATCACAGTGTAAGGCTAATTTTGAGAGGAAACCAATTAATCTAACTGCATGTTTTTGGAATGTGGGAAGAAACCCAGAGGAAGCCCACGCAAACATGTGGAGAACATACCAACTCCATGCAGATAGCATCCTGGTCTAGATTACATTTTTTACTTATATGTTCAGCTTTATTATATATAAAGAAAATAATGTATATAAATGGAAAAAACGCCAAAAAGCGAAAACATAAAAAAGAAAAAAAAAACAGAACAAAAGAGAAGAGATACAATTAAATTAGGTGTGAAGGCGCTGTCAGCTAGAAAGAATGGAATGCAGCAGAGGCATAGTTGATGGGGTGGCTGGCAGAAGAAAGCCCGTTGCTTATCATTGCCTGGCGCCATTATATCAGGAACAGAGAAGCACACTTTAACTGCTTACATGAGCAGTGAGAAATGAGAAGCAGTATCAGTATTTTAATACAGCTTTAACTTCAGAATTTAAGCCCTCAAATACCCGTTTCATTTTGCAAAAGAAATCTTTCACCAGAATATCTGAATTAAGTCGTGGCCATATAACTGGTTACGGAGTGCTTCTTACTTATTAATATTGTTTAACCTTGTTCGTTGAGGAGCTATTCAAGGAAAATGTCTTTTCTGACAGCATATAATCTTTGGGCTACTGTGACTATCACACCTATGACATCCCTGAATTAAATCTGAAGAGATAGCAGAGAAAGCTAAGATAGTTCTCTGCATCCTGCTGGGCACATCAAGACTTCGATTTCCTGAGAATTTCAGGCTGGAGCTTCATGCGATATTAAAAGTGCTACAGCTTGCTTGCCTTCCAGGCTGGAGACATATAGTTCTTCTTTGTTCTTATTTCCAGCAATTCAAAGCCTGTTACAAATTCTGTATATATACTAAAAAAATACCGATACAAAATACAAATGTTTTCATAGGTATTGTTTACTTCTTAAAAAATGACAATGATATAGCATAGCACTGCTCACAATTTAAGTTCAGACAATCACATTTTTATTTGTTCTTTATACGTGTTTCATGTAACTATATCACTTTTTACATGATGTTTATTGGGGCCTCATTGGACTGGCAAATCAAAAACCGGTACTTTATTAAAAAATACTGAAAGTGACTAAAGCTAACTTATGCAACATTGCAATTAGGATTAATAGGAAGTCTACATAAGAGTCTATTTAAAAAGAAGTGACTCTGACCTGAAACCGTCTTTGGTGGAGAATCTTCCACGTCCATGTGTTTCAATAGCAGTGATTAATTCTCCACCAGAAATTTTTTAGTGAATGTCGGATTCACTGCTTTATAAACAGAGCCCCTAGAGTTGCAGGTTTTAGTTCTGGTTAGATTAGAGAATGTTTTCTTTTTTTACCATATCCATAGTTATTTGGGAGATGAAGAAACAAAGGTAGCCACTTGGATTAGTTTCAAGCATTAAACCAGGGTAGATTTGGACATGGGGAGGGCATAATACAATATAAAAAGGGTCCCTAGCACACTTTGAAGCTAACCAACAATACTAAAATATTTTACCTAGTATAAAAAGGGATTTTTGTTTTGGGCAGTTGTAAACTCATTTTGAAACCCACTGCTATAAAAAGTCACTACAAATGGATAGGTGAATTATAAAATGCTCCTAAAGTAGATCAAATTCCAAGAGGTTTTCTTTGTTATAAGGAACATTTACAGATGTAATTGTGTTGGTTCAGTTTATTTTTTAATGTTCCATGGTCTCAGGTTTTTGCAGATGTGTACTACCTGTCTTGAAACAATGACACCATGACAAGGACAATTTAATGAGTAGTGCCTGGAGCACATTCTAATATCCCCAGCCAGAGGACAAGTTTTCCACCATTTAATATAACTACATATTTGCCGGATGTTGTAAACAACGGGTTTCCTCCATTGGCTTGTGATTGTTAGGAAGTGCTTGAGACTGACCTTCGTATATGCCGGTCAATGGCCCTGATTTAATAAAGCTCTCTAAGGCTGGAGAAAATACACTTTCATCAGTGAAGCTGGGTGATCCAGCAAACCTGGAAGGGATCTGGTCCACAATTGAAAACATTTACTAACAAATAGCAAATCACTTTTAAGAAATACATTCCAGGTTTGCTGGATCACCTAGCACTACTGATGAAAGTGTATTCTCTCCAGCCTTGGAGAGCTTTAATGAATCAGGCCCATTGAGTTCATGGTGTCAATCCACATAATTGATATCAGATAGATATTGATCTTTTATCTTGTAATGCACGTACTAAACAAATGTATGGCTGATTGCTACAAGTGTATGACTCCACTGATTGTCTGATGTCTGCAGTGGTTTTCTTTGCTCTGCCTTTTCTGCTAATGTCTTGGAAATACACAACTTTTGGTGGAGTGGCTGGAATTATATGAAGCCATTGAAAGGACTAGCAGTGCTTGCTGCAGTCTCAAAAGAAATGTATCTTGAAATTCTAAATAGAAAGACTTTTGGCACAGCACATTGGGAGTGTTGTTGAAAGTGGAAAGCCCTGTTGATATCATGTAAAACATGAAAATGATGATTGCAGTTCAAGTGCTGCCTTGGTAGTATAATGTGGAAGCGCCTTAGGCAATACGCTCTGATTTTACTTGTGGTACAGGTAGTCCTCGGGTTACATATAAGATAGGGACTGTAGGTTTCTTCTTAAGTTGAATTTGTATGTAAGTCGGAACAGGTAAAATATTTTAATAAATGCAATTAGGACAGATGTTTGTCTCAACATATTCTTAGACAGCGTGGTTTCAGTTACTGTATAAAACCCTCACTGTGAGTTAATCACAAACAGCTCATCCATTGCATCCATTTAATGTTGCAATGGATGAGCCTAACCTTCCCTCCTCAGCCAAACTGCTCTCCATTACCTCCTCATTTGGACTCACACAGCACATCAATGGCCCCACACACATAGCTGGACACACTCTAGACCCGGTATTTTCCAAACTCTGCAACTTCACCCTCCTTGACAACTCACCATTCCCCCTCTCTGATCATAACCTTATCACTTTCAACCTATCAAACCCTTGCCCTCCCTTGCCCCATCCCAGACTTGGTCAATGGCAGAGAGATATCCGTAACCTTGACCAAAAAAAAAAAAAAATATTTATGGAGCCTAGACATTGAATAAATTCTGGAGCAAGCAGTGTTTTTATATTCAAAAAGGAACAGCTGCAGAGTTTGTCTTGGTCATTAAAAAGTTTATCAAAGATGTTATAGATCAGTTCCACTCCTAAGATCACCCACAACATCAGCAGTGTTCAAGAGTTTAGCAAAAGATTTCTTCTGCAAATCATGCAAACCCCCCTCATGCCTCCGTCCTGCACACAAGAGAGCAAGAAAGCCCCCTTAGTATCTAGGAGGTGTCCGTATGTTGGATGGCCTTAATTTGGGGACTATCTGTGTTTATGGGCGATGGTTTTCAGGCTTTGCTACTGTAGCTGGAAAAAAATAATAACTAATATGCTGAATTACATAAGAATAACAATAATACTCACTGTCCCCCAATGTCAAATCTGCAGCCACTGGTTCTTTAGGAACCAACGCTGCAATGCGAGTGACCTGGGGGATTGCTTGATCCTACTGCAGGTCTAAATCTATCCTTAACCATTTTTTGTAAGCGGTTTTAATTGGTTGAACAACCTAAAAGCTTGCAAATACAATTAGTATTCATTTCATATGAATTTCCGCTTTTCTGAGTTAGGTATTCTGTCACCCATTGTGATGTATAAAGGAAGGCAGGCGGAAACAAAAATGGGTGCAATGGCTGCACACTGTTCCCTTTACCCTTGTAAAAAATGATGTAAAATCATTGTCTGGTCAATGTAAATTCAACAATTTAAAAAAACTGCTTTACAATTAAAGGACATAGCATTAGGTAAATAATTATCTCGTAATTGAAAAGAAAAATACATATTGAACTGAAAGGGAAATAAATTAATTAATGTAGGCCAAATTAAAGGTCAGTATTGTGCCGGGAAGCCTAACTAGATGTAACATAATCTACAAAACATTGCCCTGTACATTGTCTAATCCACTCTCTTCCTTTTCTTATAGCATCTCAGAACTGTGTGGCTCCCCGGAGTTAAATCCATAATATGTGATCTGGAGAAAATTTCTCAGCGGGGAATGCGACTGGCCACTTCGGAGCCTGGATGAATTTCTAATTTTCAACCAGCTGCCTGTGTATTATATCAGTTTTAACCCATGTAATGCTAGAAAATCAAATATATTCTGCATCAGGGTAGAAATATGAACGGGCAAAGCTACAATTTGTTCCACTGGGCTTC
Source organism: Pyxicephalus adspersus (assembly GCF_032062135.1). NCBI lineage: Eukaryota > Metazoa > Chordata > Amphibia > Anura > Pyxicephalidae > Pyxicephalus > Pyxicephalus adspersus. The sequence goes on along the minus strand of NC_092861.1, from coordinate 31,172,086 downwards.
TGTGTCAGTTAACTGCTTTGCCTGTTTAACAGGACAATTATCCCTAATGAACATCCCATTTCCCATGTATTCTATATTGCTGTGATGGAGTTACAAGTGAATAGGAAAACCCAGTAAACCTACTTAAGCAAGAAAGAAAGTAACCTCTTTGCTCTCTACACTGTGGGAAACTTTTTCCAGATTATTCAATGAGCCGTGAATAGGTAATTCCAATGAAAAAGAAATTGTTTCCTAATTTAGCGACTATTGTTAATGTAACCAGCACAGCATAGGCAAGTAATTATGCAGAACTCTTACAACTTTAGGACCAATTTGAGATAAACATGTCTTCCCCTTGACAGCTACATGTTCTCCTTCTAATCTTCCTTGACTCCTTCCTAAACTTTAGCCAGCTGGTGTGCTGTCTGTACCAATGTTTTTTTTTCCTTAACTTTCACCGCTTCCTTAACAGTTTGGCTACATGGACATCCCAACTGTCTACCTCCAGCACCCCAGTAGCCTTTAGTGGTTTCCTAGCTCCCTTGTATTACATAGTTTGTCCTTTTTTTCCATCCAGTCTGCCGGTTTACCATTGGAAATAGAGCAAACATGTAATGAATTTTAGTCTGGCGTAACATACAAAAAACTCAGCCACCCAACTGGTTATTGTTCATATAGTTATCCATATATCAACATAATATAACATAACGTAATTATTCTGATTCTGCAATTAAAAGTTACCGTATATTCGCTTGTATGGAGTATTTTAAAATACTGAAATTAGAAATCTGAAAATGGAAGTCATGGTAAAAAGTGGTGATCTTTTTACCTGCTTGCCTATTTCTCAAGTGGGTAAATAGAAATATTTTTATTTCTGTATAAATAACAGTATTTTTCTGGTTAATAGGCTGTTTGCCATTTGACGAATGGGTCTTGCAACCAACACTAATTGATCAGGGCTAAGGTGGCCTCCATGTTCCCCAGGAAACTAGATTTACGTTTTTTTTGTCCTTAACCCTCATGGCTTCCTTAACAATTTGGCTACATAGACATCCCTACTGTCTACCTCCAGCACCCCAGTAGCCTTTAGTGGTTTCCTAGCTCCCTTGTATTACATAGTTTGTCCTTTTTTCCATCCAGTCTGTCGGTTTACCATTGGAAATAGAGCTCACATGTAAAGTGGAATTTCAGTCTAGCATAACATACAAAAAACTTAGCCACCCAACTGGTTATTGTTCATATAGTTATCCTACATGCCTTTGTCCCATAGTAATATCCTCTGTGTAAATAAGATAATTACCTATATTATATAGTACAGTTAGGACTAGTAGCAGCCACACTGCATGCTGAAGTCATATCATGTTCAGAGAGAAAACTGTATTTGTCAGAAATAAAACATTGTGTGTCCAAAGTCCTTTTATCCTCTTGAATTGTATGCATAGAAATTGGAAGCTTGTCCTGCTTTCCATACATCCAAGCAAAGTGCAGTATACTTCTTGTGGGTGCAAGCTTTCAGATGGTACTGAAATGAACATGTTTAACCATTTCAGGTATTCATTTTACACTAGAAGTACACTACAGTTCTAGAAGTTATCACAGGTTTATAGGATAACATCGAGAGACATCGAGAGACATTTTTTTCACTTTAGATTTGAATCAATTTTTTACCTCTTCTTATTCACTCTTGAACAATATTTCAAATAAACAAGCTGCCAACCCACCAAAATGTCAAAAAAGGCAGCAAATTTGGTCATAACACAGTGTATTGCCACAATGCCTCTGTGATGTTGGTTGCCATCCCGCAGTGGGGTGCTAATGCATATAATGTACATATCATGTATTCTGATAATAAGTATATTAACACAAGTGCTATTATGACACAAGTCACTGGAATGGTGTGAATGGGCTCTGTGGCAGGAAGATCAATTTATGTAGAAGAGGTGTTATCTTTTTAATGAATGTTTCCTACGGCAGAAAGTGAGTGAGCAGAAAAACTAACAACCTTATGATGGACAGATAGATTGTCAGTTATCAGGATACATTTTCTAGTAAAGCAGTCCAATAAACATATTGATAGGTAAATTTTTTTAAAGAAACATAAAATAATTTACAGACTTCCAAATAGAACACAAAGTTTGTGGCTATATTGCATATAAAAAGTATCACAAATAGCCAATTAGATTTGCCATTGGCAAACCAAAGCTCAATGACAAAGCCAACTCCTAACAGTCTTTACAGTTGGGCTTAGAACAAGTTGATGTCTCAAGCCTAAAAGACTGAGGATCTCTAGTGACAAAAAAACAATCACTGCTGGGGCAGCTCTGGTTTAAAGGTGATTATTGTAGAAATAGTTGATTTTTTTAAAGCTTGCTTGTGCTTGTGTAAAATTCTTCTCAAAATTGTTTTTTCTTCCACTGTCTATGTACTAGGAAATATTTTTTCTCTTTCTTTCCTGAGCAAAACATAATAACGGCTAAAGCACCAAAGTAAGGGGATATACCCGTTTAGACATTTGTATATAGTAACTCCAATTTTCAAAATGTCTCAGTCACATAAGGCATTTTTTTTTCTTCCTGATCGCTACATTGGCACATGCAGTGACCTATTTATGAAAGAGTGACTTTATTTTTATGGTGGCAATGATCAACATATCGTAATTAATCTGATTCTGCAATTAAATTTGAATAAGTTCACTTGAATAGAATATTTCAAAATACTGGTGGTACAAGTGGAAGTCATGGTAAAAAGTGGTGATCTTTTTACCTGCTTGCCTATTTCTCAAGTGGGTGAACAGAAATGTCATTATTTCTATATAAATAACAGTATTTTTCTGGTTAATAGGCTGTTTGCCATTTGACGAATGGGTCTTCCAACCAACACTAATAGATCAGGCCCAAGGTAGCCTCCATGTTCCCCAGAAAACTGGATTAACATGGCTGAGGCATACACTATAATTGAAGGTTGGACACTCTCTCCTCCTCATTAGAAAGAAAAGTCAGGAAAGATTTCTTTTTTTTTACAACAACAGATAATAACAGCTAGTGCTGGGATCAGATCCATTTATAGGCTGACTATAGGGGCACATTCACTAGATAATAAAGACTTTGTTCTCTACAAATGCAAACCATTGGAAATGTCAAATAGCTTTCAGCACACATACAATGATGGTGCTATGATTTTCTTGTCAGAGATACATTTCCAGGTATTCAATGGCCTAGGTTTTATCACATACTGTGAATGCTGATCATGGCTGGGCAATTCATGAAATTTGATGTACATCTTATTTAGTCTTTTCAGTATTGATTTGGGTCTCAAGAGATCCAGGAAGAGATACAATGTGAAGTGGACACTGCATAGTTCAGAGTTCCAGGAAGGAGGAAAAAGTAAATGAAGAATAAAGTAAGAATGTGCAGTTGACAATGATTAAAGGTATTGTTTTTGATTTGTACTTTGTGGCACAGTGAATTTGAAGGTGGTTGGATGCACTAAATGGAATCAATAGTGAAATGACTCTTTCTGACACAGGGACAAGGAAACTATTAACAGAATTTGTCGGAGTCATTATGCAATTTTATTTCTGAATAAATTGACAATTCCAGGTGCTTTTACTGTTGATGTTGCATTTATAAATACATAGGTGGCTTTGTCTACTAAATTCTAGCACAGCTTTATAATAACACATTCTAGGATGTTCTGTGTATGCTGCCTCTTCAGCTGGGACCTATCAGGGCATTAATGGGGGCCACATGAGCTGTCATTTGGACAGTACCCCAAAACATTGAAACCTCTTGTCTAATCTATTGTAGGTACCCCTTGCGCCAACAATGCTTGAACTTATTTAGACATGAACTCCTAATGATCTCTAAAAGTGTCCTGTGTAACTGGCACCACAAAGATAGTAGTAGATTATTTAACATATTCTGATCCCCACTTTCCATAGTGCATTATGTTGCCATCTCTTCTCCAAAGTAAACATTACACACACCCTCCACATGATCCCAAAGAAAAAGGGATTTATCAGCTCGGTTCATCTTTTACCTTTCTTCATGGTCCAGTACTGGTGTCCACATGACTAATATAGGAATTTTCATCAGCAATGCACCACATGTTCTGACATCTTTCTCTCATAGCCAGCATTCTGCTTTTTAGCAATTTTTGCCACAGTAACTCTTCCATAGGAGAGGTAGCCTATAACTACCCAAATTCTCGAATACCATAAAGGGTCTTGTCTCTTTTGCCGTTTCGTTGGTTTCCTTGGACCACATTTAGTAGGTAGTAATTACTGCATATCAGGAACCTCCTAGAAGAAATGACATTTTGGATATGCTCTTACCCAGACTTCTAGCCATCACAATTTGACCCTTGTCAAAGCCTGTCAGACTGTATGCTTTTTTATTGTTTCCCACACATCACCTTAAAAAAACTGTTTACTTGCTGCCTAATATATCCCAGGTTCCCTCTTGACAGGTTCCACTGTAACAATATAAATATTGTTATTCACTTCACCTGTCAGTGGTTTTAATGTTTTGGCCGATCTGTGTGTGTAATCCTTCTGCTCCAGGCAGACCTAATGCTGTTTCTGTACTGTTGTAATGTGGATAATTGAACAAATAAACACAGCTGTCTTCTTGCAGTTTCATGCTTTTCACATTTATTAATAATGTTCTTCTACCAGTGATTGTTCTTTCCGCTAAACCCTGCATATTATACATGGTTCCAATGCACAATACCTCAGCTGCACTATAAAGTCATGGAAACAAAGTTGAAGGAAAGAATGTGTGATTTACTTAAAGCTGAACTAAACTCACCTCCCCTCGCCCTTTAAATGGTGCTATCACCTAGTCCTTTTCTGTCTCATCTTTATGATTTTGGCTAGGCTGTAATGATGTGCACAGAAATGTAATTATTCCTGACACCAAGCAACACTGAGTATGTGACCTGTACATTCTGGGAACAATTGTGAACGGACAGGTAAGTTCAGGTTGAAAAGACATGGCTTGATATTTCAATAAAAACCCTGCCTGCAATTTTTTAATAAGGCTTAGTTTTTAATAATAATAAAAAGTAAAAAAAATAACCTTTATCCTCCAAAAACTTACTTTATTGGGAACTAAAAATGCCATTTCAGTTATTGTTCTTGGGGTATGACATCATTTTTCACCCCACTAACAAAGCAAAGGACTTCTAAGAAAGTGCATGCCATTTCCTGTCCATTGTTTGCATTTATTTCACTTAGCAGGCCTCATTAGGCAATAATGAGCTCATTTAACAATGTACCTACTAATAAAATGAGCTTAATATGTCACCTATTAATGAAAAGGCCTCCGTACAGAATGTGTCCTAATTGTAGTCATCACGTATCACAGTCACAACCTCCCTAGGTATCCGCTTGTCCTGCCAGTACAGTAGCTCTAGATAGGTGTAAAATAGTCTAAGAAACTGTCAGTGTTTAGCAGGGAATCCTACAAGCAGAGACAGGCCATGCATGGCTCCCAGTTTGCAGCTCTCAAACACACCAGAGAAGGCAGCCATATAGCAAGGTACCAAAACCACCAGGCAATCCCAAAGTCAGGAACAAGCCAATGGTTGGAACAGCTAAATGTCAAGCAGAAGTTAGCAACCAGAGGAGCAGCCGGCAAAACACAAAAGCTTAGAGGTCACAGGAACACAAATGGATGCTGTTACACACAGGGTCCTAGGGGGCTTCATGGCTACAATTTTCATTGGAGTGGTACAATTGTCAAATACAAGTGTTACAGTGTTTTCTTTACAAAAAACTAAAATAACGGAAATTCAGCTGTAGAATGTAGAAAAATAACACTAAAATAGCTAATTTTACTAACACTTCAAGTCCATGAAATTAGCTGCAGATGTTCCAGATTAGGTGTCACTCATAGGAATCATCTCAGGGAGTATGAAAGTAGAACATGTCCTTTCTGAACTCAGATATTAAGGGTCTGATGTTCTCTGTTATTAACATTGTTTGGTATGGCCATTTTACCATTTTATCATTTAGCTACTATCTGAGGTTTACGGTATGCAGTCTATGTGTCCTTTATTAATATACCAATTACATACCTTATCCAGTGTTAAGGAAGTGTGGTAGGATTAAATGTATGGAGTAGGAAGGGGTTGAGGGCAAACTTTGCAAGGTTAGGCAGACAATGAAGACCATAGAAGACACAGATTTGTAAGGAGATGAGGAAGAATTGAAAGAGACGTCATGTCCGTTTTCTTGACGGATAACTCCATTTAGAGCACAATAATAGCTTGAAGGCCGAAGTCCCTTTTTTAAAGCTAAGTGACCTTAAATTGTGTAAATAGCTTTTAAAAAAAATAAACTAGGGTGATTACTTAGGATTGACTGCTTCTGTTTGATTTTTATATGAGTCTGTTGACCTGTTCACCTTTCTATACACATTTTCACTTACTAAAATTTTTAACTCAGTAAAAAAAAATCTCTTTACAGTGTGGTATGTTGCTGGGGATTGCTCATGGTAACGGGATGCTTACAGGGCAGATTAGAGGCAGCAGACTCCAAAAGTCCAAAATAACAGCAGGTTTATTTGTTTAGGCAAGTGTTACAGCACACTCTCCACCACGTCACAACAAAAACAACAACAGTAGCCCGGCTGGCTACCTCACCTCACCAGAGGCCTCAACAGTGGCCTCTGGCTGCCTCACTTAGGGGCCCTCTCTTACTAACACACACTAAATCAACACTGTTTCACTGACAGTTTAAGTCTTGTTTTGCCCGCTGGCTTTCCTGGAGCTCTGTCCCCTCTCCTGCGGCCTGGAACCCACTTTGGCTCCCTTCTCCTGCCTGGAACACATTCTGGCTGCCTTCAAAGTCTGGAACCCTCTGGCTGCCTTCTCAGCCTGGAACCCCCTGGCTGCCTTCTCAGCCTGGAACCC
>NC_092861.1:31160504-31165025 GCF_032062135.1 Pyxicephalus adspersus | reverse complement strand
CCTGGAACCCTCTGGCTGCCTTCTCAGCCTGGAACCCTCTGGCTGCCTTCTCAGCCTGGAAACCTCTGGCTGCCTTCCCAGCCTGGAACCCCCTGGCTGCCTTCTCAGCCTGGAACCCCCTGGCTGCCTTCTCAGCACACTCCAGCCTGCAACACAGTGGCTGATCATTTTCCTCCCTCTTTTTGCACCTGAGTGCAGGTGCACATTTACCCAGTCAGGATTGGGTTGGGCCAAGGAACCCACCCTTTCACTCCCTTTGGCGGCTCCAGGGGCCTAAAGAAACAGGTTTCTTTCTAAAAAAAACCTATCCAAACATCCTCACTTTCATTTCCCTGGAGTCTTTAATACACTTTCCTGCCACTCTTAGTGATACCTCGTCACAACAACTTTATTAGTGTAACTACTTCCACTCCCTTGAAAACTGCTGTAAAACTGAGACAAATTTTTAACTGAGGCTGTAAGGCCCTGGTCCAGCAACAGTACTCACCAGACACCAGTCTAACGCTGCACTCTTTAGCTATGGCAAGCCCCTGCTCAGCTTTGGGGGACTGGTTGCATTTCCCACAGTTGCCCCCAGAACTTGTCCAGACAAGTCCAGAATACAGATAAGTCATAACAGATAATCCATCCACCAAAGAACACAAGGGAAAATACAAGCAGAGTGGGCGACAGATGGGTCACAGGCAAAAGGTCGGTCCAGGCAGCATAAACTCACAGGGTCAGAAACAGGCAAGGTCAGCAACAGTAAATCAGACCAAACCCACTCCAGCACAGATTAGTCCAGCTATACGCTACAACAGGCACTGGTGACTGGGAGCAGGGAGGCTATAAAGTCCCGGGAGCCAATGTCAGTGCAGGATAGAGCCAGGGACTGATCAGCCTCTAAATTCCCTTTCAGCTGTGACATTGCTGGGCAAAACAGGCTGTGTGGTATACCGCCATGGCACACAGCACGAAATCTTGTACCCTTACTTGTAAAGATAGTTTCCTGGGCAAGAGTGAAACCTGTGATTGAGGTCTAGTGTCTGGCTCCCCAATAAAAGAGCCCATAAAGAACTGCAAAGTTGGTTAAGACACTGGCTAATTGTGTACCCAATGCTAATGATGAGGTCACCAGAGATATTAAGAACCTTAATTGCATGCTCTAAACTAATGGCGCGGTCACTGAAGATGTGAAGGAGAACTGTAATTGTGTATTCTAAACTAATGGTGTGCTCACTGGAGATGTAAAGAAGAACTGTAATTTTGAATCTAAACTAATGGTGTGGTCACTGGAGATGTGAAGGAGAACCCTAATGAGATTGCAAATTTCAGAGGAAGGCATGAATATGCTAATGTATGTGCATGAAATATCCTCCCAAACTTTACCTATGCTTACCATCTGGGCTTGTCATTGAGAGGTCTCTCACCATTGCATTAGGGGCTGACCCTTCAATGTGAACAACCTGCTACTGCCAGTATGCTCGTTCTGTATATGCTTCTTTCAGCAAATATTGAATGGTATTCCCTGGATTCTCCAGTCTGCTTCCCTGCCTGTTCATTAAGAGAAGCAAATTAATCATACAAGCTGCCACTTATTTATATTAATATTCATTGTGTAGAATCTCCCCAACTATTAACCAAGACAAATAGGGAAAGTATTTCCATAGAGATTATTGATTGCATTAAATAAAATTTTCTTCTGATGTGCAAAGACATCCATAAAATAGATTTCAGCATTTGCAATCAGTGATGTCAGTGAGAGATCAATGAGGTGATCCAGAGCTTTGCTGTAACGACTTTTAGTTTTGCCACATGAGTTTAATTGATCATTTTAATACAATGAGCAGAATGTAAGTGCAGTACAGCCCAACAGCTGCTTGGGGCACTTTCCATTTCTGTTAAATTTATGTCATTTATTACAGCAATGTATTTGGCACTGAATGCACCTAAGTTATTTCATTTTTGGTTTGAAGTCAGACAGAACTCAACATCTGGTAATATGCAGTATTCTGTGAGCAGACATATTCAGCTGACTCTGCATTTTTATATGCGCTGTAACAATCTTCAGCCCAGTGCATCTCCTACATGAGACATACACAGCGGTAGATATTTTCATCCTATAATGAAACTATTTCTGGAATTTTAGGAAAAATGCCAAACTTGCATACTGGAATATAAAAATTTAAAAAAATACAAGTCCTGTCAATGCTTAAAGCTTGTTGTTTTTAATTTTATGATTCTGTGAGCCTCAGTTTGATATAAATGTGATTTAACTAACTGGCTAAACCCATCTACCCACCTGCAAAGAGGTTTCTTAGAGTAGTCTTTCTCAGCCTTTTTACTCTTCAGGAATGCCTAAAATAATTTCCAGGTGTCAGGAATCCCCTGCTAAAATTAATGAAAGGAAATGTGATTTGCATTGGTTGTGGAATGAATGTCCCCCAAATATTGCTGGTCAGAATGCCACCATTAGAGATGGCTAAAAAGACCATTAGTTTCATGTAACTGTTGTTAGCCACAGCTCTAGGAATTCCTTACAACTTCTGGAGGAACCCTAAGGTTCCATAGATCCCTGGCTGAGCGCATGCCTTAGAGTATAAGCACAGCAACATTTTTGCTTTTTTTAAGAGAATGTGAAAGTATCCTAACCCCTGCCAGCTATCTTATTTACTGTAATTGTCACAATGGTTTTATTAGACAGGAAGTGAGAGAAAAACTGCAACAAGAACACATAATTATCCAATACTTTAGTGCTGTGTGTACCCTTATTGTTTTGGCTTCTAATAGCTTTTGTATTTATATTACTACTATGATCACCACTCTGATGTATTTTGGCCCTAATATTTGATTTCAAGTGGTTTTAATGTCCTGATGTTCGTAAAGAATTAATTGGTAAATTAATGGTGGAGCATAGATAGTGAGATAGGAAAATGAGGAAGAAAAGGTTAGAAGTATAATGAAGTTCAAATGATTAGCAAAATGCTTAGCACAGGGTTGTCTAAAGCATAAGGGCTATTTGAAATAGAACCCTAGCTTAGGGACGGCAGCTCAATTCAACGGAAGCACATAGGTGGTAGAATGTATTTTTTTTCCATCAGGTGCTTTTAAATTCCAGCAGTTTTTTTCTACATAAAAGTATCCAGTATACCAGTTACCTTACTGCATGTTTTTGGAGATGTTGGGGAAACTGGAGTGCCCAAAGACAACTCACATGAACATAGGGAGAACATACAAAACACAGAGAACACTGCAGAGGCAAGAATGCTAAGCTACTTTTAATTGCTATCAGTTGTATTAGCGATTTAAATGTGCCCAGTGTCATTGCAAAGGTATTATATATAAACAGCCTTACTCAGTACGAAGTGCACATAGCTCATTCCCCTTTCTTCTAATTAATAGTGTTGATGCTTTGCTTGGGGTGGTGAAAGTACTTGGCCCTATGCAATATTTTTTCTTCACAACCTTAATTTTGGATAATTTTTCCCGGTTATTTTATATGTATAAAATGCTGATGAAGCCCCTAATATAGTATTTCTTTTCCACTTTTATACCTTTGATTCTCACCTCCTGATTTAGGCTAACAAATCATAGACAAAGTTTAAAAAAATCAATGAAGGGCAAAATATAAACAATAGGATAGGATAACCGATAGTCTATCACAATGTTAGTGAGCAGCTGGGAAAAATCAGCAGTTAAAATTCACCCAAATAAAGCTTTAGTAAAAGTCTTTGCAATCTTGTCCTGAGAAAAGAAAAAATCGGTTTTGAAAAAAAAAAGTTCTTAAGCTATACAGGTTAACATAAAGCTATGCAGGTGGGTGATTGAGAATTTCTGAGGAAAAGCAGGAAATCGGTTCAGATAGAGACAAAAGCTTTTTTCTTTATCCATGCAGCTTTACATAACACTTGAAAGAGTTTCCCTAAAACAAAGCCAATTAAAGAGATGCAGGAAACTGAATGGGAATGTTAGATAAGGTGCACATTCTTCTTTCTTGTTAGAAATAGTCCTGTTTTTGAAGCTGATTGGAACACTGCTACATCTACTACTTTATTTAGGAAAGTGACTCAACTTCAGAACTGCTAATTGTGTTATTCTTGGTGGGAAAGCTGTTCTCTGTGTCCTATATAACACTATCTTAGTTACATGAGTAACCTTGTTATGAGCAGAAGTCATTCATGTGTGGATGCAGAGACTAAATTCAGCTGTTGGTGTACAAACCCTAAGGAGCTATAGTAGACATTGTCTCTGCAAGGTCATATGTCCCCCACTCTGTGATTGTCTCCTAAAGCACATCTTCAGTTTCGAAAAATTCCTGTAGAATGTCCACTTTAACAAGCTCCTGTAGTATTGCTGCAGTCTCTGGCCAGCTTCTAAAAAATATCCAATGTTCCTGGCAACTCCTGTAGTATGTCTTCTGTTTTCATTATCTTCAGTAACATGTCCACAGTCACTGACCATCTTCTCTGATATGTCTGCATACTCTCTGACCATCTCCTGTAGTAAGTGTATGGTCTCTGACCATCTCCTGTATTATGTGTA
>NC_092861.1:31149725-31160101 GCF_032062135.1 Pyxicephalus adspersus | reverse complement strand
GCCTCTGACCATCTCCTGTATTATGTGTATGGTCTCTGACCATCTCCTGTAGTATTTGTACGGCCTCTGACCATCTCCTGTAGTATTTGTACGGCCACTGTCCATCTCCTGTAGTATGTTTGCATTTTATGACCATCTCCTTTAGACATCTACATTGTCTAACATCTCCTGTAGTATGTCTTCTGTTTTTCATTAACTTCTATACCATGTCTACAGTCACTGACCATCTTCTCCTGTTGCATGCCTTCAGTTTCTATTATTTTGAATAGCAAGTCCACAGTCTGTGTCCATCTTTTATAGCATATTTGCAGTCTCTAACCAACTCCTGTAGTATGTTTACAGTCTTTGACCATCTAAGATAGTATATTTTCAGTTTTCATTATCTTCTGTAGCATGTCTACAGTCCGTGATCATCTCCTTGAAAATGTCCACAATCTCTAATCATCTCCTGTAGCATGTCTACATTCTTTGACTATCTTTTGTAACATGGTCACAGTCATCTCATGTTGTGTAACTGCATTCTATGGCAGCTTTCTGTACGATTTCTTCATTAGCTTCTTAGCTTTCTTCAATATTTTCAGTGAATATTTTTTTGGCCTTTTGGTGATATCAGAGACCGCATTGCAACCCTCTTTATCAACTGTGACTACTTCTCCACTAAATTGTTACAATGTATTGATATGTATTAACTCTATGGAGCTTATTAATTAAGGGGCAAACAGGCTGTTTACCAAAAAAATAAAATTTAATTTACCACTTTTCAGCCTGATTGTCACTTCTATAATTAATCCCACTTTTGCATTTTTGTGTCTCTTTTGCCATCTTTATTAACTGGGAATTAGCCCAATAAACCACAAAATAGCCTTCACCACTTTAAAAGTGGAGAACACTTCAGGCTACAATGAGGATTAGTGGCGTTTTGTCAGACTATATGACATTTTTATAGCAAGTCGTCACTTTAAAAAGTGGAATCAATACTCCATTTAAATGAAAGAAGCTTCTGATTGTCACATTAGAGGTATTGTGCTACTTCTATTCTAATGGGGAAGAACAAGGTACAGGATATTTTTCTGTGCTTGATCAAACCTGAAATCTGGGCCTTATGGTTGTCAGCGCTTCAATGCTTTTTGCTGATGTAAACAGTCTCCGATTTACTTGTGAAACCAAATGTTAACTTTCTGTCAGTTAAAATTATGAATTAGGAAAAAGAAAAATGCTGCTAGGACTTTATATATCAATGTGCTCTTAGTGGAGATAAAGGGCATTATAAATCTTCACCCCAAAATAAGAAACAATCAGGATTTACGTACAATTTAAAACATTTTGGCAAAATATATTGTTTTAAATGTCTATGGGGGGGGGGGGGGGGTTGCAGATGATCCTTCGCACTACCCTAGACCTGTTCTTGTGCCAGAACACAACAAAAAAAGGAAATACAAAAAAAGATACAAAAAAAGTGAAATACAAAATTACAAGTAACAGAACAGAAACAGTGAGCGAGTACAAAATTAGGAAGAAACATGAATGCAAAAGATACTAAAATAAATAAATTAAATAAGTGACACTGTCACAATAAAATAAACTGTAACACAGTAACTGTTACTGTAAGTCAGAGCATGTTCACCTATAGTACTTGCCCATTCAAGAGAACTTCTCTGTGATGATGGGAAGATTTCAGCTCAAAAGAATTTTCTGTAATCAAAACTTCCAAATGTGTTATTCTCTGTGGTCTCCTGCATGGCGATGTGCTTTTATTTTCATATCACTATTGTATTCTGTAATGAGAGCAGATCAGAGGGAAAACACAGAGCTGTGGGTCCACAACATAGACACTTCCAGAATTGTTGGTCATTTGTAGAGCATTGATCTTTGTTCAGTGGCATAAATACCAAAAAAAATTATATCTGTAAAATGCAATAAAAGGTATTTATTGCATTTTACAGATATAATTTTTTAAATGTTCTTTTCAAGGTGTATGTGAATCAAACTTTTTTTTAATTAAGTAGAAGACCCTTTATCAAGTTTTTATTGCTTTGTCCCCACTTTAAAGATTCCCTCTTTTCACTTGTGAATTGTCACTAAAACAGAAAGAAATGCAACATTCTGAGTTGGTATATCAATAGCTAAGGGAAAATACCACAAATAGGAACATCTGTATTGGGGACACTTTAAAGAGTTCTCTTGTTTCCTGTTGTGCTTCTTTTTAGGGAAGGAATTGAACAGAAATCTTTGTAATGGGGTGCAGACAGCAAAAAATTCCCTGCAATTATTATTTTTTAGAAATTTATTTAGAAAATGTGCAATATATTACGCAGCACTGCACAAATAAATAGGTGTTGAAGATGACAACCTGCAAAATAGACGCAAACAATGACACAGTAAGTAAAGCACAAATAGTGACATGGGAGGAGGATCCTGTCCACTAAAGCTTACATCTAAGAAATAGGGGGAGAGGAAGAGGAGATATGAAATGGTGGCAAATTAATGATAGGCTAAGAGACAGATGAAGATATATTATTTTATTTACCTTTCCCTTCTCTATACAACAGAAAAAAAGTTTGGCTGGACATACACTTTTAAAGTGTGACCAAAAAGACTAAAACAAAAAATTGATTTATGTTTATTGATTCATTGCGTTTTCCAGATGTTCAAAAAAAAATATGTGTTTAGTAAGTGCCTGGAAATGCATATGCTTAAGGCCTATGGCTACAATTCATACTCTGTTCAGAATGCCTTTGTAGCCACCCCATTGTGCTATTGAGAGCTGAGACACAATGCAAGGAATCATGAGACATCTAGTTTTCTTATAGGCAGGGAGCTGACTTTGCAGCCACTCTGCGTCTAATGTTAAGCCAGAAATAGTGAAAATCCCCTCCAGCTTCTATACAGGTTTAATAAATAAATAATTTAACTCATTTTAAAAATAGGAACATTTTTTTTACAAAGTATACATTACTCGTGTATAATTGCTCTTTAAAAAATCCTAACAAGAAGACTGTACCTTTAGAGTTTCTTTAAAGAGGAACCAAACTAATCTCTCCTTGCTCCATCGGCTTTGACTTCTTCATCAGGTCCTTTTCTGGGTTCAGGTCTTCAGCCATCCTGGTTGCCCAGGCTTGTAACTCTTGTGTACCTATATGGGAGTTAATTCATTCCTAGCACTCAAGAAACATCACTAGACAGGCATTGGTAAGGAAGACAAACCACACAGTAAAAGAGCCTAATTAAACACTTGTGAGCTACTGGTGTGCATTTACTTAGAAGCTAGACAGACTTCCATGGACACATGGCAGGCTCAGTTTATCTCTCAGGGTGTACTGAGCTGCCATTCAGACTTGTCCCCCGTGAGTTCTTCAACAAACATTATGTGTGAACAGGGATCCATTCTGATCACCAGTGTCTGAGCTGTGCCTGAATGACAGCTCAATTGTTTGCTCAGACAAAGCTTAACATATGCCAATAAAATACAATTCTAATTAGAATTCTATCACTATTGTGGCTACATTACATCAAATTGGTTGCCACAGGGTTTCCTGCATTTTCCTCCTCATCTTTGCTTTTTTTGTTTTCTTATTGATTTAGAAGATGGGAACAATTACCAATCAGAAAACTAAACACATATGTATCCCACCAGCTCCCAAAGGTTCTCATTGTTTCCAACAAGGCAAATACATTTGCTGATTTTGTTATTAATTATTATCCCTGAAACATTTTAAGTAGAGTAAATCAATGGCTTTATACGTTCTATGTATGTAGAACACACATAGGCTTGTGGAATACTTTTATTACCAAGCCTGCTGCAAAATCAACCAGGGGTGGTGATTTCCTTAATGATACCCCCCATGGAGTTCCCCGTTTGGTAAAAATATGGAGGTCAGAGGAAGGACACAAGACCAGCACTTCCAGAAATGTGGGGTTTACCAATAGGTTTTGGTGGATGATTCTTCTTCAGTGGAGCAGTGTTCAGTGGTGTGAGCAGTAGGAGCAATGATCATTTACAACATTTGCTGTAAGGGGATGTCATTGTTTTATTTGAATTTTTTTTTTAATTTTGAGATCAGTGAGAGACTCACTTAAAAAAATGTGCTGATAGAATAAAAAGGCAGCCATTGCTCAATATGTAAATTTGCAGCTCTGACCTTCGGTTAGTGACTTGGAGTATGAAAAGCATAGATGACTGGACAAATAGTCATTTTAGAAAACACTTAGTAATGACAGCTCTGCATTTCTCTCAGTACATTTCACTGCAGACTGCATTGTTGTTTATGGTGGATTCCGGTTTAACATTTTTGCATTCATGGCTTAGCTCCCATTTCAAACTTTAGATGGTTAAGCCAGTTTTCTGTATTAAATATTCATGAACATATCAGATACTTTTTTCCAAATGCAGAAGACCTAAAACAAATAAAAGAAATAATTTCTGAGATTGTACTGTATGTCACAAAAATGTACAAATATTTAAATTATATATAATAAACTTGCTGCTTTTAATTGATGATTGCTTTTGCTTAAAACATTTTTAAATATCCAAAAGTTTTGCTAAAAGCTACAGGAGAAACAATTGATGATTCATAAGTAACAGAAAATACCAAGACTGAAAATCTGCCCGCAGTTAACAAAAAGTACAAAAATATACACCTATGCTATGCTTCATTTAGGGACTTACATTATAAAACTTTCAGTACGATACATTTTAAAAGATGAACACATATTGGCATCCTATCTTTTGTGTTTCTTCTAGATCTGGGCAGTAATCCAGCATTTTCTATACTTTGCCTCTATGCTGGCATTTGCTGTTACAAATACTAGTCACTAACTTTCTAACTCTCCTTGTACAGGGTGACTAGTATTGTATCGGAAACCTTCTGAATTTCTCCCCAGTGTCCTGTTGATGACATCAAAAAAAGTATTATCTTAGTTTGCAAAGGCATCTAGCACAAAGTGGATTTATAATCACTGTGGCTGTTAGGTAAAATATTTTACCTGAAATGCATAGAAGTATTATGTGTGAACAAGATGTTTTTTATTTTGCATGAGTGGTGGAAGTTCCATTGTATGGCAGAATCAAGGGTCTATATATGTAGAGATTAGGTACCCGGGAAGGGCTTAGGAGAACACTTAGCGTCACAAATTTAACTTTCTGGAATGTCTGGAACCTGCATTAGCAGTGAGAATGTAAGGCATTGTTCAACTGGACAACCTAAACTTGTTCTTGTGTCAGCAGCTTGGAAGGCTGTGAAATGTCTTCAACATTACAAGAACAAGTCCAGTTGAATGTGACCATGTATCACTAGACATACAATGATCTGGAAAATGAGAGCTTATACAGACATGTTAAAGCTGGCTTATTAATCGTAATAATATAAATATTATTACACAGTATTTATATAGCGCCATCATAATACGCAGTGCTGTACAAAGTCTATAGTCATGACACAGGCTTAACAGACAATACTAAGCTTACCCTTTTATTGATACTAAAAAACAGATATTTACACATACTTTTACCTTAAATTCAGCAAATGTTTGGGTATAATTCATAAAATCCCTTGTGGTCTCTCCCTCCGCATGGTGTGACAGCTGTTTCTAGCTTCTATGTATGCTTTTAATCTTGGGAAGCCTAATTCACTAGAAATGGGACATGGTTGCCACTTTTAGCAGGTAATAAGTTGTCCATGTCTAGTGTCCAGTGACATGGGCATCCTAAAGATTTTCCTTTCTTGTTTGTTTTGAGCATGCCCATAAAGACTGTTATAGAACATGCAGGAATCAAACATTCCCATACCGGACATATCAGCACCTGCATTATTTGGAGTAAAGCATTTTTATTTTGGATGCAATGAATTGCAATGAAAGTACAGGTCTGCTTCAAGCACTGTGAGGGTATCCAGAGGTGCAGGGAGTACGATGGGGCTATAGCAGGCACAGAAGGTAGTTTTTTTATTACTGTTTGAGAATAAGTACAGATTTTCTTTAAAACCCAATTTATTTTCAGCTTTAATCATGAACATTCTTGTCTCCTTCCTTTTTTTCCTGTCCAGCAGGATGTTTCTGTGGGAGTCTCTTTGTACTAGGTCAAAGAATGTCTGAAGTGTTCCTGTCCTGGGAAAGGGAGTGGGGGGTCAGTTTCTTGGTTTAGCATCCATCATTTCTCCCATGTGAGCTGAGAACACCCGTTATGTCTGTTTCCACGCCAGTCTTCAGCTGACTTGATGCTCAGTCGGTGAAAATGTTGCTACTGATTCTACAGGATAGTTCCAATTGTTTATCTGCATTTAAAAAAAAAAAGATTTGTGGATGCACACAACATTTTTGAAAAAGATCAGTTCTATAGTGCAAATGACATCTGGCTAATGATGCCTCTCAGGTTCTATTGTGGAGATATTCTGTCATAGACATCACAAAGCCAATATTATGTTCAGGAGTTATCAGCTCCTTCCACTTGTCCTGGGTATTACATCAGAATATATATATATATATATATATATATATATACACTATCAGAATGCACCCAAACTGAACACCACATACATTCCCCTATTTGACCCCAACCAATTATAAAGGGGGGATCCCCCAATATAATTATTATATAGCACTTCTATTCTATGTCAGGCTTCTGACTGTTGGGTATGGACTGTTGAAGTCCATAGGCTGTCCAGCACTAAAACATATCTGTATATTTTAAACCTAACATAGTGAATTTTGGATAATTTTTTAATGCCTGAGGAGAAAACCCAATGGTTTCCAAAAAAGTATATTTTTAATATCTTGAATTGTATGTCCAGGAGAAATTAAACAAAAACATGTTTGTGTTATATCTCTATACATGTTTCCAGATGTTTTCTTTTTGTAAATGTTGCAAATAAAGAATAGAACATGCTGACACTTTGTTGTCAACCCTGCACAAGGTTTTCTCTGCTGGATTACAGAATACCCCACTACATGTAGGATAGGGAGTAGAACTAAAAAACAGGCAACTATCATATGAACATGGCTAAACATGCTACTGATTTCCTATATAATGGAACTATGACCATGCTATGGACATTCACATATTTATTTATTTTAACTACATGTAAGTGAGCTTTAAAGCAAGCCCCTGTTGACCTGTTGTAGTTATAGCCAATTTATCTTTAAATTCACAATTGAACAAGTGAAATTGGTCTTAGCATTTTTCTCTCTCCCCTCTTCATCCTAACTTATGGACTAGAAGGCTAGCAGGCTGCAAAGCAGAAAACTAAGCTAATCAAATAAACCAAAATGTAAAATCTAGAAACTTACTTTAGGAGTTAATTGCTCCATAGTGTCTGGGGCTACAGAGGTCAGTTGTAGTTTTTGTATTGTTAATAATATGTATATATTTCAATGTCCACAGCCTAGCAACAATTCTGCTCACTTGAATTGTGTATGAGTTTGTTTTCTTTATCAGATAAATCACATTTGAAATTGATTTATATAAATTTGATTTTCCCAGCTTCTAGCAGAACTGCTGCTGTCTTCCAGTAACTTTATAGGACCTGCAAGGTATAGGAGATCTCTGTAGCACTGGTAAAGACAGCCTGAAGGGCCCATGCACATATAGAATTAGTTTCTCACCAGGAAACTATTGAAAAATCAGAAAGAAAAATGCCAGATGCAGATTTCAAGCAGAGGACATTTGAAATTCCAATAGTAATATCGTCTCAATTTCAACGCTGGCCGCTGAGCTTTGGCACACATAAACTGCTTGGATTGTATAATAAAGTAATAAATAAAAAGGCTAGAATAACAGCTAGTAGGGAATATTGTATATTGCAAATATATTTCTCAAATAGTAGAATCCAGATCAGTTTTCATACTGGGCCTGATTTATTAAAGCTCTCCAAGACTGTAGAAGATAGACTATCATGAGTGAACCTGGGTTATCCAGCAAACCTGTAAAATGAGACTTTTACAAACCTTGGAGAAGCCTGGGCACCCAGCACTGTGAAGAGTTACTCTATGGCAGCAGCTTTTGACAAGTAAATACTGCTATTTCTGGGTATTTGGACAAGGGCCATTTCTTGCTAGAAAGGTTAAAGGACCATAAGACAAGTCATGGCAATTGATTTTTCTTGATGGTCTTGAAAACATAAAACATTGTTTATGCTATAAACTGCTGTATGTACTGTAGATCTTCATTATTGTTGTCATAAGATATCAGAAGCCTGCATGAAAAATATGTATGCATAGATTTATGTGTGTGTGTCAGGGTTTGATGTATAGAGTGTGCACAAGTCAGATGACATTAGATCAATATGGTTACAAACACAAGAATGCTACTTAAAATAGTAATATTGATGGCCTGCTCTGTATTGCAGAGAATAGTATTAGTATGAATGGTGTTTGTATGAAAGGCATGAAGATAAAAAAGGTTACATGTTTCATTTATAAAAACATCAAATTGATGCTTTTACAGTGAATTTTAAAAAAATTTGTAGGAGAAAACTGTAAAGTAAGATAAAAAAAAAAATGTATTTAATCCCAATTAGTAGCTTTACTTTCTCTGTGCTTTTTTTCCTCAACTATTTTATCATATGTGTGCAGACATTTCTTTTTTTTCATTAATTTAATTGAATGTGTTTATTTTTGTACATTAGACTTTTTAAAAGCCTATTTTTCATTTGTAAATAACACTGTAGTAATGGTTCCAAAAAAATTATTTTAATGTGGTTATAATTAGGCAATTTTAGAAAAAAATGTTGGCATGTATCTGCAGAAACACTAGTCTTTAAGTAACAATGGTCAAAACGGAAAACAAGGTTTTTGCCTATAGAATATATAAACACAATATGAAATGCAGTATCTCCCCCCAAGAAATGATTTTTAATTTTTTTTATGAATAATCCCATGGTTGAAATATAAACTTTGCTCTGGTCTGTGGGTGGGATAAAACTGGTTTTAATAGATTTTCCTATCTCGGAATATGAACAGCCAATAGACATTTTGTATAGTAGAATCACCAGGGATTTGTTTACTTCTGCTAAGTTTTTAGTGAACAAAAACTTTTTTATATGTGATATCTTCAAATGACTTTAAATAATACCACCAGTACTATGCCAATTAGTGGGTGGTGAGTTTCTGCCATATTCAGCAAGTATGCAAAGCATTATGGCACAGACCTACCTGTGTGCAGAAGGCCTGCAGCAATAGCCAGGTCCAAGGTGATGTAACTGATGATGGCACTGCCGCCCGCACACAGGAAGAGGAGGAGAAGAAAAAAAGCCGCCAGGAGCCATGGCTTTATGGTGACTGGAGACTTTTTTTGTTTTTACGAGTTTAGATCTGCTATAATGTAGTGCAGAGTGGGTGTAGGGATTATTTAGCATCTTGAGTTTCCCAGTTATTTCAGACAATACCGGGGAGATTTTTTCTTCATCTCATGAGTAGGTCAAAGTTATTTTTTCATCCAAGTATTTGGTATCACTTTCTAGAACAAGTTCTCCACTTATTCCTATTAGGAATCTAAAAGAGAGCACACAATGCATATTACATTACCAGATCAGCAGCCAGTTGTTTATTTGGAAAAAGTAAACATTTTCATCAATTACCAATGCTGTGGCCTTGTGTGTGTATGTAAAGTCAAACATGTTAGACTCTTCTATTTGTTCTGATGCCAATAATGTCAAACAAAGAAAGTGATTAAAAAAAAATCCAACATTTCATTTTGTAACAAGAAATCAGGAGCACTATCCTTATGGTAATGTTAGTTCTGGTGACAACTGTCTAAAGGGGATATTCCTTTACTGCCTGACAGGTGATTGTGATTGTGCTTCCACCGCAACTGTACTAAAAGGTGGTCTGGAGACAATAGCATAGCAATCAATTCACACATTGAAAGTATGAAGAAATCTTTGCTTCTTTATTTACTAAATGTAGAGACCACAGCTCCTGTCCATGTGCCGCTGATGTTAGTCTTATAGCATAGTCCAAAGTAATATTTAGTGAAAATAAAAACTAAAAACAAAACTATTAAGGAACACATGTATTATTAAAATTGACCAGTCTAACCTTGTCCTATTTGGGGCTGTATTTCCTATGGCAGATACAATACGCTTGTACGGCATCCAAATGTCACTTGTTTGTAAAAGGTGTAAAATAAATCTAAAGTAGGAATAGAATCATTGATTCCCAATTCTTTACATATTCCCAGCTGTATTTACTCAAAAGAATTTATAACATCAAAATGAAAGATATAATAGCAACAGGTAAGAAAAAAATAATGTGCAGCCAGTTACTTTAATGCCCAGCATGTGCAACCAGGTACATCATTCCCAATGCCCATCACATGCTGTAGCTTCACCATTCCCAATGCCCATCACATGCAGCAGCTTCACCATTCCCAATGCCCATCACAT
>NC_092861.1:30997453-31149625 GCF_032062135.1 Pyxicephalus adspersus | reverse complement strand
CAGCAGCTTCACCATTCCCAATGCCCATCACATGCAGCAGCTTCACCATTCCCAATGCCCATCACATGCAGCAGGTACACCAGACCCAATTCCCAGAATATACAGCAGAGTACACCATTCCCGATGCCCATGAGGTGCAACAGAGTACACCTTTCCCAATACCCAGCACGCGCAGCCAGGTACAGTTTTCCCAACGCCCAGCATGTGGTTCAGGTAGCACATTCCCAATGCAGAGTATGACCAGCAAAATATGTTATTCCTTAAATCCAGTATGTACAAGTCAGGTATAGTATTTCCAATGTCCAAAAAGTGGAACATGCCCCCCTCTAGCTGAAATCTTAGTGTGATACAGCATAAATGTTGTGTGAAATGAAAAAGAGCATTTCCATATTTTTTCCATGCTCTGGAAGCCACTCAGCCCAGGGGCCTGTCTGGACAACTTGAAGAGGAGGGGTTGTATGGGCTGCCTGCACAAGCTTTGGTGGTCTTGCCTGGAGAATGGAAATAGTAAGGAAACCCAATCATAAAAATGACAGTAGGTTTCCACTCTAACTGCCAGTCCTTTCATAATATGATATAAATTTCCCAAGAAATTCAGGTCCCTGCTGCTTAGTGTAAATTTATACATAAAAGGGGAGCAGAAGGCTGAAGTCTCGCGACCCCCCATCTGTCCTTCAAATAAACAGCATGAAAAGGCAGTGCCGAGACGCAGAAGATGGTGAGTAAATCTGCAGATCTGAGAACAGGAGGATTTCTATATTGGGCTACAGGTTACTGAATCAAGCAATGAAGCTTGCAATGTGAAATCTGAGTACAGCTGAAGACAAATGCTGTCCATGCACCATACAACCTGGTTGTACAATCTCTTTACAAGCTCTTTTATTTTTACCAAAACAATTCAGTTTATCCAGTCATACTGGCACTTGTAGTACATAGTTATTGGTAGATCCAAAGTACCTGACACCATCATACAAATATTGCTGCACAGATCATGCTTTCAGCAGGGAAAGTTACTTTTGTAGAAGAGATCCTTCCAAGCCTGGAGGCCAATGCCTTATATTTATGTCTAACCTTAAGGTGGCCATACAAATAGCAATCAGCGTTCCCTGAGTGATCACACACCAATGATTTATTGTTGAGTATTTTATTGAACATTGCAGCATGCACTGTATGGTTCCGCTTTTGAAATCAAATGAAAATATCAGTCAATAATACCATTAATCAGTGATAAGTGTTATAAAACACAATGTAATTAATTGGCATTATGAAAGATTCTCCTTTAATGCACACAGACCATTGTTTAAAAGATTATAAGCAAGCAAAAAAATATGCAGATGGGTCAAAATCAGATGGATAGATGATTGTTTTTTTATTTGATCAGTTTCAAGCCAGCCATACACTGATTTACGGATGCATGGCCAGTATGAAAGATTAATATCTCCTTTGATATCAATTATTTACCTGGTGCACCCATAGACCAGGAGACCCTGTATACAGTCAGGAGTTCTTCATAACTGAATATGTATATCCAATTATTATGGAATTGATATAATGATCATATATTGATCAATAATTTCTTAATTGTAATAAGTTAGCACTAGAGTCACCATTTTTATTAAATCCAACATCTAATCTATTCAAAAATTGCAGCTTTTGCCTGTAAGTTGCATACAGACGTAACATTTCTGTTGCTGGAAACAAACTTTCGCACTCATTTCCAGTGACAATAGTACAAACAAGCAAGCTGCGTTCAGTTCTATGAAGAAGGGTGGACATATAGGCACCCCACAACATCTTCCCCATAGAAAATTACTGCAGTGATCTCTAGTTGGTTCAACTGGAAGATCATTGAACACATGCTAGATTTATGGCCGAACACTTGAGATATATATCTAGCATGCTAACAAAGCTTTAGTTTAGTCCCATCCTCTCACTAGTGTAACTTACATTTTTTACATTTACTTTGAAAATGTACACTCAGATATGTTTTTTTTTTACAGACAGGCAATGTCTCTTCCACAATATAATATTCTAGATTGTAGGCTCTACGGGGCAGGGTCCTCTCCTCCTGTATCACTGTCTATCATTTGCCATCACTGTCTATTATTTGTCCATCATAAATCCTGTTTAATATTAATAATAATAAATAATAATACTAACCTGCTTTATCTGTCAAATAACACTGAGCTGCACATGCCAAGATGTTGCAAATACATGCGCGGAAGTTACGTCATCCTGGCCTGGCCAATCAATGCCGAGAAGAAGATTGGGTGACGATGTTGAATCAAACAATTGCAATCAGGCAGGTAAGGTGGTTTAATTGTCGAATAGACAGGCAATGTCCCTTCTGCAATAATATAACCTCACCTGCCTGACAAAGAAAGGACATTTTACTCATTTTTAGGTTCTGCTTTAATGTATGGCCAATATGTCAGCAATTACATTAGCACCAATGAGAGTTTTATAGTCACAACAAATGAAGATCTCCATACATTCCATGAATGATAAACCTAAAGGCTGCAATTTAATTTCAACAATCCATCCCATTGCTCCTTCCCTGCATTGCTGGTATAGATAGTAAAGGCAGGGTTAATGAACAGGGCTGTGACTCATCTGTGTGTAGATGGAAGGAGTGGCCAGGCTCCTCTATGAGAAGAATACTAGCTGCAGCTCTGAGCAGAGATTGGGGACTCTGCACATTCCTGCCTGTGTGTCCCAGCCTGAAGATGTGCTCATATGTCACCCACAGGTAAGACTCTGCTCTCTGTACAACCATTCTACAGCAAAGGAATCCCTCACCATGAATAGTTTCAGAACTAAAGTTATAAGGGACACTTATTAATATTTTATAGACTGTTCTGATTTATTCTAACACACACAAGGAGTAGGTTGCTTTCAAAGCTAGGAATTTGGAGAACATCCCTGTTTATTTAAATTAATGGAATATTTAACTCAGGGATCAGAACTATGACATTCCCAAATATCCTCCGCAGCATCTTCATACAGCAAGTGCATTCCTACAGGAGCCAGTTCTATAATATGAGAAAAAGCTTTTGTGGTGCCAGCAAAGAAAAGGACAAATGTTCTCACTACAAGCAAGTTTATAATAATCTGTGCTCCCCTGTTCTGGTACATGAGAATACATTCTAAAACAGGTCCCCTTTTCCTAGGTCATTCTATCCAGAGTCTGGATGTGACTGGGGCTTTGCATTTTGGAGTTGAATATATTCTGGATGCTTAAAGTGTCCTAGGTGCAGCGAAAGCTTTAACCCCTTGGACTAGTTTGGATGGGGCCAGAGATTTGGCACATTTGGTTTGTGGAGCCAGTGGCACCCATGATGGTTAGGCTTTACGTCTTTGTTGGGTTCCATTGGTGAAAACCTTGATTTGCAGTGATCTTCTTTTTAGAATAAATGCTTTGAGCTTTGATGGGTATTAAATATCTTGGTTCTGGATTTGACTGGAGCATTTAACTCTGTGCCCCTGTCTTAGTGGCTGGTGGATTTGGTTAAGCTTTAAAGCACACACTTCACAAAGCTTGTCCATTTACATTGAGTGTATGGGGAGAAATGTAAAGGTATAGGTTACCTTTTGTAAAACAACAATTGACGTCATAGTCAAATCTCAAATATACAAAATTTGAGTTGCCCTCCCACCTTCTTAAGCCTTCCTTTAATTTGAGGGGGGCTCAGAGTTAGAAAAACAAGGCAGGGTAAGACGTGGCTTTTACAGGAGTGTCATGCTTTTCATATAATTTAGGCTGTCTATATCTTTGGAACTAACCTTTACTAATGCATTTCTATCATATGTTCAATATCATTTGTGTTTGCATTGTAAGTTGTTTTAGTATTGGTATTTCTGCTTATGGAATCCTAGAAGTGGTTGTGATTTTAAATGTGGATAGTGCTCCAGCACGGTAAAGGAGTGGGAATGTTGGACGGATTTTGCCGATGTTAGACTCACCTAATTGTTGGATGTACAGAAATCTAGATTCCTAAACAGAGGACCCTACGTATGTCTGGGACTTTTTCTCTTGAATGCCTAAATGTGGTTTCCCCCATAGCCTGTGTGTGTGACTGGGAATTAGGAAAAAAATGTGGGTTGGTAAGAGGCTCTTTAATCATAATATATGTGTAGTTAAAGATGCCTGGGTACCTGAGAGTACGTGTGGTTGTACAGACTTGATTTCACATATGTTTCTTATTTCCATGAGCAAATTAATTTAATATGGAATGTTTTATTACAGTACTGTTCTCCTCTCCTACTTGCACTCCACCTGTCAATATTCCCTCTGCCAAGTAATCGAGAAGTCATTAATCAAGCTGTGCTTTGCATGCAGAATTCAAGCATAAGCTCTTGTGACAGGATGTTCTCATTAATTCAGAAGGCTTTTTCCAAAGCTGCAGGTCTACCTAAGAATTCTTCTATGTATCGGAATGTGTTTGTTATAAAATCTGATCAAATCTATCTCCTTCCAATGCAGCCATCTATTAGCTGCCCTCCGAGACTGGAAATAAAATTTGTATGATTTTTATTCCATGCAAACAAATATCAGACACCTCCACCAAATATTCAGCCTGTATACATTTGTCCCCAGAGCTCTGGGTTGCGTTTGCAAAGCGTGAAATGTGATTATATACCCAAAGGTAGCAGAGTCTGAAGGACGGATGAAAGAAATAGATGAATGTTCCATGAATCATTTATCCCAGGAGCTGAGAGCAAAATATAAATAACTCCTTTTCATCTCCTTTCTTTGCTTTGAAAACACAATCCTTTGTACAGCAATCAAATCTATCCTTCCGCCTGTTTACTTACTTCTTACATTTCATACTTGATGCAATTCCTAGCTCATGCCTGTGCCCCATAGAGCACTCATTGAAACTGTCTATACTAATAATCTAATCACCTTTACCTTGTTGTATCATAAACCAGAGAAATGTCATTGCAAACATGATTGTGGACATTGTGCAGCATCCAGATATCTTACAGCAAGTGACCAATACTCATTGAGGAACTGCCATTTTGATGGTTGAAAACATGATCCCACTTTTGGACAAGAGGGATATTTTTTTGGAAAATGGAATTCGAAGGTTCAATTATTCATAAACATTGTAAAAAGTAAATCGTATTGAGGTGCATGTAAAACCATTTTTTAACATTTTGCATAGAGTGGTGAGGGGTGTGAATGTTCATCACTCCGCAATTCCAGCCATGGAAAGTCATATACAAGACATTTTCTGACTCTTTGTAAATCATCCATACTAAATTTACTGCTGCCTGTTGGAGACATATTGCATGCAGATTCTGATATTCCAGAACTGGAGTTGGATAGCCCTGTTTTATTAGGTTTTGTTGCTGTCTGTGCCTTCCGTAGGGAGGAACCTTCCCCCATGCGGGTACCAGTAGTCTGGTACAAAGTGTAATGGGAAATTTAAAATCTGTCAATGTAAAAAATAATGGAAACTCTACCTTTTCTGGATACTAAAATAGGACATATTCTTACTTGGAAGAAATCTTTTCTTACTTTGTGCTATGTCCCTGAGTCACAAAGTGATGGTGACTCTCCCAACAGGACCCATACATAATGAAACGTTTTGGCTTTAAAGATTTTTTGCTAAAAAGCATTAGCAATATTAACATGTTATGGCTATTTAGTATTTATTTTTGTAGTTGTGGGTTGCACTGAATATTACAATTTACTTCGCAACTACTTCCAATCAAATGAAGAGGGTGTGTCTTAGGGGCCTCTATTAGATGGAATTTGGATGCCGTGTAGTTAGTTGTCTTGATTTTTCTTGTACAGAAGTAAAACCAACACAAATTGTGCTTTCAATATTGAAGAGCAGACAAGGGCTAATAGTTTTGCATTGCTCGTTTTTTGTGCATAGCCTGGAGCTCTTGAAGTTGAATGTATGATTTGTTTTGATTAAAGGGCTGAGTCCAGATGCCAGGGGCCCCTTTCAGAAGAGCAGCCACCTGATTTTCTCTTCCTTAGATTTATACTATTAGAGAGAATCAGATTTCTGAGGTTCCATTTGAGCATGCTGACATCAGAAAGCTGTAGGGGAATACTTTAGAAAAGGAAGAACAACCAGGGATACAGTTTTATGGATTGTCTTTTGTGAACTACTGTTTGGTGGAGCTCCACATCAGTCAGTGCAATGGCTATCAATTCACAAGCAGTTTGTGATAGTTATACAGACACCCCTATCCAAGTGATATATGATCACTAAGTATACATAGCTTATATTGGCTATCTTCATTATTTGTATGTCTTGGGAAAATCCTAAAGCAGAAACTTTTTAAAGCTTTTAAATACTTCTGGTTTGGGTTACTCTGTGATTGAAAAATCATAGTCTCTCATCCCACACAGGGGCGCTCCAGCCCTTTGGCCGGCCTTGTAATTGTAGACCACTGCCAGTTCAAGTTATTTTTCCTTACAATATGAAGCAATACATATTTGAAATAAACTTATAGGTCCTTCTTCAGGGTTGTTTTTAGGTGTAGGGCAGCGGTCCGCAACCTGTGGTCCCTGAACAACTGGTGGTGCGCAAGAAAATTTTGGTGGTCCGTGGGGTCAGAAGAAGGACCTCACTTGGGGGGGGGGGCACTGGTCTGAGCCGTGGACCATGTCTACCGTATGCATCTCAGGCTTTGGGCGATGGCCGGGTTGTGTCTTTGGACACAACGCACCCACTCTTCCATCGCGGGTTCTGGCATCATGACGTAACTCTGGGGGAATTTTCTTCCTCTTTGAGTGACATACGGCCCCCCGTGCATGCGTAGATAGGAGTCCATAAATTTATTGTTCCGTGACGTCCAAAAAGCTTGGGGACCACTGGTGTAAGGACAGAAAGGATGATTCAGCAGATGTGCCCACGCCACTTGGTCTCCTTGCACTAATGTCATTGCTATAGAGTTCTTTTCTGGATCCTAAGAGGCCCCCACCACTAGACAGCCAATAAGAAGTGTCCATGTTGTGCTGACAGTAAACACAGGAAGAGTGAAAATTTGCGACTTGAGCATCATGTTGTTTATGATGGCTGCCGCTGGTTTAAAATCTTATTGTTTCTGTATTTCCTGAGGATGGTACTAGTAAGATCTGCTAAATTCAGTTTGTACCTTCAGCAGAGTTGATAAGAGGTCTAAAAACTGTGGGGTCTAAAAACTATATATGAAGTTTGAGATATTCCTATAATGGTAGTTGGATGGAGTCAGCAACCCACCAGTATCTACTGACAGACTGATATAATGCCTTGCTGCTGGACAGTTCCTCTTTAAGGGGTGGTAATATAGTTGTATGGACCCCAATAAAAGAAAAACTAAAAGCCCACTTTTCCCCCCACACCAGCCTTGTAGGATGATACTGAATTACGGGAATCCTTGCATGTTTCATGTTGCTTTTTATACCTGAGAGGCATCATTACTGGTAGTTCTTCCTTATTTTTTTAAGCTACAGAGCTAACATGAATCATATTTTTCATTGTTTCCAGTTTGACAGAATTGCCCTATCTCTTATCCTTTAGGAGCAAATCGTACCTGTAATTGCTTTTTGTCTGTTTTATTGCTAGCACAGTCAACCTATATAGGTTAAAAAAGACGTGCTTAAAATTAAAAGCAAAAAATAAACAAATAAACCCAGAGTTGTTGCACACAAAGGCAAAATAGTCCTTATAGATCAAATTCTAGGTTTACTGCAATAAAAAAAAAGTTCCATACTGATTCCAGAAGGGTCCTTGTTAATCCTTTCATTTTTTATTTTGTGAAATTTTAAACACACACGGTAGCCTATTCTTGAAGTCAGCTAGAAGCCATTTCATTCCAGATTTTCCACCTATTGTTTTCTCATCATCTCCCTAATTACTTCTAATTGCAGGAATAAATACATTTAAACCAAAGTAAAGGCAAAATGTTGCTTTTTTGGGATTTTCTTTTTCTTTATCTAATTTTCCATTTAGTTGATGAATGAACCAATGTATCCATTTCAAGTTTGTACATACGATAAATCTTGCCAGTCTAACTCTAATACATCCACAGTAAAGGTAGACATGGGGGGGGGGTCTGAGATGGGGGATTCAGCAAACCTGGAATAGATCTGGTCCAGGATTGAAAACATTTGCTAGTAAATGACTTTTAAGAAATCCGTTCCAGGTTTTCTGGATCACCCACAACCTAGTACCACAACCTACCATGTGTTGTAGCACACTACAATGCAGGTGCATTGTCTGAAGCCCTTACTGGCCCATCATCATACATGAATTACCATGCATTGTGGTGACATGCATGTTACCATAACACACAATTTTAAATTGATCCTTGATTTTTCTCTAATACCTATCTAACAGAATGAGTTTTTTTTAAATCAATCCGGAGTTCAGTATTTATTGAAAACAATGAATTCCTTGCCTTTTCAATCCTTATAACTGTAGATTGGCTGCACTTAACAAGTGGCTCTTGATTTACATGTGGCTTTTATAAACTCTTGATGAAAGTGGTAAGGCTCTCAGCAGTACCTCTCTGCGTGCATCACAAGTAGAAGTTTTCTGAATATTATTACTTTACTGAAATGTTTAGTATTAGCTTCAATAAAGTTTCAAAAGGGTGCTGTATTTTTCCTTTCTGTAATGGCTCACCACCACCTTTATTTAATCATATGCAAAGTTTAAGACTGAACTCCACCTTTACCTTTCTTTTTGCATACTTGGAGATGCTTGATCACCTATTCTAAAAGCATAAAGTCCAATTCACCTGCTCATTGTAACTTTCCACATAACAAGTGTCATAAGCATCAGCAGGTATTAAAAGCCCACCCTGTTTCCTGTGTGATGAAATTACTACGATCATTCAGTCCATTTATCATGCTGCTGTCAATGACAAACTCATGTGTATATAATGGGTTCAAACTTTCACCTTGCCTTGCAGAAGAGATTGTAACACAATCTATGGTGTCCTGATCCTCCCAATTAACCTGTCAGTTACTCAACTTTATGTGAGGGCATTTCCTGGAGTGGTCTGCATGTAAATCTATCCAAGAATACCTGTTTGCTGATACAGTGTGTGAGAGGCAGTACTGTGTGCTGAGAAATACCCTGTCCTTGCTAAGGTTTAGTATTCAGATGTCAAGTTGTTTATTTAGCACAGAAGTATACTCTATACTAGATTGCAAAATTTATACGTATACATATGTTAAATTAAGTGAGTCATTTGTGAGATCTGTGATTTATTGTGCTGTCAGCAGTGTCAGAGAAGTACTGATAATAAAGGTTACTAAAACGCTGGTACACTAGGGCAGCATATAGGCAGGGTGGTATAAAGGTTTAAGGTTTCCTTAGAGATAATTGTTAACAGAGAGATAGCTGTTGTAATTCCAGGTAATGGGATAAATAAAGAGTTGTCTGCTCACTATTATGTACAGAATACCTGTATAATATACCAAGTATAGCGAGAGAACCACATATGATACTAAAAATATGCAGGATGACTGCTGAGTTGTGATGCAGTAAAGAGATGATCCCTGTCCTCTGTGCACTGACATGCCCCGTTCCTCCTAATGGTCACAGAGACAGGTGGTGACTTTGGATTCCTTCTTCTACCTCTGGAGGATGGATCATTTGCAGCCCTTATAATGTTGTCACAGGACCAAGAAGATGGATTACATGGTACAGGGTCATGATAAATAGAAAGAGTACCAAGAGACAGTACACAGGGGGAGGAGAGAGAGGATTGAGCATATTTTAAGGTTCTGGCTAAAGTTCAGTTTTTTGAAAGGTATACATATTTGGAGAAAAATAACCATACCTATTGTACAAATTATTATACAGTATTTATATAGCACCATCATATTACGCAGCGCTGTACAAAGTCCATAGTTGTGTCACTAACTGTCCCTCAAAGGAGCTCACAATCTAATGTCCCTACCATAGTCATATGTGATTATTGCAGTTTAAGGTCAATTGTTAGGGAGAAGCCAATTAACCTAACTGCATGTTTTTGGGATGTGGGAGGTAACTGGAGTACCCGGAGGAAACCCACGCAGACTCCATGCAGATAATGTCCTGGCTGGGGAATCAAACCTGGGACCTAGCGCTGCAAAGGCTGGAGTGCTAAGCCCTGAGCCACCATGCTGCCTTAAACATGATGAAAGATATTTACTGTATGTTATTGATGAATGTGTTCTTAAAGCAGATCTAACCCATCAGCATGCAGCTCAATTCACTGCAGAGTGGGTGTACATCATTTTAGAACACATTTCACATTTCAGTAGAGGCAATCTCATACATTAGGCATGCAGTCTCATATGATGGCTGGATGACATGTTTAATGAAGGATGCCTACTTTAAATGCTTTTTTTTTTCTAAATCATATTTCCCTACCAGAAGATTTTTCTGTGAAACACATTAAATGAGGTGAATAAATATGAAGTAATTGAGGTTTCCCGCTGGGGGCTGGCACTCAACTTGTAGGGTGTAATAGCTGAGGGAAGTGGGAAAGCAATGTTAGGGCTGCTAACTCAGATTGTAAACAATGTAATCATCTTTTATATGAAACTCTTTATATAGTACCGGAAAATGTGCCTTGGGGGATGTAAATTTTCTGGCTGTTTAAAACACACAATTTTTTTTCTCATCACGGCTATGTTGAGAACATGTGTTTGTCCCATGACACTAATTTCTGCACCAGTAAGTTCTGTTTTTTTGATTGGGGGGTTATGAGGTAAGGTTATAGGGATGAAAAGGGTTTAATCCCAAGTGCTAAATTAGCAGGTTCATTTTATGGATTAGTTCAAATGTTGACTATTCATTTATAGGCTAATATGCTGATTTAAATGTTAAGAGTAGGCAACCCAAATGTGGTATACAAAGCTGCCGAAACCTGAACATAAACGTTACAGTAAGTGTATAGCCTAATTTATTGACATCTGCTCATTTTGTTTCATAAACAGTTGCCAGGTTTTTTTTTAAATAAAAAAACTATATATTGTTTTACCTTTTTCATTAGTTGTTGTTTATCATGGCCATTGATTTCCTGCAGCACAACAAACATACATTGCCACAGTGGTCAGCAAGGGGGTTCTGTAGCTAGCCCTCAGGCCCTGCAAAACTAGGGTTCCAGGTTTGAATCTTAGCCAGGATACTACCTGCATAGAGTTTATATGTTTGTGTTGGTTTCCTACTGCATCTGAAAAACGTACTGGTAGGTGGATTGGTGTTCCCACAAAATAGAATGTTTGGGACATTGCAAGCTCCTCTGAGGGACATTTAATGATACATCTATGATTCTGTACAGCGCTGTGTCCCCACTATATAAATACAAGCAAATAATAATGGCTTCATGAAATTTCTCGGGATATGTGTTTTTGTTAAAACAATAGCCAATAGTGAAAAGTTATTGAAATTGATATGAGGAGTTGATCACCTGCTTAATTCAAAATATGCAGAAAAAAGGGGACTTTTTTGGCACATATATAAATCAAATATTAAAAACTTTTTATTTAGAAAATAATAAACACCAATAAAAGATTATGCCATTTGTCTTAACATGCAAGATGGCACGATCTGATCATTAATATTGCTCATAGATTGGACTATTTACCAGCTAACAGTATAGCATCTCACAACATGACCAGGGTACAGCATAAGAAGTCCTCCACTGCTGCAACCATTTGATCTAAACACCCCAACATCCACTTACCCCCCAAAAAAGGACCATTACACATTTTTGGAAGAAAAATTGGCCACAGCAGCCCCCATTTATTAACACCTTGTTCTTAAACACAACGATTTTATAGTAATAACATTTTTAAGTATAAACCGGAACAATTCTTCTTGCAGGTCCATGAAAGTCACCAATCTTCCTTAGTAATCCGGCTGTCTCCGCTCCCCTGCCAGGCCCCCAGGCGCTCATACCCCGCCTCAGGGACAGTTAGCGGACCCCCATACTCCAACTTAGCCTCCACAACAACTGAGTGTCATGCAAGGCTAACCTTACCGTCCCAAACCAAACTTTTCCGTGTCCCCATCTCCTCTATATTTTTCCATTACCCCCCTCTAACTTCCATGGACCCGAACAACAAAAACCTGCCCCTGCCTGCTGCTGTGACAATGCCCCCCCCCCCCGCCTAAAAATAGGGAGGGAGGGTGAGAATGCAGTCCACTAGTAATTCTTTCAAAAGTGCTGCTCCCTTCCCCAAGACCACTTCTTTTTAACCCTTCATTCTTCACCACCCCTTCATCATCCCCTCCAATCATGACACCAGCTTTTCCCACATTTACCTCCCCTGTTTCAGGCCTGCGTTAGAGGGTGTATCTACGCGTTTCACGGTCAATGCCGCTTCATCAGGATAATAACGTTGAGAGACCTAGAATTGAATAAATACAACATTAGAGGGTGCCGAGACACCCTCTAATGTTGTGAGCTGGTATACTGTAAGCTGTTAAATCATTTGATATACTATGGTCCAATTTTTGAGCAATATTGATGTTCAGATCGTGCCGTCTTGCATGTTAGGACAAATGGCATACTCTTTTATTGGTGTTTTATGTTTTCTAAATAAAAAAGTTTTTGTTATTTAATTTTATATATGTGCCAATTAAGTCTCCTTGATGGTATACAGTGCTGACCATCGTGATTACTAACTCAAGGTCTAGTCAGGTAAAACAAAGAGAATACCATAAATTGCATATATATAAGTGCCATATATGATAATTCAGGCCTATTACCATCTGCCATACTTATTCATTTTATGGCTTTGTTGGGCCTGTTAAAATGTAACATACATTAGGGAATAGTGTAACACTAATTTTCCCAGTGATTATTCACAGCATTGTTTTCTGGCAGTTTAGTCAATTATAACAATGCACACCAGAAGATGGCTATTGATTATATTGTATTAGATGGAAATGTGCAAGTTCATTTATTCTAATTTCTTTGAAAGCAGATTGGTAGTGGACACTGTTCATAGAAATATTGGGGATGTCAAGTAGCAGCTATGGAGGCCATAACTAGTCAGTATAACACAGAGAACTTCATTAGTTGTAAAATTATTAGCAAAAACGGAGTTCTTAGCCAGGCATGGTATACTGAAGAACGATCAAATGTATTCATAGTCAATATTTACAATGTTGACCTCCCCCTTTGTAACTTCTGCTATTTACTCTTGGATGGTGAATATCGGCTCCCGTGCCAAAACGTGACTTGTTGGCGATTTATTGTTACCTTGTTAGCGCTTGGAGTTGGTCACTGTTCATGGTCTTTTGCCTGTCCATTCTCTGTTTTAGAATTGGCCACAGGTTCTTTTTGGGATTACAATCTACGGAGTTTTCTGGCCAGGGGTCCAAAATTTAAATGTCATGGTCTCTGACATTTCACTTATCATTTTTGTCCTTTGACATGGTGCTGCATCATGCTGGATCATTACCACACTGTGCCTGTATTGTTCAGGGAGTTTGCTCTTGGAGGATGTTTTGATACCATTCTTTATTCATGGCAGTATTCTGGGCCAGATTTATGGATGAACCCACTTCCTTGGACAAGAGGCAGCCCCACCCATGCATTGTCTCAGGATGTTTCACTGACTCGAGAACTCATGGTAGTGTTCACCTTTTTTGTCTGACAATTGTTTTTCGGGATGTTTCAGTCGGTAGGAGGAATTTATCAGAGAAAATAACTTTGCACTAGTCTTGTGCTAGACAGTAAGACATGGATCCAAATAAAATTTTAAATGATCCCAAAATTGTTCATTAGGGTTAAGGCCTAGGTGCTGTGCAGGCTTAGAAGCTATCAAGCCCTATCCCTTCCACAAACTGATGCCACACAGTTGGAAGCAAACAGTTGCATGTTGTATCAAATCTCAGATACCACAGAAATGTCACCCCAATGCAGCTGCACCAGTGTAAATAGCCAATAAGCATATACTATATATTACCAATTATGCACATAGCTAAACAATTCATAGTTGCATTCATTCTAAGACATGTCCTTAGGTAATTGTTTTTAACAACTTTTTGAAGAAATCTGCAAAAAAAGTATACTTTTATCACTAAAGACCAGTGGAGATAGATATATAGATGTGTTCATTGGCAGTGCCCCATTGGGGAGATTTATCCATCTTCATACTGGTGACCATTGTCATTAGAGAATGAGGGCAAGTTCAAAGATTTTGAAATTGTCTCCAGAACAAGAAGTAAGGGAAAATATTTCTATGGGGGTGCTTGGTGTACAACTGTCAAAAAGTTCCACAAAAATTTGTGACCAAGCAAGGATTTTTTGCTGAAAGGTACAGAAGATGTCCCTTCTGCAATAATAACTCTTACCTGCCTGATCACTGTCTTCATCTGTACATGCCTAGGATACCGAGCATAGGATACCCAGCATCGTAATGAAGAAGAGAAAAAGTAAGAAAATGGTGGCACCCAGGACGGAATGGGGACAGGTGAGTATGAATAGGGTCTAGCTTTATTTTAGGTTGGCTGCTTGGTTGTTGGCATACCTCATGTAGTCCTAAATGCAGCTCAATTATATATAATCTGATTAATGTAACACATTTTTTTCAAAAATAACTAATTGGAATGAATATGGTTTCATTAGTTTAATTGAATAATTAAATATATATACCAATTTAAGGTACATTCAGCATGTACCAACCATATACTAAAATAACAAGATATGATTTGGGGGGGGGGGGGCAAAGGGTAGACAATGGTTTAAAACTAGTGGGAGTGGTGGAAGGGAGAGGCATGTTATCTTGGTGAGAAGGGTCATCCATCTAGAGGGGGCTTTATCACAAGTAATGCCCTCGTCCAGAACCTGGCACCAGGTGTGCAGTACTTGCCTGTTGTCTGACAGCCTCTGAAGCAAGTGGCAGGGAGAGAGGAATGCAGGTGCGCCAGCAAGGAGTTGACCACATACTGGTCAAAGAGGACCTTGAGGCTGACTCCTGCATACAGGTGAATTGGAATGATTTTAAAATATTCATTCAAGGAATTAATTTTTTACATTTTCCTTTTTTTTTTTTAGCTAGAATTGATTGAGTTATTAAATATTGTGGTACAACTAATATAGATAAAAGCTGCAAACCAGATATTGTCCACTAACAATGGCTGTGATGGTCCAAACACAGCAGCCAAGGGCACTGGAGTCAAAAACAAAATGTTCAGCTGCTTGATTGACAGCGTAACTATCTGAGAGGGATTCCAACTTCTCCATAATCTACCCCAAGCTAAAAGAAGAAATACGAACAGTAGAGGTGATGTGTTGTGTGCAGTAACCCATAGCAGTTAATCAGCAATAATTTTCAATGGCTCTGACTGTGGTAATGTAAAGATTGATTTGTTGCTTGGGTTTGGTGGACATTATCACTGCTCTTTGCACATCACTATTAAATGCCTGTTACAGTACAGCTCCCTGTACATCTCTATTTTACAGCATATCATCTCTTTACAAATCGTCTCACTGCTTCCTATTTCAGAATATTACATCTTTCTATGATTACTATAATTACTATACGCAGTTTACAAATGCATAGCACATCCACTGTCCTGCTGCCTATTGTTTCGTAAGCGAGCCGTGTGAAAACAATGGTTGGTTAAAAATCAGAATAATGATTCACACATCTGTATTTTACAGTTATCCTAAATCAATCCCTATTTTCCTGAAAACATAAAGCACAAATGATTTATCAATTTTAAGGTATGTTGTATGTGTTTGGCTTTTATATAATATACTGCAGCAAACGGATTATGCAAATGACTCGGTATGACATCTGCTGACCCTCATTCTGCTACTTTATCTATATCTCATCCTATAGATCATTCTAAATTACATTCTACAGTCTAATTTGCTGGTAAGGCCACAATCAGAGAGAATCTGTTCCAGCATATAATTATCTTTAGGTATTTATTTAAAAACTTGCATGGAGCATGGTTAAATCAAGGATAAAACATTTAGAGAAGTATTATTCGACAATCTGAATGTGACCAATGACGTAAATGGGTATCTAATTCCGACAGAGCTAACTCAGCAATTTTACCTTAATTTGACTTAGCTGTATAAAAGTATAAAGGACACGTGCTTGTGATATGCTTAGAACAGCACAAATCTGCATTTTTAACATCATATATTTTTGTGGCCAGGAAATGTAGAACTAATAATGTGTCTCAGATTGATAAGATTGTTTCTGTGTATAGATACACTGTTACAAGAAAAGGGTGAGATTTGCATTTACAATCTGCTGCCTATATACTGTAACTGCTTCTACTTATCACTTTGTCATGAGGTCTTCACAGATATAGGGTATGGTGGGGATTTTAAATTGCCTGAGCTTGCAAAAAGTTTACACTAAGGGAAACCAGTCAAGGGGAAAATACTGAGACAGCCCTTGCCGACCATGCTTGAAAATGCCATTTGCTTGACTGTTGTACTGACATTCTTACTTTAATTATACATAATAAAAATCACTAGCTATTGATATGGCGTACAAAATTCCATTGCCCCTAGATTTGATTCTCTTTAGGCTTGATTAACAAATATTTTTCAAATTTACTAACTAGTATTCTACAGAAGAAATGTTACAGAGATGAGTGAGGTGCACTACAGCAGAGAATTGCTTAGGAAGGAATAGTAAACTACAGGGAAGCACATGAGAAGGACAGGTACATTACAAACTAGCATTGGAGAATGAAGTATGATTGGGAACCGGTGAAGTGAGACACATTACAGGACAGCATTGTGATGAAAGAGAAGAGGTCTACTAAAGGGAAGAAGGGAGGATGAGAGGCACATCCTGGAAAAGAGAAATTGAAGGGTCGATAGAGGAGAAGGGGTAGTGCAGAAGAGGAATTGGTACACTAGAAGCAAGGACTGGAAAACAATATGTAATGCACTACACCTCTTCCCTACCCACTAATTCTTGTTTACTTCTTCAGTGATTTCCTTCTGTGCCTTCCTTCCCAGATATACAGATAGCAACTTTTGTTTTTTTCTATGAACTATCAATCCAGAACTTTGGTTTTCAAGTGTGAGCTGCTGTGGGGTATTGCTCGAAGGAACAGGCTTGCAGCAGTTCTAAACGAGGCAGCACACGAGTCAGTTCTTAGAAAACAAACTTCATGCCTGGGTGCTTTTTGTATCAAAATGTGAACAAAAAAACAACAAAACAAATCCTAGCCTGGCTAGGCCACTAATTACATCTCTAGTAATTTTCCTCTCTAGTAGCGTTACCTCTCTATCTAATAAAGTAGCAAACATTTTATCTTATACCTAAGTGTTTCCCCTCTAGGGATCCTTCCCCTTGAAGTTTTGGGAAGTCACTGAGCTCCCAGCAGTCTGGTGCTGCAACTCTAAATAGAGGGCCTGTGCTTTCTCTAAGTACAGGTTAAAACCCAAGCATGGATCGGATGGCAAAGGAACCCTGACAACTGTTCTTTGGCTGGCTCCAGGACCCTACCTAACCATAATCAACTGTCTGACAGACACACAGTTTACCAGATAAATTAGCTTGGGCGCTATATACACCCCTTGGTGGACGGATACAAGACCTTCCCA
Organism: Pyxicephalus adspersus; assembly: GCF_032062135.1. NCBI lineage: Eukaryota > Metazoa > Chordata > Amphibia > Anura > Pyxicephalidae > Pyxicephalus > Pyxicephalus adspersus. The sequence goes on along the minus strand of NC_092861.1, from coordinate 31,132,084 downwards.
GCCAAGCAATAGGACACCATGTCCCACAAGGTAAACCTGCTAGAGTGGCAACAGCCACCTCTAATCCTCTGGCCACATGTCTTAAAAACTATGAGGGTCCTTTCATGTAGGTGTACAATGGGAATATGTTATAAAACTCTCATTGCCACAATGGCAACACACCACTATGTGTCGTACCTTGTTTAAATGGCACCCTAAGTAAATGTACAGTGGAGCCAAAACATGCCCATATACTATGCATGGTGCAGTATATTGGGTCATCGTGAATGGGGCATCCTAGCACAATGCACCTAGTGTGCCACGATGTGTGTAAATGTGTGTTTATTATATTGCAATACATAAGTGTGAATGGGCCAACTATATATAATCTTTTTAGACATTTTAGCAAATTATAACACATTCTTCTTTCTGTTTGACCTTGCTGTAATTGAGCTTTGTATCTGTATTTTTGAAGACCGTGGTTAGTTTATTGATGACACGTTGCACAAAAAATACAAAGCCTTTTTATCCATCCACATTCCTGGTACAGTGAATTATACAGATAGACCAGAATAATACCCTATACTAACACAAATATCAATGCCAACCTATTACTCTTTCTTCTTTTATGCTGCTCTGATGTAGAAAATGCTGTCAGAATAAAAGCTGTTTAGGGAATCAAGATGAAGATTTGCACATGGCTCAGATTTTACACAAGCACCAGTCCTTCCCATTTGTCATTTCTGACAACTTGAAGGATTTGTGCAGACTGAATTATGCAATGAGAGGCGGCCCAAGTCAATAAAAATGGTAATAAAACCTAAAGAGGAACAGGACGTGCACGGCACAAGTACTGTGACTACGATAGTTCAAATAATCTGCGTTCTTCATACACACTGACCTTTCCATGCAGAGAAAATATATTTCTGTATGAATGCTCCAGGGGAAATTTATATGTGTCAGTTCTCCATGCAAATATAAATATCTGTTTTGTCAGGGATGAAAAAGCAGGTGAATATTGTAGCTGTTAGTAAACTAGAACTGTCACCTCTCTACATCATCAGAGCTAGGGAATTTTGCCAGAAACACAATTTTCTGGTGGGGTTTAACAAGCCTGTAAGCAGCATTGAGACAGCAGTGACTCTGCAATGTAAACTTGAGATTACATAATGCAAAGTGACACATGCGCTGTGGGGTCAGGTCAGATATCCTACTGAGGTAATTATCACTAAATGTAAAATAACTTGCTTCTTATTTAGATTCCATTATTATATTTTACCTGTATTGTATGTTTGTAGATTTCATGTATGAAAAATGTTCCATGTTTTGATAGAAAATGAGACTGTTACGTTTTATTATTGCTTATTATGCAGCGGTTATTTTCTGCTATTTTATATGAACCATGCTGTGACATCTTAATATTTATATCACCTACAGATGTGTCACACAGAATATATATAAAGGTCTTTCTACCTAACAGGTGCATATTGGTATTTATCAAGAATTTTACTGGTTTAGAGAGGAAATGAAATGCAGTGGTACCTTGGTATTAATCCTTAATCCATTCCATATCCTTGGATTTATACCAAACACATTTTTCCCATAAGGAATAAAAGGAAAATGATTAATCCGTTCCCATGAAAAAAAATCCTATTGTTATTGGTATATTGTACATTGATAGGGTTGTATAAAATAATTTAAACACTGCTTAATACTAAAATACATAAATACAAAAGCAATTAGATAAAATAAATAAGAAGTTAACCTCACTTTACCTTGCTGAGAAGAGTTGAGTGCCTACTAGGATGGTGCTGAGAAGGGAGGAGGAGGAGATGGTATGTTATTCACAGAGAGTTATAGCGCAGGTTGTTCACTGAATGGTAGCAACTGGTGTACTGTCGCTCGTGGGCAGCCGTGGCTTGGTCTCGAGAGAGGTAAATAGGGGGAGCGCGCGGTGTTATGACTCATTTTGACCCATTTCAGTTCTAGCACAAAGGGTATATACCAAGCAAATTTTTTTGTGTCCAAACTCGACTTATACCAAGTTGGACTTATTCCAAAGCGGATTTATACCTAGGTACCACTGTACAGATATACTGGTGTCAGGCATCTTCAGGACCATGAAGTCCACCCAGGCTGACCTAGATCAGTTGGCTTCAGCACTGACAAATTTATGGCCCAGATATGTTTCCTTTTGTAGGGCTCTTATCTTTCACGCATAAAAGGCAATGTTTGGAAGTATCTTTTGAGTTAGTTTAGCTCAGTGTCAGGGTGAGGATAGCTGCCAACTCTGTAATTAGCCCCTGACCCCCAAATGACTTACCCCTCAGGTACTCTAGTACGGTGGTCGCCAACCTTTGGGACCTCACGGACCACTAAATTTAGAGACTTCGAACTGCGCATGCATGGGGAGCCATGTGTCACTCAAAGGGGAAGAAACTTCCCCCCCAGAGTGACATCATGATGCCGGAACCTACCCACTACAGTGTCCAGAGACACAACCCACCCACCGCACTGAGCCTGCGATCTATAAGGGGGTCTTTCTCCTGACCCCTCTGGGGGTGCATTTTCTCCTTTATTTCTATCGACAGAAGGGGTGGGCAAATGTTAAAAAAAAATGTAAAAATGATAAATACATTTTTAATACATAAAAGAAAAAGCGACCTTTTTACATAATCTTTTTATTTTGATGATAGCTCTTCTGCATGGGGGTCTTGTAGGAACTGTCAGGGAGAGCACTGCAATTCAGAAAGCAGCAGCAGGAGGAAGCAATTCTTCAGTCTACTGTTTTTCCAATGGACAGAATTTACATAATTGTGTTATATTTGAACCCCTGGAAAATAACTGAATAAATTTTACTCTTTCATTCTAGAATAAATCTGATGACAGCTTTGTACTGTGAAAGGAAAGAAAAACAAGGAATGCATATAACTTAGAATGCATGCATGTAATATTAAAAAATATATGCCAGATAGACTGTTAGGTTTCGTTTTTTTTTTTTTTTTGGTAATTTATATACAATTGGTGATTTCATTTTTTATTGGTATTTTAGTTGTTTAGTAAATGTGCCCAATGGTAGTAAGACTTGATATCTCTAGCTTTGACAAATATGCCAAACACTGGAGGTGGTGATGCCAAACTTTTTTGTTTTTCTCGACTTGCATGACCATAAAAATAGCAGATAGCCTTGATACCATTTTTACGGGGAAAATATCATGAGCATAAAAAACTGTATTGTAATCAAGTCCTTTGTTATGTATTACTGTGTAAGCGCAGAGGCATACAGTGTGTCACGGAGTGTGATAGAATTGTCTTACTATTGCAGAGAACTTTCAGGTCATGCTTTCCTAGGCTGATCACTCTTCCTATAAAGATTCATGTAATTCCTATTCTCAAGAGGCAGCACCTGTTTCATTTCAAAATAGAGATCACAGAGAAAGTACTGAATGAGCATTTGTCTCCACACATGTTCGGTCAGCTCTGTCAATACAATGTCATGGGTCGCTCATGGATTTGTCAGAATGATCTCACTCTAACCACTTAACCCCTGTGCCCTTTCCTATACATTCATTCCATTTACAATGGAAAAGAACACAGGTGCTGTAGTGGTGAGAATCAATAAGAGTATAATCTATTCTGGAAAAATAGTTAGGGTACATGTGTTATTATTTTGTGAAATTGCATTTTTTCTGTAGCACAATTTGTTCTGCATATCAATTATATAAGACAAGGAAACAAAGGGAACAGTTTCGAATCTTTATACCTTTCAATATCACTACCTACAGTACATAGTCAGTTGTGTCCTGTTAACACCATGACCCTAATGCTAAGTCATATCTACTTAGATGAGATCAATTTTCTACTTCTTGTGACAGCACAGATTATCACGCCAATGTAAATTATCAAAGTAATTATGTGGCAGTAAGTTTATCACATTGTTGATAAAATCTGGAATAATAGATATTGCACACATCAAATGAAGAACAAAGTTATATGTATGTAATACTCTATTTATTGCATTTTCTTTTTTTTCTTGCTTTTTCAGTTTGGAAAATACATTTGTGAAATAAATCATTCATTGTCTTTCTAAGCATTAAAATGACCCCCAGATAGAATTCTAGCTCTGCCACCCCAGCCCACACCATGATGTTTTTTGAGTTTTACAGAGACACGTGTAGGCATGAGGGTACATGTAACGTATGACATATGTAAAACACGTGAAAACCTAAAATGAAAATGCAGAACCCAAGGTTGCGATCATGGTACTTAAGCAGAAATCATGAACTTTGAAATCCTGCTAGAATCAAAGAAGTTTAGAAACCTTGTAAGTGCTGACCTCTTGTCCTGCTTGCTAAACTTAATATGGCTAGGCTAGAAAAATTCACTGCCTGACCAAAAAGAAGTCCACAAGTCTGTGTGAGCAGTGTTATGATCTAGGGTTGCTTCAGTTGGTCAGGTCTAGGTTCAGCAACATTATGTGCAAAAAGTATGCCTGAATATACTGAATGACCATGATTTCCATCAATGAATTATTTGTATTCCCTGATGGAACAGATATATTCTAACATGACAATGTCAGGATTCATCAGGCTCAAATCGTGAAAGGGTGGTTCAGGGAGCTGGAGACAATTATTTTCACCCACGGACTGGCCATCAGAAGAAGAAGACATTTGATGAAAAAGACATTTATGGAGCTTTTGCTTCTTTTAGTGTATAGACTCTTAAAGCATTCCAGGGCCCTCTCCCATCACTCCTGCCTGCAGTGCATGCGCATATTATTAGAACCTAAAACACAGCATGAAACAAACCCAGTCAAGCACAGCCTCAGAACTGTCATCCACACTACACGATTGAATTAATGTAAATAGGATGTAAATAGGAATGTGCTACCCTGTGTTTTATATGTTCCAAATCTAGCTCAAAGGCCAGGAAACATCTACAAAAACCCTGACCTGCCTCACTGTGCAGTAGCAGTAGTATGACTTGCAGTTCACAATCTCTATCACTGGACATAAGTCTTCCTCTGACGCGTTTCACCCTTGTTAAGCTTAATCATAAATAAAAAAGAAATTTGAGTGTGGCCTTAATATTTGAAATTTGTGATTCAAGGAAGGAAATATATCCTGAGATTGGTATGGGCACCCACAGTCGATAAGAGCAGCACAGTGCCTGGAATGGTAAACAATTTTGGATGACTTTGGTTTCTGATTCAGGAATTCATAACAGTTCGACATGTAGTAGTTTTGCTGTGACTGACACTGTTCATACTCTAGAAAACATTTAATTTCCTCTTTTCTTTGATAAAATGATGGTGACTGCAAAAGGATGAGAGCCATTAAAAATGTAATGCTTCACATTTTAGCCACGCTGAAACCATTTACTTAAATTCATGACCCTTTTGGATTTTACATTATTAGACAGAGACACTTTAAGTAAAAATACAGTAATTGTATTAATCTGATCCAGTTGTCATTTCATTAAAAAAACCTTAGCATTTCATTGGCATTTTAATGGTTATTTCTTTTTCACAATGTGATATTATATATGAACACACCATCTTCCCAGCTGTACTTTCTCAGTTACATTTGTGAGAATATCTTATGCAACAAACAGATCTCATTGTATTATTAATATTCTTCTTAACTATTTTTCTTTAAAACCAACATTTAACTTTCCTACAGCTTCTCAGTATTGACTAAAGCAGCATTGATTGATGTCCATCATGCTGTACATGGAAGAAAACAATTACACCCAGGATGCAATAGATGGATTCAGTGCCTAGTAGACAGGTTCTCAGCACTTATAGCAAAATGAATTGAGTAGGTCAATAGAAGTTCTGGATTGTATTACATCAAAAACCAAGGAAGTCATTATCCTTTTGTATTCCCAGCTGTGTTTTACTGCTAATAGGTGATGTATATGGATTGATAAGAGTTTGTAAAAAATGGGCCTTTTGATGTAACAGCTGATCAGATTACAGCAGGTTTTCCAGCATTAAAGAAAAGGTATAGAATGCTATCTACTAGGTTACCATAAGTAAAACCTGCATTTTTGTTTTTTCAGAAAGTATGGATTGGCCACCTGAAATAAAAATAAACCTTTCATGAATACTGACATGCCCCTGCCAACCTCTTCTTTTACAAATGTTTGTTGACTGTCTGTTATCCTGATGGTTTGGCTTTAGTACTTTGACTTTAAATCATTGACCTGGATCAAGTAAGAAAGAAATCTCCATGTGAATTGCCCAGCTTGAATATCAGTAACGTCAATCCCAACAGTTATAAATTTAGTACCACAAGTTCAAATATGTAGAGAGGTAAAGGCATTAATCATACATATGTATAGGGATAAAAGCATAACTTTTATATACAGCATAATTAAAATCAACCTGCCTTCAAACAATAATTTACATATTTGAATTTGCAAGTAAAATAAAAAATTTTTGATTTACTTTGATTTGCTACAAACAGATGTAAACCCTCACTGAATGATATTTAAGTGTTTCACAAACAATTTCCATATAAGTAGTTGTCAACTTTTTTTTTTTTTCTTGGTGCTGATGATTTCCTCCAGTCTTATTCATCTGCACATTATTACCCTTCATGATAGGGATGACCAAACCTGCACGGTGTAAGCATGCCCACTTTTGGTTTCCAACAGGAGAGTTAGTGACAGAGTAGAAACAAAAGCATTAAAGACATCTTTTATGATGATATTAACTTCACAAAGCTGTTGGTCTACTGAGCACGTGTTGCTTTGATCCCTATCATATTCATCTATCCCCGTGTTACTTATTTTATTATCTGTCCTCAAGGAGTAATCTTAAAAAGCAAAGCCACAAATAACTACATTAAATTCAGAAAACATGCATCACTTTTTCTTAAGCCACAAAATTTGTAAATTTTATGTACAGCTCACTGGCTCAGGTTTCTTCTTTATGTAAAGCATAATCATGTCATAGGGCAGAATAGTTCATATATAATACTGTTTTTGTTCCACTCATTCTAACTTTATTTTAAAGCTGTGGTAGTGATCAATTTAAAAGTAAGGCATGCAAACATTACATAAACTGTCCATAGGTATAATATACAGACCTAGGTATATATTATATATTGGCTTCAAGTTATTCTATAAATATATATTGTGTTCTGTGCTGTGCAAGCAGCCAAGGCAATAAAAGTTTATGTATTCTCAGTCAAACATATTCTTGTACATGGAGATTGAGTTCTGCTTTCTGCCAATGATCCGCGATGGATTTGACATTAAAAATACATTTTGCTGAACTTCAACACATTGAAAAGTGTCAAAAGGATAATGGTTAGTTTATACAACTCTAAAATGAATCCCACTTTTTGTTCTTTGGTAGTTTTTTTTTCCATAAAATTTCTCTAGAAAGTTGTTCAGGCAGCTGCTGCCTTTGCTAGTCCCGAGGCAACTCACAGAAAAGGCTGCCATTTAGAATGAAGGATGTCATTGACCTCTTATTCCTTATACTGAAAAAACACATGAAGAAAGGTCTTTCTCTGCTACCTGGGAATACAGATGTCATTGTGTATGAAATGTTTGAAAAGGCTACAAATTTAGGTTTTGGTGTAATGTACTCATAATACATAATGGCCTTTTCAGAGAACTTGTGTTATACTTTTACTACATTGTTCAGTACATGTCTGGTGCTGTATTTGTTGTGTTGTGGTGTTGTCTTCTACAAGAGTAGAGCACAAAAGATGACTATTTGTGGTCTATACATCGAATCATAGTGGCAATTCAGGAAACAAGATAAACAAAGAAACTTGGTTCCAAAAGCAGTTCAGTCCTTTTAAATGAGGAATAGTTTAGAGCTGTGTGGTTAGCTGTTCTACCCAGGTGTTTGAAAAGTCATGCCATAAAAAATAAAATGTTCATTTTATTGCCTGGTCTCAACGCTCCAAATTCAAATTACTTCAAATAAGTGGTTTACAAAAAAAAGACCTTGACCTAAGCTTCTGATGTCTCCTGTACATCCCAGGAGAGCTGGTTGCTTCAATTCACCTTCCCAATGCTCCCTTGCTGCTCTGTTCGTTTTTCGAGTGCCTCAACTCAAATCTTTGATGAATGATGTTGAAGTTTACCAAGCCAAGTGATTGACTTGTAGATAAGACCCCGGTGCTAATTACAATTTCTTACATTTTACCTAACTACTCAAGTGAGATGCTATTTCTCAAACAACAGATCATATATATAAACTACCGGCGCTTTATTTTATCTCACTCATTAAACTAAATTTGTTAAACATGAGGGGTGTATTTATCAATGATTCCCTGTTAACATTTTCCCAGAAAAAAATTTTAGGAAAATTCACCAGGGTTTTATGACATGACATTTACTGGACAAATCTTCACCTTTGTCATATCTTTGTGGAAATGCTTTAGGTGAATCTTGTTACTTGCTTTCCATATCTTTTATATGTTTTTCTAGCAATAAAAAGGTAGATTTCAAGTGTCAAAAACAGGGAGAAAATTCCACGGTAGCTGCACCCATCCAAAAAGCAGGACACAGCACCCAGGGTGAAAATTCCTTTCTGGATAATAAGGCATCTGGATTAACAAGCTTAGTAATATAGCTCAGTATATACTAGATACCAAAACATTCTCATCATAAACAGATATACATAATTGCTGGTTTGCTTTAGGCAAATCAGTAAATATATTTATTGCCAATTTTCAACTGGGAATGACAATATTTGGAAACCTTGGTATCCAATCAAAAGAGTAGTTTAAAAAAAAACATTAAAAAGTGACACAATACCATGAAAATATTAGATTGTCTCAGTATCATCATTATTTTAGATGTGGCTTTGTGTGTTAAATTTCATGTAATTCCAACCATTAAAATCTCATATTTAAATATAATCTCAAAATTACTTTTCATCATTTTTAAATTTGCACGTTTAATTAACATATCACTTCCTGATAGCGAATGACAACCCTCTGTCCCTGTCTCACAGTATATACCTTTAAACTGGTGTGTTGACATACATTGCGTAGCCATTATCCACTGCTATCATGATGTGATGTATGTGGTGGTAATTCTAATCAAATGTGAATCAGAATATTATTATTATTATTAACATCTTATTTAATTTTCATGAATATTTGCAGGTGTCATGTTGGTTTTTCTCTAATAAAGTCCAGGTTAATCAGACATTGAGATTATCTTGTTCTGATATTCTAATATACTCTACACATTATCATGCTACAGAACAAAACTAGCGAGCATTATTCTTAATTAATTTTTCTTACAGTGTAAATTCTAAATGAGTTTGCAGAGAAACAGTAAGGAAATTGTATGGGGTAAACCTTTTTGCATCTGGCACATCTTGCCAGTAACTGTCCAATATGTGCCCGAGTATTCATTTCAGGACCATGGAGAGCAGTCAGTGTAATTTTTCTGATAAGGAAAGGTCTGGTTGATCACTGCCAGCAATAGCAGGGCTTAAGCTTGCCTGATAGGATCTTTTTTTCTTTCCCAATGTGATACAAACTTTTAGAATTAAATCTATGTTACAAGGGGTAGCAATTCCACAGAAATAATATTGGTTTGCCATTTTTTCAGCCTTCTTATACTAGCAGAACACAGATCTAAGGTATAAAAAGGATTGTTTCTGTTACAGAATAATTTATGTAAAACTGTAAGTTTGCAAGGTTGCTTGTTTGCAAAGCCTCTGTAATCCTGGCAGGGTGCTGTAAGCACAAACATAGACATATTCAACTGCAGGTGACAAACATGGTTGAGCCAGTCTGCCAATTTCATAGTGCCATCTGGAAAACACTGAGATATTTATTGTGAAGAAATACACGCAGATGTGTTGCTGGCTAGATATCCCATAACACCTCAGTCATTTGTTCTTCTGTGGATTCTTGATGGAAAAATACACTCACCTCCCAGGAGTCTTCTACTATCCCATCATCAACCTCTGAAGGTGACCTCTTTTATTGCATCGTCTCTCAAGGGATATTCTTCCCTCGCCAGAACAAAACATGAAATTGTGAAACAGATTTATTCTGGTGTAAATTACATTGCCACATAAAGCCCTGGATAAGAAAATAATCACTGCCATATCTAGGAAGGAAATCAAACCACAATTCTATTTTCTTCTGACAAGTTCGATGATATCATTTTTATGTAGAAATAACTATTAGGATGGTACATGTCTACAGCAGAGCTTCTAGTATTGTCTCCTTCACTTTGAAACTGTCCTTAACACAACTTGGAGGAGAAATGTAGTGTATTTTGAATTATCACTAAAATATATACCTGTATACCAAATTAATTTTTAATGCAAGCTAAGGTGATTTAGGGTGGGCACATTTTCATTAAGTTAATAATGGTAATGTCACCTAAAGAGAAAGACATTTCTGTATCCTATTTGTACAAGGCTTGTTCACATTTAGTTTTATATCCTTGGGGTACATGTTTTTCCTCTATTTCCGCTTTCCCCTTTGTTCTACTCTCCCTTTCTATCCTCTTCTCAGTTACGCTGCTTTCCAAAGTAGCTTCTCCCTCACTCGCCATGTCTTTTCTTATCCCTCAGATGTCTTCTTGTGGTTTTGTTCTCACCTCCTGTAATACATCTCCAAAAGATACCCCCTCCCATCTCTATGCATCTTCTTCTCTGCCTTACATTTCACACAGATTCTTAACATGTTCACCTCTCTTCTCTGCTGCATATACTTCTCTCTTCTTTGCTTCTCATTTGCTTCTCAAGTCTTCTTGCTTTGTCCTATCTGTGCCCATGTTCTGCTGCCCTCTATTCATAACAACTTTCTGCTTCCCTGCCTGGTCTTCACGTGATATTTTATCATCATAAACATCAGTTTCCTCTGCTATCAGTCTTATTATGTTCTATTCTCTGTATTATTATTATTATTATTATTATTATTATTAAACAGGATTTATATAGCGCCAACATATTACGCAGCGCTGTACATTAAATAGGGATTTAATGTATCTCCCAATGTATCTCCCAATTCCACCTCACCTCTGCACATCCCTGCTGGCTACACCTTCATCTGGAGAAGTGCATAGAGAGATGAGTTAGTTCAACCCTATGGATGTGCTTCATTTCATGTCTCATATGTGGTAACCCTTGACTTTCCATGTGGTGCTGGGATCATCCGCACACCCACATGACGCTTGTATACAAGAACCGCACCCCACCATCAGATTCCATCTCTTCCATAACACTCTCACCCCTTTCCATCAGCTTTCAGTTCACCCTTTTCACCATCATTTTCTACATCATTAGCCATATTGTCTCCCTAACACAAGCTTCTTTATTCTTCTTTTACAGCACCAGCCTTTATTTCATTTGCAGTATTGCCAATATTGAAACCCTGTGAACCAAATAGGTCATATCTAATTCAAATAGTCCCTTGCATCCTATAATGGCCTATACTCCATGATGCCCTGTACATTTTGTACTCCACACAGTTCTGTTCTGCACACTGATCCATAACCTCGTATACAATCCATAACCTATCTATAATCTATAAATATATTCTATCCTCCATGATGACCTGTACATTTTGTACTCCACACAGTTCTGTTCTGCACACTGATCCATAACCTCCTATACTGCATACCACTCCACTGTGCACTCCAAACCAAAAAGTCTACTTTGTGCACTGTGTATATTGTAGTGTATACTGCAGGTCCTTCCACTCATTGAGATACATTTAGAATACTAGTCCACTCCACACACTGTGATTTACAGTTTGTCTTAAACTGCCCCATTTATATACATGGCAATCTCTGTTTAAAATTTTTAATCGCATTATAAGTGATATAATACACACCATATCCCCTCCATTTTGATCAGCATGTGTCATATACTTCACACCAATCTTCACACTACAGTGTGCTGTATATTCAATTCTTCACACTGCTCCACATACTTCACACTAAATTCTGCACACTGTGCTATGTGTGATCTACTGGACATTAATCCACCCATTACATTTTCTCCATTGTGTAATTCATACTACGATATACTGTGCTGTATGTTTTTTTTGTTAATGGCAAAGTAAAAGCATTTTTCCACCCAAAGTAATAGGCCATCCAACTCCATAAGCAATGACCAACTCAATAAGATAACAAATAGTTGTAAACTTATTATCTTTCCTGAGCATGTGATCAGTTTGACAGCCAGTACTTTAATGGTGAGCTTTTGGAGTAGATAATCTACAGTTCTCTACTGGGGCTTTTGAAGCAAGTAAATATGCACAAAGAATTTAAAAGGTCAACTTTCACTTTAGTGAAAACCCAAGCTGTTACCAAACTGTACTTATGGCAACCTTCAGTGGTCCCTTGGAAGTACAGCCTACTTACAGAAATTAAGGTGATCATTTGCAGTATGAACAGAATCTAACCTGGTCATTATCAGGAATATCCCCGGATTGGAGAGGAAGGTGACTATTAACCCAGGATCCAGGGGTTCGGAGGGGTATTTAGAGGCAACTTTACCAAATGTGGTGTTGACCTTTACAGATCGAACATTAACATCGTCCTTTGAGGGGATCTTTGTCTAACCTTCTCCATCATCCCCAACATACAAATATTCCATTCTAGTGTTAAACATGAAGGAGATTTGACTGAAATCATGGATTAAAAAAATTGTTGTAAACTGGACCACCTACAGCTAAGAAGTACCAGTTACCTAATTGGGCCTTGCATGAGCACCATAAAAGAAATCCACCACCTTTATCTTCATTTTTCACACTGATGTCCTTGTACAGGTAGAACATTACTAATGTTTTAGATGAATTATTAAAACTGGGGGAAATCTTCAAAACATTTCCTGTTTGTATATTTTCCAAACAACATTACAAAAACATCTATTAGCCGTATTATATACTTTGCTAGAAAAACAGCTGCTGGAATCAGATATTTTAGGAGTCTGATATTTGTAGCATTGTTGCCACTGGAAGAAAGATATATGAATTATATCCATTTTTTGCAGCATAGGTTGGATCGGTATTACAGAACTGCCCCACAGGACCATTATCTCCCTTATTTTCAATTAATTTAGTGACTAAATAAAGCCACACAATTGGCCATCATTTTACATACAGGAGCATCGTTTGATGGATAGACAGATAAATGTCTGTTTTTTTTAGTGGCTTATCTTTAATCTGTAAATTTAATTTGTTTTACTGTTCTCTACTGTTTAATTTGTTCTGATGAAGAAAATTGTGCAAAATGCATAGAGGAACACTATACATATAAAGTTGTTTGAGAAGTTATGATCACGTTGTTTATAACTCATTGTACTTGTATGTAAATTTATTGTTTATTAAAGGATAAAAAAATACTTAAGATATGTGTAGTACCTTAAAAGTCCAATGTTTTTGGTTTGGTGCATAATATGTAGATATTGGGAACATGGTACATAACTATAGGGACTCAATTTTATATGTTGTAGATCAAATTTTTAATACAAGCAGTGTAAATACTTGAATATGACTTGATTTCAGTCTCTTGCAGGCCCTTCACAGTAGAGTTCAGACTATGAGAGTTAAAGCCACACACAAATCCAGTTAGTGTGCCACTTCTATTTTCACCATTCAGTCATATACTATTTGTTATAATTATTATTATTATTATTATTAATAATAATAAACAGGATTTATATAGCACCAACATATTATGCAGTGCTGTACATAAGATGACGAAAGTAGATTGCCGAGTTTTGATTAGGAAATTTAGGCCATGGCTAAAACTTGTCAGCTGCTTGGTAAAGAGAACATGTGTTTAGGACATGCACACTAAAATATTTACATATCCAGAACAAGCATCAAAAGCACTTTAAAGTCTAGCTCCAGGGAAATCGCAAAGCTATTCTTGCAGTTAAGCTTCTCCAGCTCTGCAATGGATCCTAATTTTTGTCTAGGGAAACATTTAAAAGGACTTTTAGTTCCCTTTCTATTCTTATGTCACCACTGGAAGCCTCTTTTTATTGGCGATCCATCCACTGGTCACAGGTATCTGGTAATATTAGGTACAATGCAGGGCCAGTGGTTCTACATTGCTAATATGGATGCCAGCAGCCTACCCAGAGCATCAAGAGTAAAGGGTGGATGGCAGCTCCCTGTGTAGAGAAAAAAGTGATTTTGTCTGCCTGCATTGTCTGCATTTAAAATTGCACCCCCAATAGGACATGTAGTGTCCAGAGAAATGCAATGCCCTGAACTGCTGTTGCTGACTATAAAAGTTAGGAGAAATTATTGAGTCTTCTATTTGCTGACTGTTTCCTCAGCCTTGCTCTGGTGATGTAGAACGTGCTTTGATAAATACTGGCTCATATGAGTTCTTTTAATTAACTCAATTAGTGATAAACAGGAAAGGAGCGTTGGCGAGGGCAATTGTCTGCCCATGACTGGGATCTTCAGTGAGATTTTTCAGATGAGCCTCTTCATCATCACATACCGGATGTCTGCCGTAACAAAATATGCAGCCTGTGATAAAGTCAGGCCAGGCTCAGCAATGTCCTGGCTTGTTAACAGTCTGAAAACAGAATTCTGTGAGAGATGTGTTCATAACTGCAAAGTAATGCATGGGAGGAAATACAGGGTAAAAGCTACAAGAAATCCCTTCCATCATTACTGAAAACACCTCAGCAAACCTTTGAAAAGAACATTGGGTTCTATTTATAATTGTTTGCACCCATTATTCACATTCTTCACACTGGCTTCAATTAAAAAAATGTGCGGATCAACATTTTCCCATGACTCATGCATTTTTCTAATTGAATGAAATGTACAGTTGGGTAAATCTTTTGTGAAAACATTTATGAACAAACCCCATTGAGAATGTGATGAAGGGTAACCTTTATCAAACAAAAAAATTATTATTATTATTATTATACAGGATTTATATAGCGCCAAAAGGGATTGCAAATGACAGACTAATATAGACAGTGATACAGGAGTAGAGGACCCTGCCCCGAAGAGCTTACAATCTAGTAGGTGGGGGAATTTCACACACAATAGGATGGGAGATATGTAGTGGTGGGAAGTAGTGATGGTTTCAAAAGACAGAAGAAGATGTGTAGGCAAGTTTGAAAAAATGGGTTTTGAGCGCTCTTTTAAATGAGCAGACAGTAGGAGCAAGCCGAATAGGACGAGGAAGACCATTCCAGAGAGTTGGAGCAGCTCTAGAGAAGTCTTGTATCCGTGCGTGTGATGAGGTTATGAGTGAGGAAGTCATTAGTAGATTGGAGGAGCGGAGAGAGCGGCAGGGGGAGTATTTTTTAACCATGTCAGAAATGTAATAGTATAGTATATGACCTTAGGCCCCATGATTTAAACATGGCTCCCTATTTATTGACACTTTGTGCCCATCTATGAGTTTTTGCAATACCCCTAGTCTTGGTTGGTGGTCCCTTTTAGTGCACAGATGGCAGATCTATCATCCCACTATATGCAGTGAATTTAGTCAGTGCCTACAGCTGCAGGTATTTGAGCCATGCCACCTGGTGCAAACAAAAAATGTTTTTGTTTTTTTTTAGGGATTACATGCACTTGAAAGTCAGATTTTCAAATAATGTTATATATAGGTCATTGGGAAATATTAAGATATTATACATAATTAGGTTACAGCAAAAAAGGCCAAAATGAACAAATCCTTCTCTAAGACACAAGGCACTTTATTGTAGAAACAATGATTCACACTTAGGATACACTGATAAATCATGATTCTAACAACAGTCAGTGCTGCAAATCCCAATAGTAAGAATTTAAACAAGCAACTCTAAAGGCTGCAACTTATTTCATTGTGAAAAGTAACTTCTGTAGGTGCTAACTAGGACACTTGTAAAAACTGTTTCTGCAAGACAGAAACATGAAGTCTGTTAGCAACATTCTTTTCAACTGAGTCAGTGCACAGTATGACATTACTTTCTAAACACACAAAGACAAGTATAGTTTTACTATCTAATAAACCAAGATCGGTACTGTGCTTCTTACCTATTATAAAAATATGACTGATATTGGAATGAGTCTACAGTGCATTTACAGGGCATCTAGATTTTATTTTTACAAGTTCCCATTCAGTACCCACAGGGGAAATATCTGTTTCAAAAGTAGGAAAGGTTAGGCAGTAAAAACTTAGCACCAATGTAAAATTAGAGCTTGCAGTACAGCAACTTGGCTTCATCCAGTCTACTTTTGCTAAAATCTTCTGTCTGTAGAATAGGGTTGATATTGCTGGGCCTCTTCCCAGGGTCCTAGGAAAGCTAAGTATCCTAGCAATAATGGACACCTGCAAAGTACAAGTGTATATTCTGATAGAAAAATGGTAAACTAAAATTGTTTTAGCATCCCTATTCTGTTTTTTTTCATCTAGGGATTGGGGGGTCCAAATCAATGCAGCTTGCACTGGAACTTCCATGTATATTGCAAGGATTTTAGGAGGCTTCCTTCATAATAAATTCCCACCTTTCACTAGTTTAAGGTGTTAATAATTTGAATCTTTTTTATATATGCTGTTCTGATTTACAAAATATCAGCAAGATTTTCTTCCTCTCCTAGGGTGCACTCCTCAAAGTACTGGCATGTGCTGCCATAGTCACCACAATAAAACTAATATCCAATATAGAGTTTACACCACCGCACTTGTCAAGCAATATAGTCAGCAGCACCTATGCTCAGTAATATATTAGTAGAGCCTCTGTGGTTTCAACTACCACCATATGCTTCCATAAACTGCCTTACTCATCAGAGCTGGACCAACATTTCTGTTGATCAAACATATTTGTGGATGAGCCTCCTGACACCACGATTCAGCAGACAGATTAATAATTACTCTTTGTCTTGTGAACTGACATTCATCTGCTGCTAAAACATAGATCATGAGGTTCATGCAGGACATGGTGCACTTATCACATAGTAAAACATTTAAAAACAAGCAAGCTGTTATTCTGTAACCAAAAGAAGCAAATCTGTTCACTTTTTTTGCTGCTGAAAACAATGCTCTACATGGTTAGGTTAAGGTTGGGGTAAGGGTTAAATGTTAGGCTTGAGTCAAATGTTAAGAGTATAATTCATTTTAAATTCAGGGTTCAATGTTAGGGTGACGATTCATTGTTATTTATAGGGATAAGATACATTTTAGGGTTGTGTTAGGTAACGTTAAGGAGTTAGTAGGTGTAGAGGATATGCTGAGAACTGTCTGACTCCAGGCTCTTGGCACTTAAACCAACACGCAGAAACTATTTGCTCTCTCATGGGGAACATATGCTATTTTTACTTACCTGTAAATGTGATTGGTTGGCTGTTGTCTCTTTCATTGTGACTACTAGCATAGGTCCTCCCAAGATTTAAATATATCACCAAAGGGATTGCTGAATATTATAAGGCTCAATGCAAGCATAACATTCCTAAAAGAAGACAAAAAATAAATTGGGTGGATTCCTCTATGTATGTATGTATGTATGTATGTATGTAAAGGAAGCCCTTTATAGTTCATGCTTTTATATACCCATCAATATTTTATGGTTTTAAAAATGCATTCAATATTTTGTAAGCATTTAAGTTTTAAAATGCTGGTTATAGTTTATCTGAGGTAATGATTATCAGAAAGACAACTTGACATTGCATAATGCAAAACTAAAGACTAAATTATCCAAATTATTGCAAAATGTAATAGCCAGTAAAATTAGGCTATAAATTCGTGGAATGTTGTTCTATATTGTACCAAACTATACTATGTAAGTGCAACAAAAAAGTATGCAGCACCGCCCGGCAATCCTGGAGGCTCCTGGCTGCTCCCTCTGTGCATGCGCAAAAGAAGCCCTTTTATCAATAGGGAAAAAAATTGCCGATTCCACCCATGCGCAGTAAGATCTGTGAGTTTTTTCCCAATCTACATCACCCGATCTTGCGCCTGCACAGTGCCATATCAAGTGATGTAGGAAGAACGTGGAAGGAGAGAGGAGAAGATGGGATACCGGGACGACGCAGGACCCGATGGAAGAAACCTCCCGACGGATGGATTGATCTTTGGGATTAAAGGTAAGTGTGTCTGGGGTAAACTGTCTGGGGTAGTTTTGGGTTTACTTCTGCTTTAAGTGATCCTTTTGGCTATATGTGAGGGTGACATTCTTCCCACTTTCCAGCACTGTAAAAGTTATTTTTCCTTCTGACTACCAGGCTAATGTACTGTATACAGTAATTATAGTGGGGGTTCCCTAAAGACCTGAATGTAATTTCAAGGGGTTTATCCATATTTAAAAAGTTGGGAAACACTGATATATACCCTTCCTCAGTGGGTGCCCTTCTTTGGAGCTTGGTCCATCATACTATCAAAAGTGTAAGATTTTTACTATTACTTTGCTCCCTCCAATAATAACAATGTAACTTTTAGTAATATAAGAAATGCATCCTTATTGAATATTCTATCCCTAGGGTACTTCAAATAAAAATGAAGCTTGCTGTATATCCTGGCAGCATTCAGATGGACAACAGTCAAACAGTGGTGACAGCCAAGTCTACTGTTACAGATGGTGCAAAATTAGTTTACAGAAATTTTGATAAATTAGAAGCTAATCAGCTCCATATGGATGAGATCATTTCATTCAACAATATTTGGTGTTTTTGGCTTAATTACAAATGGGTCTTACTAAAACCAGAGCTTGTAGCCCCAACTTCCTTTAGACCTTATTCCATATATTGTATTAATATATCAGCAGTATTTTGCTATCAGAAATGTATGTGTTCTTTGTGTGTTCATGTTCTCACATCTCACTCTCTGTTTGCATAATTTGGCAGAATTTGTAAAATGTCTACCATTATTTGAAGAAAACATGAGTGATCAGGAAAACACATTTCATTTACTTTTAATGGGATCCATATAAACCTATAAGTCATTTAAGAATAGCAGAACCATTAAACAAAACACAGTATTGTGGAAAATAATAAAATGGTCCCTGTTCAAATGTTTTCATACCCTCAGTTGTTATTATCAAATATTTCCCTGTTTTAGTAATAATGATGGTATGCAGTCTTTTGTGATTGTTTTGGATAAGATTCTCAATTTTTGGCAACGAAACTCCAGGTCCCATATATTCCTGGGTAATGCATGAACTGCACAAATGACATCTCCCCAAAGTTATTTAATGACAAAGCGATGTCAGAAGACTGTGATGGCCACTCCAGCACCTTCACCTTCTGCTTTAGCCACTGAAGGGGCAACTTGGTTTTGTGTTTTGGATCATTGTCATGTTGCAAGATCCAAGTGTGTCCCATGCACAGCCTTAAAACTGATAAATGCAAGTTGTCCTCCACTAATTTCTGGTAACATGCTATCTTGTCATAAATTTTTGCTTTCCAAGTTCCCTGTGCTTCTGTAGCTCACACTTCCCCAGAACATCAGAGATCTACCTCCATGCGTTAAAGCAGTGACGGTTTACTTTTCTTGTTACGTCCTCTACAAACAAACCATTTATGGTTGTGACCATAAAGTTAAATTTTGGTCTTATCACTACAATACTTTGTTCCAGAAATTTTAAGGTTTGTTTAGAACCTGTTTGGCATATGGTAACTGGACTGTTTTGTGGACTGTTTTTTTCTCGCAATTCCACTGTACAACCTATTTTTGTTCAAGTACCTTCTTAGTGTGCACCCTGAAAAAGTAACACCACTTGTGTGCAGAGAAGCCTGCATTCCAGCTAAAGTGGATTGTGGGTTTTACCCTGCATCATTCACAAGACACAGGACATCTTTACATTTCTTACACTGTCAACAGCTGTTGTCTGACATTTATCAAGCAGACAAAAACAAAATTCTCTTTTAATAAACAGACCAAAATGGGAACAAACAAGATAGGTTAATGTTAGAATTTACATACTCTTTAACTACCCCAAAAAGCAAAGATTATTTTACCCCATCACAACCAAGTTTTTGCAGCTGATCTGTATTATGTGTATTATGTTTTATTTGTTCCAATATAAGCTTTCTTGCATAGCCTTCTCTGTAGACATACCTTTTTATTTTACCAGTAAAGCTTCACTTTGAATAGAATATATAATCCTATTTTATTTTTGTATACTATATTAATTTTATTTTTTTATACATTAATAAACTGATTTTATAGTTGTTTTTGCTAGATGTTTAATAATGTTTGTTTCACTTGTAAGTATTCCTGACATACAATTTCTGGAACAGCTTTGTCACTTGTTTGTCACTTGATTTGACTGACTGCAACTTTTGACTGAGCCCTCTGATAGTGATGAATCACTGGGTTGAGTCACTCAGTTCTGTACATTATCCACTGACCCCTATACAGGCGTGTAACATCAGACTACTGAACAATTTTTGAAAGATTGAAAAAGGGAAAATAAAGCTTCACCTGCTGCTAACAATTGGCTAAAAATATGAATAGGAAATATTTCAACTGTGCTAAAAATATTTTAACATTTTAGTTTCCATATCTGAATATAATACAAATGAAAGAAAACAAGTATGAAACTGTTACCTTTTTTTCCTTTAAAATAAAAGACTGGCCTTGGGTAACTGTGGTAACTCTTTCTAATTTATTTTCTTAACGACGGCCAGCACATCTCAAAAAGCAAATGTTCTTAAATGTTTTATTCTGAGGATGCAGATAAAAAAACATTTAACCACGTTGGGAGGAAAAGTATTGTAACCAGTAAGTCTATGTGATTCAATTCAATTTCTTTTTTTCCTCACTTGTAAAGCAATAAATTAAAAAGCTAACATACTGGTATTAAAAAAATAATGATATATTAAAACAGAATTGAATCCTGAGTGTCATTCCGATAGGTCTGTGAAAGACCTGGAGCACCACAAAGAAAACAATGATATGGCAAGGCAAACAATGGGGGATATGGGGGATGTGGTAACATTGCGCTGACAGTAATAGCGGAATAAAGGGATGTAGTTAAATAGAACGTGAGCTGATATACACAACACGCATGTGCCTAACTATGCCACAACAAAATGCTCACAGACACGTTTAAACCCCAGCACATTTATTTTCAATAATTGAACAGCTAGCGCTAGCCATGTACACACAATGGACAGAACACACAAAGCAGAATATAGAATGAGGTAGTGTATACTTTGTGTGCTAGAGTTACATACACTTAGGGCCCGAGGGCTATGAACCTGAGAATGGCAAACAGCACAGGTAACTACATTTACATGCACAGTATCCAATTATCCAACACCAGCATCAGCAATTGCCCTTACAGTGTTGATTTAAAACTAGCATGTTCTGATCAGGTGTATACCCACCCAAAATGGTTCTGTGTCCCATACATTAAGAAAAGTTACTACAGATTATAATCTAATATATCAGACTGACATGGATAATAAATGATCTAGATATTCTCTAATTATATACAAACTTCTCATTAATCCAAATGCATCATTGTGGCTTTTAAAAAAATTGAACTGGCAGACTGTAAGTGGGTTACACTGAGAGATTTCCCATCAGTTGTACCTCGTTTAGATTTTTTTTAGATTGGTATGTAAGGTTCATCTCCACAAATTCAAATCAGTTCAAAGAAAAACAGGTTCATTGTTCACATATTTTCCATAAACTCTACAGAGATGAAATCTGCACTAATATTTGCTGTCTGTTATTCCAGGCAAAACCTAAGTGTTGGCAGGCTCTGTGCTTATAATGTTCCCTGCTCAGCAAATCTATTTGTTGCTACAGAATTATAGGGATAACTATTACAAAGTTTAGAGCTGAAGAATGCCTAATGTAGATTAATTAGGTAAACCTAAAAAATATCCAAGGAGTTTGGTATAATATTTCCATATATCTGACTACAATTCCACGTTCTTCAAGTTTCACACAAAAACCAACCCCATCTTCCCCCCACCCCATATTATTGATGATAATAATAATAAAAAACAGGATTTATATAGCGCCAACATAGTACGCAGCACTGTACATTAAACGGGTTGCAAATGACAAACAGTCACACGGGAGGAGACCATGTTCTGAAGAGCTTTCAATCTAGAAGGTGTGGGAAGTAACACACAATAGGAGAGGGGATAACTAAAACAGGAGCCTCCAACTTTAGTTTCCAGTACGGTAGTTACTAACAAATCTCTCACTACAATGCACTAAAACATTGCCCTTTCCCTGTGGCGTGCTGTGTTGCATTTTAAAAAAAGGTGTTGGTTAGGTCTTCTGTTTCATTGCACTAGAAGACCAATAATAATGAATGGTCTGCCCTAACATAATGCATGGTATACATGTGTCTAAACCCAAATGCAATATTATGCAGCTTACTAGTTCTTGTTCCTGGGTGGCTTCACTTCCTCCTGCACTGTATCTAGCCATAGCTGTAACCATGCAAATCAAATTAGATTAGATATGCTCCTGTCATTTCATTCCACCAATTACATAAGCCGACTCCCCTCTCCAGTCATTTGGTTCAGCCAAACATGCAAGCCGGCTTGTTCTAATTGGCCAAATTAAATGATGGAGGACGCAGATCCATCCTGTTAGATTGAAGACTGCACCCCACCAAATGTCAACATAGCTGCGACCCAGTTTGGCACAGCCTGCAGCTTAGTAACAGTCTACGGCCGGTGGTTGGGGACCCCGCTATAACAACAAAAAGCAGTATAAAGTTCCTTAAAGAAATGAGATAACAGTAAATCAAAATTGATTCTTTATTATCACAATATGGCAAAGCTTTCATCCTATTAAGAAAAGTATTTCTACATCTCTCTTAGACAGAGAAAGGTCAATTTATCAAACCAAAACGTGTGTCAAGAAGTGAAGTGATCTTTGTCTGATTTACCAAATTTACCTGTATCCAAAACGTGACATGTCAGGACATGTTGGGTCTGATTTAATAAAGCTCTCCAAACTGGAGAAGACAGACTGTCATGTGTGAATCTGAGTGGTAGAGCAAACCTGGAAAGGATTTCTTAAAATAATTTCCTATTATTTGCCAAATGTTTTCAATTCTGGACCAAATCCATTCCAGATTTCCTGGATCACCTAGGTTTTCATATAGTATTCTATCTTCTCCAGTCTTGTGGAGCTTTAATAAATCAGGCCTAATGTGATGACACAAAGATGAAGGCAATTCAAGTGTTAACATCTGGAACATTTTGCATGCAGTGCCAACCTGTGATTTACAAAGCTTTATCACTTATTCAACTGCTAAATGAAGGCGTTGGAGTGGCATACGTTGGACATGTTCTACTAGAGAGGGTGGCATATGGCATTTCGTAGGTTTAGTTAATAGATATACTTAGGTTAAATATGTCCAATGCCAAATTTGTTTTAGTTTTACATTGAGTGGGAGGTAGTAAAATTCCTGCCAGGCTGAAATAAATTGTCTCCATATGTCCTGGGAACTTTTGTCATCAGGGCAGAAAATAATGGGAAATCAAAAAGTGTTGACGTTACCACTGGCGTTGAGGGGCGATTTCAGTGATGTTTGTTTAGGAGGGTTTAGCCTTCCCTTGTAGAGATTTGTGCCCTAAGTACTTGAAGTCAAATCTTCCCAATGTGACAGGAAAAGAACTTAGCCTGGGTTCTAACCATTTCCTAAAAGAAGTGCTGGCTTTAGAGGGAGGAGTTCCAGGCTGATGAAGCAGGCATTTCTGGCACATTGGCCAGAGGCCTACCTAACATATCTGGCCTCAGTGGCAGTGTTTGCAGTTCTATATTAGGGTAATGTAGCTGATATCTTGCAAAGGATCCAGTTTGTCTGACATGCAGTAATTTTCTCATTTATCACGATACCTACAACAATGAATATATTTACAGCAACATAACAGCATGCCAAGATTCAGTGTAGAATTCATCTCCCATGCCAAATCGCAGCGGTATCAATTTTTTATTTTGCAACTGTTTTCTAAACTGCAAACTTTCAGCTTCACACAAATATAAAAATCAAAACAAGCTGTGTGTAGGTTTACTAGTATTGTGCACACTAAGGGGAGAAATACTCTGGTCAGTGGTCTGTTCCCCTACAAAACTGATGTCTAGTGTTCAGTGTCCCCTATAGCAATAAAGTTCACTGGTCAATGTCCCCTTTAACATTGATGTTCAGTGGTCGGTACCCTTACAACATTATTATTATTAGTATTATTATTATTATTATTAATAATTAATATTATTATTCAGGATTTATTTAGTCCCAACAAATTACGCAGCGCAGTACATTAAACAGGGGTTGCAAATGACAGACAGACACAGACAGTGACACAGGAGGAGAGGACCCTGCCCCGAGAGCTTACAATCTATGAGATGGGAGAAGTATCACACAATAGGAGGGGAGATATGTAGTGGTGAGCAGTAGTGAGGGTTTAGGATACGGAAGAATTTGGGTAGGCAATTTTGAAAAGATGGGTTTTGAGTGCTCTTTTCAATAAGCAGAAAGTAGGAGCAAGCTGAATAGGATGAGGAAGACCATTCCAAAGAATTGGGGCGGCTCTAGAGAAGTCTTGTATCTAGTTAGAAGGTAGGCAGGGGTCTAGTGAGGGTTTCAGGATAGGGAGAATTTATGGCATGTTTGAAAGTGGAGGGGTAGATACCAGTAGAAAGGGAGAAGTTAGGTAGTTCGGTTGGGGCGGGGGCCAGGGTGGAGGAATGGGCACAAAGTAGATGTGAGGGCATTGGGTCAAGTGGACAGGTAGTAGATGAAGATGATGAGAGAATAGAGGAGACTACATCTAGAGTAACAGGGCTGAGAGAGGCCAGTGATGACATACAGGTGGAAGGGGTGGGTATGGTTGGAGTAGCACGGCAGGCAGAGACATCATGTCTGATTTTGACAATTTTATTTCTAAAGTAGGTGGCTGTGTCTTGGACAGTGAAGGTTCTTGTGAGGGGAGCAGATGTTGGGTTTAGGAGGGAGTTAGTTGTTGAGAAGAGGCTGTGTGGGTTAGACGTTTGAGAGGAAATTACAGCGGAGAAAGAATTTTGCTTGGCGACAGTGAGTGCAGTGTTAAAGTGTTGTAGTCTGGCTTTGTAGTCCATGAAGTCAGCACTGAGGCCAGAAGGAGGTAGTGGAAGGTGGCAGGGGAGTGATTAGTGACCCCACTGAATTGATGTTTAGTGGTGAGTGTGATGCATTACATTGATATCCAGTGGTTAGTGTCACTACAGAGGTAATGTTCACAGATCAGTGCCCTACAACATTCATGTTCAGTGGTCAGTGCCCCTTATAGCTGTGTTGCTCAATGGCCAATGCAATCTGCAACATTGATTTTCAGTGGTCAGGGCCTCTCAGTGCTCAACAACATGATGTTTAGTGATCAGTGCCCCCTACAGTTCTGCCCTTCATTCAGTGACCAATATGACTTACAACATTGATGTTTAGTAGTCAATGCAACATGCAACACTGGTGTTTAGTGGTCAGTGTCCCTACAACATTGTTGGTCACAACTGTGCAGGACAGAAGAAAAGGTTCAGCTTTAATTCAATTCAAGCAAATTTCTCCTAAAAAGCTTAGTGAGTGAATTTGGTAAAATCTAACATCAATTAAGTCAAACCCAATCTGCTCACCCATATTTAAATATAATTAAAGTGCAAATTAAAGTAGCTTTCACTCTAAGTTGAATATTCATAGATGCTGCATATATGTAAATTCCTTCTAAGTGGCACTTGAAAATCTCATTCCACAATGTGGTGCTTGAGCAACCTTTTACTAGACTTGGATGCAAGAGAGACCAAATGCTAAATGCTTAGCCCACATAATTATATTTTTACCTATTTATTAATTTACATCAACTTTTTGGGCACTTTTGTTGATTACTTTTTTGAACGTTAGCAGTTACAGCCCTATTTTGTGCCCTAGGTTTATACTTATCTGTTTCTTTCAGGTAAAAGCAGGTAATTCTATATATATTAAGATCACTTTATATTTGCGTATGTATATGGAATTTTTTAATTATTTAAATTTCCACTATAATGAAATTTCAATATTATGTTCTGAAATTCCATTTTATGTAAAGGTCACAGAAACAAGTCACTGTTAATGGATTTTCTTTTGGTGCAGTAAATATTCATTATTTCAGTAATTTCAAGTACCCTTACTGTACCTGGCTTTTCACCTATATGTTGTTGTAAGTTAATACACTTTGCACACTCCATGTACTTACGTACATTATTCAAAAGCCACTTGTTGTATAAATGCCCTCAAGTACCCTTCTGTACACTAGCAATGAGTATCTGCCACCTGACCTCAAAATATAAAGTTATACTTCCTTTGTCCTTTGGGTCTTTATATCCAAGAGAATGAAAAAACAAATAAAAGCACTACTCTTGTTTTACGCAAGCAATCACATTCTTCCTCCTACATTCATATGCCCTAGGAAAGCGACAACTGGAATCCAGTTGATTGATTTGAGTCACACTTCCACTTTTCCTTTTCTTAGTTATCATAGAAAGCCACTTAATGCACATTTGTGTATTATATTGTATAGAAACCCTCCATTTGTACTCTACTGCTTATTATGTTTTTCATAAACATTATACCATCTCAACAAGCAGCAACAGGATGGCAGTAGTGAATCTGCAGGCATACAGACTCCTAATGAATTTAAATAGTAATGAAATACAATGTTAACATTTTCTGAATCTTAGTCATTCTAAAGTTCTCCTCTGCTATAGGATTAATGCCCAATGAGTAGTTTCACAAGAGTCAGATCCAGTTGAGCTATTGTGCTATCTGACGCTTAAACATACTTTTAATCCGGATTAAAATTACAAAATGTGTTTTCATTTTTCTTCATACTTTTTGTAGTTTTGACTTTGATTTCTTTTTAGTAATACCAAAAATGATACTTTTTGACCTGGTTAATAATATACTGATTTTTCTTTCATAGTTTCTTTCTTTTATATATTATTTTCTACTATAAAGCTTTTTAATAGGAATAATAACTATTCTTATACTTTTTGTTGTTACTTTTATTACTTGCCTCATTGTGTTATGTGTTAAGTTTTCTTTAGGATTTAAGGTTATAGAATATTTGCAATTTCATTTATACATAAAAACATCACAATAACATAGGCTTGGATATAGATTTAGATTCAGGTTCTTAAATTGCAGAATCTATAGACCAAAGGGGGGACTATTTGGCCCAGTGTCAGAAATTGTGACTGGGCATTGAGGTTTGCTGTGTGTCATTGGAAAGCTGCCTCAGGATACAGAGGATAAAAGTGCAGTAAAAATTTGCGATAAGCAAACACACATCATATAGCTGTAAAATTGCTTAGCTGGGTGTTGAATACCCATCACTCACTCACACTGACAGTGATGAAATGTCTTGTACCTGCTACCTGCTTTATTCAACAATAAAAAATATTGCAAATATTATAAATAATACAAATACATAATAAGTAAAGTAAACATAAAGCTGGAGTCGGAGTTATCATAAACTGAACAGTCAGAGTGGAGTTGAAGGTTTTATATACTGATTGTACAGCACTGCCTAAATCAGTGGTCGCCAACCGGTGTTCTGCAAGAAAATTTTGGTGGTTCATGGCTCTGGCCGGTGCACCCCTGTGCTGGGTGAGGAAAAGGACCCTGCTGGGAGGGCGCCCCGGCCAGTGCCGAAAACCATGTCTCTGAACAGATGGCAGGCTCAGGGGCGGGTTGTTTCTTTGGACACAACCCACCCACTCTCCCATCGCAGGTCTGAGCCTAAGAGTGGGCTGGTTCTGGCATCATGACCTCACTAAAGTGAAGTTCCTTCTCCTTTGAGTGACTCCCAGCTCCCTGCACTTGCAGGGTCCGCAGCCAGTAAATTTAGTGGTCCGAAAAGGTTAGCGACTAGCGGCCTAAAGGATACCTTCCTTTTGTACAGCACCATCTTTTGTATTAGGCTTGGGGGGTGTAGTTTTTTGGTAAAAATTAAATTTAGAATATTTTTAAGGTAGAGGCAGTCTCATATGTTTCTTGAACAAATCTTATCTTTTAGCATCCTTTCCACCCAATACGGTTCTCTGGTAAAATTTGACAATGTGCTGCTAACCCTGCCACACTAGGCCATAACCTGTAGTGCTACCAAGGTAAGTTCAGCTCTGCCACATGCACTAGTGCCCAGCAGTTCCAAATGTTAGGGGCCTTGTGCAAACTTAGTACTGGTCATCTGCAGGCAGCACGGTGGCTCAGTGGTTAGCACTCTGGCCTTTGCAGAGCTGGGTCCCTGGTTCATATCTCAGCCAGGACACTATCTGCATGGAGTTCTTCCTTTGTTTGCCTGGGTTTCCTCTGGGTATTCCAGTTTCCTCCTACATTCTAAAAACATGCAGCTAGATGAATTGGATTCCCCCCAAAAAATAACCTTAGACTGTATTAAAGACATATGAATATTTTAGGACATTAGATTGTGAGCTCCTTTGAGGGACAGCTAGTGACATGACTATGGATTTTGTAAAGAGATGCGTAATATGTCGGCGCTATATAAATACTGTGTAATAATAATAATATTCTGCAGCTGTATCAGGTTGCACGACTACCTTATATAGTGTATGGGGTTCAATTTGATATTAAAATCATTTATATTTTTTCCAGCTGGTTCCCCACAACTTTTACACATGTTCACAAAAATGATTTTTTTTCTACGAAGGGGCTTCATCTATTATTTGGACAAACAATCTATTGTGGAAGTATTGGTATTTTCAAAATGTGCAAAGAAGTTGGTGAATGGCAACCATACATCTACTAGTGAAACACATAGTGTGGATATTGAACCAGACACCATTCTGTAATTGGACAATGAAGGAGAAGTAGTATTTTGATGGAGTCATTTTTTTGGCCTCCACTTTTATAGCTGTTAACTGACAGCATTGTGTAAAGCCATCAAGCCCTAACTGTCTCATAGTACTGTCCCTCCCTCAAATTTGGGTATATTTGCAAATTATATGTTAATTGCATTCAAATATTTTATTTTAGACAAATGTAGTATTTAGTGTTTTGATATAAGCCTGTATATCAGCTACTAACAAAGAGTTGGAATTGCTACATCTATTTAAGTGTTAACATTCTGTAAATCTCAGAAGCCTGGTGAAATCATAGCTTTCTTAGTATTATTACAATGTATTTATTTACCGCAAACATATTACACAGCACTTTACCGAATCCAGAGTCAAATCACTAGGGCCCCTTTCAGATTTGCATTCAGACAACACGCACTTTCAAGTCACCTATACTCAACTTTAATGAAGTTTTTAGTGTCAACCATTTGAGGGCAGTTACAATGTGGTCGGAAGTAACTTGTTCCTTCCAGGAACTATGCCCCAATCATCCAAACCATGGCAAGAGCTGAGTGGAAAATGACGATTGAGCATGGGGTAGAATGCTGTGGTCAACTGTAAGTTTAAGATTTTCCATACTAAGCCTAAAGCCAATCTTTTTGTAGGTAACCATTTACCTTCTTGGTGTGTTTTGGGATGTGAAGGAAACCTGAGTGCCTAGATCAGGGGAACCCAAAGTTTTCTCTAGAAGTTGCCAGGGGGTTCTTTGAACAATGAGCAGTTACCAATAACACCAATGATCTTTTTAGCTATCTGTAGGGGTAACCGCCTTCCCACTGGCCAGTAATGTAAGAGGCCACTAAGCCAATGTACTTTGAGCTGTGTATCTAGTAAATATAGTAGGGGATCCCTGAGGACCCGAACGTATTTCGAGGTTTTCCTCTATGTTAAAAAGGCTGAGAAACACTGCCCTAAAGGAAACCCACACAGATATGTGGAGAAAACAAAATTCCAAGTCTGCCCTCTCTGAGATTTAAACCTAAAACCCTAGTGCTGCAAAGCAAAAATTGCAGCCACCATATCTAATTCCTATTTAAAGAGGAACTAAACCTGCTTTACTTATCTGTCCTAATTCTATTGCAGAGAGCTGCCATCTTCTTCCTTCTTCTCTTCCTAGATATGATCCTGGGCCATCTTGATTGCCTGGGACCGGATGACATAACTTTATCATTCATTTATTTCCATAACATGCAGGAGAAGCTGGTATTGCCATGTACTTGACAGCATTTTTTGAGTTTCCTAGATTTATCAGACAGGTTGGAGGGATTATTGCAGAAGGGACATCGCGTGCCTCTTTCTGCAATAAGCCCTGATCATGCATTTTTAAAACTGCAACTTGGTTGTGCTTTAAGCTAACACATCTCAGGTGTAAAAAAATGCAGTAAAGCAGTAACATTTACCTCTGCAGAGAATGGTATAAAGTCAAAGACACAATGGAACAGATTAAAGAAACTAAAGGATAGCAAACCTCAGGAAATACGTAAATGTAAACTTAGAAAAAAAGTAACTGTGTCATTGAAGGACAACAATCATAAGACAAATGCTTGAAAACACCCAGTAAAAGGATTAGTAAAAGGATTTGTCTCTTGTCCATTGCCTTATCTCTTCTAGCAGAATCCTCATTCAAAGTGAATATTGATTGTGGACAAACATTAAATAATTCTCCTTTTAGATAGGAAATCTATTAATAGCTGATCAACTAAGTGAATCCCCCACAGGCCAAGGCAATTGTTTAACAGGAACAAATCAATGATGCTATTAGTCTATGTTCAGGACAAAGGTATTCACTTGCATGGCAGCACCCTAACGTGATTCTGCAAATTATATCCACTCTCTAAAATGTTTTCTATATGGTAAGTTTACAGGGGAGAGAAATTAAAACTCCAAAATGTTTAGATAGCAATTAAACCAAATGGTATATAACAATTAAAAAACACAGATGCAAAGGAGACCATAAAGACCTCCCTTATGTGTGCCTAAGCACCAATCTACCTTTCTGCACATAACTTCCCACACAAACCACACATATAAAACTCCACACATACATAGAATGTAATGTAGTGGCATTGAATTTGGAAGTATCACATTGAATCCAGTGGCAAAATAAAGAAAGGAAACATATTTATTAGAGTGGTAAACTAAAAAACCCTGTACGTTCACTTTTAGAAAAATTTAGATCTGCCTCCTGTTCCTTGCCAAAAATGCAGGAAATGTGTACACCTCCCATATTCTACAAATAAAGTATGTCAGAATTTTTTAACAATCATGTAGATGGTAGGCATCCCAGTCAGCTTTGTGATTTTACAAGCATGGCATGCAATGTGTACATGGTATAACTGTTGAAGGTCAGAATAACCTGGAACACTATTCTAATAATACTCAGGCTAAAGTGACACTGACATAAGAAACCAAGCTTACAACATCTCCTGATAAAAGCAAAGGCGCAAAAGATTCTGTACAAATGTGACAATAAAGTCTATTTTTTTATTCGTTTAGTTACCTCTATGGTCAATAGGTAGCATTGTAAATTTACCATTTTGCCATTTTGATATTGGATGGATTTACTGATAGTTTTAGTAAAGAGCTGCTGTATGTCAATTTTTTCCAAAAAACCCAAGGATCACTCTTCTGTTAAACTAGATAGGGTCTCCTTACTTACTAGGCCAAATTGCCACATTATCCTAAGAATTCGAACCATGAGCATTCAGTGATGGTGATGCCCTTTGGATGTTCAAATTCTTAAAACTTAAGGTTAGAAATTTCAAGAACAAAAAAAGGGAAAAAAACACTTGCTTTTGATTTCTAATAAATAAATAAAATGCTTACTATTTTATGTTTAAGACCTACACAAATGAGCCGTTAGATAACGTTTTTTGTCCATTAGAGTTTTGCTTTAAAATCAATCAGAAAATCTGTTATGCAGAATATACAAGAAGCAGGTGTTGGCTTATTAAAGTGCATACACCAAGTAATAAGCAAGCAATTTGTGCTTGTTTTCAGTGACCAGCTGTTTCTGGGAATGATTTTGTATTTTCATATTCTGCACAGCTGGAAAATGTCACACTGGTTAATTGAAACTTTTTTCTTCTTCTTTGATTCCAGCAGCTGTGATATGGCAGCCGTGTGTGGACCCTTCGACAAGTATGGCGGCAGTGGAGGCAGCAGTGTGAATGACACCTCCACCAGTAACCTGGGCAGCTCAATCACTGCGTGCAAGAAGGTAGCATATCTCGTATCTCATGAATATCTCAAATATGAACATAAATTGTTGTGATCTGACATCTGTAAATATTAATGAAGAGCTCAAAGTGTTTCTAAACCTAGTAACAAGTAATTAATGCATTAGTAGATGCATTCGTTTTCAAATTTAAGGCTTTTTAGGCTGCATACACATGTGCAATAATTGAATCTTTCACAATCTTTTCCAAAGCCAATTTACTCCCCGATGCATGAACAAGCTCTGTACATACAGCACCGTTATGCTCTATGGGGAGGGGAGAACAACAGATTTGCACCCCGCTGCGCGCTTTACCTCTTCACTTCCATTAAGATTATTCATTCTCCATCCTCTGTAGATCCACCAGGACGGTCGTTCGGAGCATGGACGACGGGTGTTGTACACACGTAAGATTCTCGGCCCTGATACGATTATCGGACGAGAACCATTGCAAGTGTGTACGTAGCCTTAGGCTTTAGGGGTGCCTGCCAGTAACTAATTTCCGGTCCTAGGGTGATCTATGGAGAAGCAAGGTTGTCATTAAAACTGATCTTGTCCTTTAAAAAGAGTTTACTAGCCACTTACATAAATTAAAATGGAACTCACTTGTGTGATGGGAAAAATGTAACAGAGGTTCAAAGAAATACAATAAGGATAAAGGGTGTAAGTTGCAGGTGAACTCTGTTATTATATTTTGTTTAAAAACACAACATTATATTTTACAAAAAAATGCTTTCTTTTTCTTTGATTCCTTTCAATCTAAATACATATATTCTAGGGGTTGGCATAAGGGAGGTAACCACTATTTGGGCACAATTCTAAATATTAGGTCGCTGAATTACTTACTGGACCTTTACCATTTATTTAATAACTTATAAGTTATGTTATGGTAGAAATGTATTTGTACTAAGAAATCGCTCTAAGTGGATAAATATAAATCCTCTGTAGATCCACCAGGACGGTCGTTCGGAGGATGGACGACGGGTGTTGTACACACGTAAGATTCTCGGCCCTGATACGATTCTGAAGTCATTTGCAGCAGCCATGTGATAATTAGACACACAGCATCAGACATATTCCTATAGTATATTTCACAAAATAATAAGCAATAAACCACTGTATTTTATTTATATACTAGAAGTCTATCATGAATTTGAAATTTTATTATCATGTCCTTATCAAACTGTGTACAAATCTATGTAAGTACTACAGGCAAAGGAATGACAGTCCCACTATGCAAAAATATCATATTGTTGACTTTAATAACATCATTATAACAAATAGAACTGCTTTGTACAGTGTGTGCTATTAAATCTCCAAATTACAAGTTACCCTGTAAACCTTTCCTACATTTCTGATGAGTCACTCGCCTCCATAGTTGATGTACTACCCCCAGAATTTGTGGTAACAGCCCATTGATATGCAGTCTGCCCTCAGCACTGCTCATTTCACAAAGCTGATCTGCACTGAGAATTCTCAATGCCTTCTGTGAGATTCCACTCTGCAACAATCCATCCACAGCTTGTTTTCATTTTAATAACCTATAATTAGGCTGGGTAATTCAATTAGCCAAGGTTGCGTGTCTGAGTATATAGAGATCTGATTTGGAGTGGAAGACTTGCTTATTTATTTCTCCAATATATACATGAGCCACTGAGTAGTCTCCCATCAATTAACCCTTTGGATTATAGATCATCACCTTGTTAATGAAATAAGTTCTTTCATTTCCCAGCTGTGTTTTCAGACATATCACTTGATTAGGCATCATCTATGGGATTCTTGGTTCCTTCTGTACCTTCCCAATGCCCATTTCTGATGCCTTTTACTGCAACACTCTGTCCCTTTTCTATTTCGGTGCTGGGGTCTAATGGATATATATTTCTATTTGAGTGGTCAAAGTTTAAAGTACACCTGTTACAAACCTAGATAATTCAAGAATAGAATATAGTTACATAGTTATGTTGAAAAAAAAAAAAGTCCATCAAGTTTGATCAATATCATAAATAAGATCTGTATCTTAAATTAACCCAGACTAGGTTTGTAGACATCCAAAATGCAATAAAAATATTTGTCTGTGCAGAATAGAATCATAATGCAGATCATAATTTAAAAAAAATAAATCTCTGCCTATGTACCATAAAAAAAAAAATCTTCTTTGAGTACTAACTAAGCCTATCATGAGAACGATGAGTAGAAAATGCTGGAATTTTTGGAGAATTACCTGAACTCCAGATAACACTTTAATTGCCATCAGCACCATATTAAATTTGTAAAAAGGGTAAATCAGTTGTACATGCAGATGCTTGTAACCCACTATTACTAATTGTATAGCAGATGAAGTATTAGCAGTTAGTTACATTCAGCTCATCCCATCCACTTCACCAGTTCATATGAGTATCAGAATTTATAGTCACACAGGTAACTCCAGGGTTCCTGGTTGGTACCAAGGCATTATATAAATAGGATCAATAAAAGTTTTTGCTCTTCCACACTCCTGTTCTTGGACAACCAACATTCTTTGCTAAGTGGAATTTTTTTTTCTCTTAATAAAGTTGATATAAGCTAAAAGACTAAAATTTCCAAAAAGCTTTTAAAAAAAGAATAGCTAGTGATTCTGCCATGCTCAGGTACTTCCTGGTATGGGGTGACAGTTATTTCTCAGTTGTGCTCCTGTGTGCCACTGGTAGGGAATACGGGTCTGTTGTGCTCATACTTTACATAGGCGTGATTTATGCGTATAACACGACCCCCAACTGATTGTTTAGAGTGGGGGGTCGTCTTATACGCCCAGTCGCCTTTTACGCCAGAAAACACGGTACATTTAAAAATAGCAATATCCTGGTAATCAATCTCTAATCCCAGTAATCTCTTGTCAAAGATGAGTTTAATCTGATTATTGGAGATTGGCAGCACAACACGAGAATTCAGTATTAGAAGTGTGGAATTGACGTTAGCTATGGTTATTAGCTGTAACTGAAAAATATGGCTTCATAAATAAAGGAAGATTGTTTTTTAAATGAGAGAAAAGAATGAAAGCAACAGAGTGCAGAGTACAGCCTAGGACTGCTAATAGCAAAGTGTGCTGCAAATGCAACCTCACCAACTGACTGCAGCAAGAAGCTAAATCCTTCTTCTTCCAAACCACCAATTCAAAGCAGCAGGGATGTTCTGAGATGGAGTACTTGAAATGCTTTTTTCCTCATCTTCCACTCTGTTGGGAAAAAGCCAACAGTGTTGTTGACTAAAGGGGGCTTATTGCTATTTATCTGACGTGTCTGGGATATTATTTTTGTGCTCTCTTTAGATTCCAAGCTTCTACGTCTTGTATTGTCTGTCGAATGATAAATATTATTATTCAGCATGTTTTATCTTTTTCTAAATAATAATGTTTTAAAAATATGTATTACTGATAGATTTAGCAATCTAGTAAGGCGTGTTGTATTGTATTTCAGTTCCTGAACTCAATGGGCAGCCATATTACCTAGGGTGAGCCTGAGCTTTATATCAGAAACTAAACATGGCATTAGCATGTCAGATGACCACAGGTTTTGTCCGCTAGGGGATATAGATGTCTAATGTGACATACAGACACCTGTCTAGTTTCCTGTCTTTCCAATCTATTGCTTTCATTGTATTTACTGGGTTGGTTTATTGTTGTGCAATATCTCTATTTTATTTTAATTTTATCACTTACATTGAAATAGTGAAATGTCAGACAAAATACATTTTAGATATATAATGGATGCACAGTATGGTATTGGAAGTAGGCTGTTAAAGCATTATCATCAACAAAGAGGTTCAGTGCTGATGTTCACATAAATACATTGATTATATGGCTGTCATTGACCTGGAAAAAGTAAAAAGACAAGATTTTCTTACTTCACTGGCAGCATGTTGCAGGTCAGCAAATTGGAATATATTGAAGCCAAAAGCTCAAAATGATGGCCAGGCAGCTAACATTCTTAGAAGTAGGTCAGCAATGGTGGCATTGTGCATCCACTGTGCACATAATATGTTGGCACTGAATATAGTTACAGTTCAGATGATACTTTAATCCATTTTTCAACCTTTTTTATGGTAAGAAAAACATCATATAATTTAAAAGTCTCAAGGAGACCTTTGCAAAAATATTATATGATAACGTAACTAGTAAACTGTAGATATATAATTATAATAATTAGGCAATTTAAACTAAATCACAGTTTTCCCATATAGACCAGATAGAACATAATGGATTGGAAAGTGGATATTTAGGTAAACCCCTCCCCACATTGTACAACAAAATTATTTTCAGAAAAAATAACCAACATAATTATAATAATAGGAGCCAGAAGATTGATGAAGTTTGGTCATTGGAAAATACCATGCCCTTTAATTGGATGGTTAAAGAAGAAAAGCCCCTTCTTACATCAGTGGTCATTGACACACTTCCTTACATCGGTACTCAGTGTAGTGCCCATAACACTGGTGGTCAGCATAGTGCCACTTTTTACTGATAGTCTGGGGGGCAAAAACTGCTTTGTTAGTCAGTATAGTTCCTCTTTACATTGATAGTCAGTATAGTTCCCCTTTATATTGGTAGTCAGTACAGTTCCCCTTTGGTAGTCAGTGCAGTGACCCTTTACATTGGTAGTCAGTATAGTTCCTCTTTATATTGGTAGTCAGTAGAACTCCCTTTTACATTGGTAGTCAGTACAGTTCCCCTTTACATTGGTAGTCAGTGCAGTGACCCCTTACATTGGTAGTAAGTATAGTTCTCCTTTACATCAGTAGTCAGTGTAGTGCCTCCTACATGGGCAGTCAGTAGAATTCCTCCTTACATTGGTGGACAGTGCAGTGACCCCTTACATGGCAGGCAGCATGGTTCCCCTTTTCATTGGTAGTCAGTGTAAAAACCCCTTACATTGGTAGTCCGTGTATTTCCCCTTTACAATGGTGGTAGTAATTGTATTGCCTCTCTACACTGGTTGTTAGTATAGTGCCCCTTTATACTGATGTTTTGGGGGGAAAATGCCTTGTTACATTGAGAGTCAATGGGGAGAATTCTCCCCACATTGGTTGTCAGTATAATGCCTACATACATACATTATTAATATTACATTACATGTTTGGTTATTATAAAAGAATACTCTTACACTGATAGTGTATTACCCTCTTTCATTACCAGTCAGTCTGAAAATTGTCTTATTACATAGGGGGTATTGGGGGAAATTCACTTTACATCGAAAAAAAAATGTCCCCTTCCAGATAGCTCAAAATATCATTGGTGTCCCATTGGCAGTGGAAACTTTCCTAAAAAAAATGAGAGGAGAAGCTTCACTGGTCTCAAACCTTTGATACACGTGTGAGATTGGTACACTATAAGTCACTATTAGGTGGAAAATAATCCATTGCTGCTCACTACTGATGCAACCCCTGGAGTAACCTGAATGTTGCACAGAATCTTGGATAAGAGAGTGATTGTAATGAAAATTTTGTACAATGTGGTTTTCTGCTAATTTTTAGAGCAGCCGAATGTTTTATTATTGGAATGCATTCCTCTGGATTCTGTAATTATCATCACACCATTACTTAGTAACTGTGTGTCACATGTCATCCTACTTTGTCAAGAGAATAACAGTTCTTAAGAAATTGCTAATTAGTAAAAAAATTTCTGTGTGCTCAAGTCACTGAGGAGCAAATTGTACAAAAAGCCACCGGTAGCGAAGGTACTTTTTATAAAAATGTCATGATTTTACAAGCAGTGTGCAGACATTCAGTGCTAATATTTACCTGGACATACAATGGGCTGCACCCAGGCTCTGCTCAGCAGCAATGTCATACAATATAGAACAACCCACATATATCTAAATAGGTGATACTTGGCCAGCTTGGTGGAGGTAATATGTAAGCACTAAAAACTACTGTGCATCCCACTGGTAATGTTTATACCAAGTTATTTTATTAAAATATAGTCAATTTAAGCAGGCCTGTATCTTAGAGCAGACTAAACTAAATCACAAATATATAGCAGCCCCTCAATCCCTGAATAAAAAAATGTGGGAATAAATTAGTACAACAAAAAAACATTCAATGTAAAACTATTACATTACTCTCCAAATTCAGGCTTGCTTAAGCAAAGGTTAAATAACTTGGTCTTGATGGATCCTGTAAAGGTCAAGGATTTCCAATAAATGATTTCCTGCACAGTACTGAGGAATCTTCTTAAAATGTTTTGAATTCTGTACTTTCCCAGGACATGAGTGACAGGAACCATTCAAGATCCAGAGTTCAGTATTTACTTTTACTGCTTTTTTTCTAGTGATTTGCAATAAGAAGTTGGGGATACCATATACCACCATATAAGATGACCTTTAACCTCCCTAGCGGTTCATTTCTAAAAGCGGTACATTGTTTTTCATGAAAATTTATTTTAAAGTATATTATAATAGTATGAGTATAATAAAGTTTGAAACACAAAATTATGTAAAAATAATAAATTAAAAAAACTAAAAAAACTTTATATTAAAAAAAAAAAATTAAGTTTTTTGTTTAAAAAAATACATATTATACTCATACTATAATATACTGTAAAATAAATGTTAATGAAAACACTGTACTGAGTTTACACAAATAAATCCATTGTATTCTATTCAATACAGTTATTTTGTATTGAATGCAATACAAATGGATTTTGAATTTTACGCCCCGCCGGCAAAGTACACACGCACCGATGTCACCGGGAACTCCCCAGTGACTCATCGGGTGCGGAAGAGAGGAAAAAGGAAGAGGACAGAGATCGCGGCGATGGATGACCCAGGACGCCAGCGGATCAGGTAAGGCTGTATTTACTAACCTTCCCATAGGTTTACCTACCCTGAGTGTGACTCAGGGTTACCGCTTTTAGCTATTTTTTTCTACCCCGAGTCACACTCGGGGATACCGCTAGGGAGGTTAATAACATTTATTACAAATTGGTGACAAAAGTATCTGTAAATCAGACTGCCTCTTATACAAAAAAATCTTTGCAACAGGTTTATAATATATGTGTGCCCTCTGCAAATGTAATCTAGACAGGCTTGGGAACTTATTTGGCTGGACATTGTACATTTTCTATTTAGAAATCTGAGCATGGGTGGGGTGGAAACTACTGATCCTTAAATGTCATTTTGTGTATAGTGTCTACCCCAGAGAGAAATATAGGAAAATGAAGACAAAGAGGAAAGCTGGGGTTTAAAAGGCAAACTGAAGATCTTATATATGGTACAGTAAGTAGGTTATATTTTAAATCATATAATGTACATACAATGCAGAAAATATTAAAGGTAAAAATCTAATACATCAAACATATAGTTCCGTCCCCTCAGCCAGGCTAGAGGGAAAACATTATGGGACTGGCACTCTAAACATAAATCTCAATGCAGGTACGTTCTGGTGATTAATTGTGTAGCAAACGGATGCATTTCGCCTATATTGCCTTCTTCAGGGGACCTTAAAAGCCACCAGGGGTAGCTAAACATGAAAACAATAATTGTATAAGTATACAAGCGAGTTATGGGAATGGTAATAATCATATTAGTAATAATCTAATAGAAAGGGGTATACGTGAAGAATAATTATATTGTATACTTCAGAATGAAAGTGTGATATAATAAGATAAGATAATGAAGAAGAAAGTGTGATATAATATAAGAAATTCAAATATGGAAAGTACTAATAAATGTGGTATTATACTGGAATAAAGATATATACAAACATGTAAAGCTGTTGTCTGTTATTTTGGAAAACCAGAATCCAAATATATTAAGGTGGTAACTAAAGAATATGTGCTTTTAAATAATACCAATAAAATGGTCATCATAAGGTGGTGAAATGTTGCAATCTATGATTAATTGTTAATTATATCAATTAGAAAGGTAGAGTGATGTTTTATATAACAGACAACAGCTTTACGTGTTTTTATATATATTTATTCCAGTATAATACCACATTTATTAGTACTTTCCATATTTGAATATCTCAAATTTACATTTTCATTCTGAAATATACAATATCAATATTCTTCATATATACCCCTTTCTATTTGATGAATACTAATATGATTATTATCATTGCCATAACTTGTTTGTATACTTATACAATTATTGTTTTCATGTTTAGCTACCCCGGTGGTTTTTTAAGGTCCCCTGAAGAAGCCTATATAGGCGAAACGCGTCTGGTCGCTACACAATAATCACCAGAACTTACCTGCATAGAGATACATTATGTCTAGAGGGCCAGTCCCAAAATGCTTCCCCTATAGCCTGGCTGAGGGGACGGGACTATATGTTTGTTGTATTGGTTTTTTACCTTCATTATTTTCTGCATTGTATGTACAGTATATGATTTATAATATAACCAACTAACCATATATAAAATCTTCAGTTTGCCTTGTAAACCGCAGGTTTCCTTTTTGTCTTCATTATCCTATTTAGAAATCTGACCTTCAGTCTGAAATTATTTCATAGGAGTTCTCGGTGTCAGTAAAGGCAGCACATCTCCTCTAACAATCTGCAGTGTTGTTCTTTGAATTCTTTACAAGCTGTTATAAAACTCAATATGAGTTGCCTGCGGATGAAGTGACAGCCAAGATTGCTGAGCACCTGACAAGCACTTTCCGCTATCAGTACTTTAAAGCTGCATTGTGTGTTGGACAGGACTGTGCATTACTGGAGGGACAGTAACAGATTGATGAGGAAGCGGGCACACTGGCAGCTTGCCGTTAGCCCCATGGGCGCTTAAGCCGACTCTGCCACAAACCGATAATGAAAGATATTCATGGGGCTAGGGATTTATTTCTTCCGGCTCACTTTCGGTGATAATCCTTCTCCTGTAACACCAGGGGATTGTGTAGGGAAGGAGAACTAGCAAATATAATTTTGCTCTCTATTAGTGAGCAGTCTGGAGATTGTACAGTGAAGTATGTCATCAAGCTTGTTCAGAAAAAATACATTTGATTTGTGTACAGAAATATGCATTGCTTTATTCTAAGCTTTAAGTGTAATGTATAATGTATTCTAAGTTGTTTTCATTCAATGTATAACTGACAAGGCTACTTATTGTAATACACTTTATACATTGTCAATTTAATGTGACAAAATAAAATAAATATAAGATGAATAACCCCCCAGGGACATATTATGTTGTTATCTGCACCCTTGGTACCATTCCTGGTTGCTCATAGCTTACTGTACAATTGTTGTTAAAAACGGGTGAATAATGGAAGAGACTGCATATCATTTTCAAATAAAAAACATTTCTATTATTATGGGTAGTGGTTTACAAAGGTATATTGGTCAGTACATGACCATTATTTGACTGCAGAGGGACACTCCGCCCATGTTTATAAGCTAGACCCCTGCTACCCAACCTGCAGCCCATTGGCCCTTATTGTTTGGACCTCAGGATCTCTGCGGACCAAAGTCTGTTTTGTGAAGTTAAAAATAAGTACATATACTGACTTCTACATCAACAACATGGTTGTTCTATGCTGTTAATTTCTGCTGTGCTCTCATTTTTATGTTTTGTTTTTTTTCTGATCTTTTATCATGGACCTTGCTGTGAAAGATTTCAAATGTGACGGAAGTAATTTTGAAATATTGCTATAGGTGCTATAGGGAAATGTGGAAGAAATTATTTGTAAGGGGACTGATCTTTAGCAATGATCTTTATCAGTATATTTTACCATGTGCTAAGTCTATGACTATCTCCTAAAGCATGTCCACAGTCCCCAAGAACTCTCATAGCACCTCGGCAGCCTATGACTACCTTCTGCATCATATTAGCAGTCTTTGACCATTTCCTGTAGTATCTCTGCAATCTATGGACATCTTCTGTACAATGTCTTCAGTCCCTGAACATCCCCTGTAGCATGTTTGCAGTTTTATACCATCTCCTGTAGTACATCTACAGTCTCTGGTTATCTCCCGTAGTATGTCTGCTGTCTCTATCTCCTGTAGTATGTCCGCAGTCTTTGGCCAT
Organism: Pyxicephalus adspersus; assembly: GCF_032062135.1. Classification (NCBI taxonomy): domain Eukaryota; kingdom Metazoa; phylum Chordata; class Amphibia; order Anura; family Pyxicephalidae; genus Pyxicephalus; species Pyxicephalus adspersus. The sequence continues at coordinate 31,090,092 of NC_092861.1, read as the reverse complement.
CTCCTGTAGTATGTCTGCAGTCTTTGGCCATCTCCTGTAGTATGTCTGCAGTCTTTGCAGTCTTTGGCCATCTCCTGTAGTATGTCTGCAGTCTTTGGCCATCTCCTGTAGTATGTCTGCAGTCTTTAGTCATTTCCTGTTGTATGTCCGCAGTCTTTGGTCATCTCCTGTTGTATGTCTGCAGTCTCTTACTATCTCCTGTAGTATGTCCGCAGTCTTTGGCCCTCTCCTGTAGTATGTCTGCAGTCTTTGGCCCTCTCCTGTAGTATGTCTGCAGTCTTTAGTCATCTCCTGTAGTATGTCTGCAGTCTTTGCCCATCTCCTGTAGTATGTCCGCAGTCTTTAGTCATCTCCTGTAGTATGTCCTCAGTCTTTGGCCATCTCCCATAGTATGACTGTATTCTCTAATCATCTCTTGTATATTTGCAGACTGTTGTTCAGCAATTGTTCAGTTGTTGAGACAATAAAACATTCTAGTAGTTCAGTACCTTTTTGCTTTTGGTTTGCTACATTTTAGGCAAAAGAGGCCCAGAAGCTACACTCAGTGGGAGTAAAAAAATGGCCAAATATTGTCCATAGATGCAATAATATCATCCAGCATTGGTGTCAGTAGATGCAATAATATCATCCAGCATTGGTGTCAGTGGATGCAATATTAACCCACACTATTATATCATCAGGTGCAACAATAACCACCAGCTTTGATTTCAGGAAATATTTACAACCGTGTCATGTTTTGTCCAATTAAGGTGATTTCCACACACAACAGCAGTTTCAAGCAAATCTCTCCAAAGTGGGGGGAAATTATCTTACACATGGTCGTCACTAAAACACAAGCCCCCACCTCACATCAACTCATGACATTTTGCATTTCCCATTCACTCCCTTACTCCTATCATTCAGCTGTAAATGTACATACCACTATTGTCAGCCTGAAATTCCATTTCATCTATTGTAGATTTTTCTGGAAGTCTTACTTATCAGTTCATTTTATAAAATGTCTTGCATATATTTTTCTTGCCAATGTTTGCCAACAGTAAGGCTTTGTAAAATGCAAGTTGTGTTATTTTGTATGTTCTTTGCATTGCAGCCCACAGAAACATTTTCAGAATACATTTCAGAAGTAGATGTGTAATCTGTCCACAATTCATATTATTGAATGGTACTTGTATTTGTTAAACATGGAGAAGGGTTGTTGTGTTTTAATGATTCTTTCGATTAAATACTGGTAGCAAATATTGGGACAGGTAGTCCAGGCAGTATTATAAATTCCGTTTGTAGTCATCTTCTTTTGTTAGATGTCTTTGAATATTTGTGTTTTTTAGTTCTGTTTTGTAATTACTTTATCTGTGGATGCAGGAAAGCCTCATCATAGGGGATACATCATACAATAGCCATTAGGAGGAATTGAACAGGAAAGTTACCATCCCACCTGCCAAACTTCTTCTTAGGTGATGTGGACAGCATCTTGCTATCAATCACATTGTCTGGGGAGGAGATGACTGCTGTTAAGAAGGATTTTCAGTGGTGATAACACTGAATTGCCCCACCACCAGGCATAGTGCTTAACATAGTGGCAATCGTGCAATGATTGCATGGCAGGAAAATTACAAATGAGCATTGTCCACCTGTTGTAGAAATTCCCAGGCACGAGATGACCATCAGGTATTTTAAAAGATATAGAAAATTGCTTTAACATATGTTGCTTGGTATTGTTAGGTCTTTTCAGTTTGATATGTTGTACTTTAATGTTGATGCTGCCTCAGGTAACAGCAAATAATTGTTCCCTTTAATGCAGACAATTGGCATTTTTTTGATTGTCAGTGATCAGTTTATTTGGTTTTAAACAGAAGATATATATGCAGAATATTATACTATAGTTAGATTTTATGTAGAATTACCACTACGCTATACAGTTCAAGTATCAAACTGCCACATAATCTTGTGACTGCTCTCAGGATTCACTGCATTCCCTTCACCATTTAATACTGATATAGTTTTATGTTGTGCATTAACATGTTGTGTTGTCCTTTTTACTGTGCTTGTCTACGCACAGCCTAATAGGTGTCTTGTGGTTAATACTAGGTTTAGGAGAGATCAGGTGTTATTATTATTAATAAACAGGTTTTTTATAGCTCCAACATATTACGCATTGCTGTACATTAAATAGGGGTTGCAAATGACAAACTGTGACACAGGAGGTGGAGGAGAGGACCTGGCCCAAAGAGCTTCCATTCTAGGGGAGTTTACAATCCAGGTATAAATTGGAATTCACTTGTATGCATGAAAATCCAAGAATCCACAATTGTAAATCAAAATTGTTGCCTTCAGACCTTCTATCCCAGATTTGAACCACACCATTCCCCCCCCAAAACCCCAACTTGCTAACCAACCTTTATCCCCCCATTATCGACACAGACACCATTATGCACCTAAATGGGCTGGCAAGCAGACGTTTATTAAACATAAATATTTAGATTAACTATTTTACTGTAACCAATAAATAACAAATAAATACCCAATATAAAATAAATAAGAAATAACTAAACTCCCTTTAACATTAAACTTCAGCAAATGATAAATAACCAAATTAACCCCCAATAAATATCTAACTAACTGGTAACCAAATGTTTCCTATTTATTAAAACATAACCATACACAAATTACCAACTCCAAATTCCAGCAAATAACCAAACCAACCAGGCTGCGGGTCTAAGAAGGCAAAATCTGCCCCAACAGGAAGTCGACCTTTTAAACAACTCCCCAATAAGACCAGCACTGCCTCAGGGGCCCCAACCATCATTTTACCATAAATTTGTGTTGACCCCACCAAAGAGGATCCACCCAGCCAAATTCCATCACATCACACCATTCACAGGATCTTTGCCTTCCAAAACCCCAACCGCCAACATTTCCAATACTCAGTACTAAAATACCTAAATAATTGGGGGGGGGCTTCCACTTCCATTCCACTCCTTTTAAGCCCCTCCAAACCAAATCTCCTTCTACCTCCCTCTTCATGCTAGACCAGTTTCTCTCCCCCAGCTAGCAAATTAATTTAACCCATACCAAACCTTGTTCAGGCCTCCCACCCTGTCATGCAGGCCCTGCGCCTAATGCTTACAGCTACGGGCCTCTCTTTAAAATGAGCGACATTTCATATTCTCAAAGCAACCAATATCCTACATTTCATATTTCTAAAATTAGCCAGTACTTTTATGTCTTTTAATGATTTGGTAACCTATTTTTCTCCTATGCCTTTTTCTAGTTATTCGTGAAGCACAAAAAAATACATATAATGCCAGCTAAGGGCTAAGAAAGTCATTATCAATTCAATATTGTCCTTACAGAGGAAAACTGTCACGCACAATTGGAATGGTATTTTAACATGCCTTTCTAGTTAGCCTGTGTGAGAATATCCTGCCCTCATTAAGACAGCTCGTTAAGGAAGAAGGGTAAAGCACTTTGCTCATTCAGTATAACATGTAGAACTGTAAATGCATACATACATATATATATATTTTATATTATTATTTATATATTTTTTTCCCAGCTCTAGTTACAGAAACAGCAGGACACAACACACATAGACATAAACCATACAAAAAATAAAATTAATTACTAATAATCTCATTTCTAATTTTATCTGTGTACTGTACTTTGTCTTGGAGGTAATAATAGAATTATCCTCAGGATGATTTGGAGAAGAAAGCATAGTTAGAATAATGTTGCCATTAGGTATATGACATTTGCAAAGTAGCTTAAATCCATGTGGATGTCAGGAATCCTTTCACAATACACAAGCCAAATTTGATTTAAAAGCATAATTCAAAAATAAGCTCAGTGATTATTCATTTTTATAGATTTGCAAAGATTTATGCCACAACAGTACATTGTGTTTAAAGTTTTTATTATTTTGGATTCACACACTGACTTTCTGTCAGTATAAGATTTGCAGGACAGGTCAAATTGCAGTGCAAAGGCTTCTTTCTAGAAATATGGGTGAGGCTGTCGTTGTACAGAGGGGGAATGAATATGAAGCTCCACGGAACAGAAGAGTAATACCATGCATTGTGGTATAGTAGCTGTAGTAGTGAAGTTATTATAATCAGTAATAGGGATCACACTGTTAGTACATAGCAATACACAACACCGCACCTGTGTATATACCACATTCTATTTTCTACATTCCCCACATTTCATTTAAAACATTACATTTAAAATCTAAACCCCAGGCAAAAATGTAATCTTTTTTTAAAAGGCTGCTTTTCCTTCTGGTTAATCTCGCTGGTAGTCACAAGGACACCACACGGTTTGGTAACTGTATTGTTCTTGGGTATATGCATTAAAGCATATCTAAACATAAGAAAAAACACATTTTTAAAAATATTGCAGCTTACCAGTGCTTAGAGTATCTTCATTAGCTTTCTTTTTATATGTATTTCTCTATTTTCACATGTTTCTTCACATTATGTTTTATGCATTTGCATTGGTGGTGGTGTTTTCATCTTTGTCAATTAATTTATGGTGGTCTATACCAGTGTTTCTCAAACAGTGATCTATAGAACCAGGGTTCCTTCAAAGGTTACGGGTTCTTTACATTGTGAATAACTGATATGTATATGAACAGTAAAAACTGTTTTTAAATTTCATAAAAGCACTCATTTTGTCTTTCCTCTTATAGGCCCTAATTCATTAAAATTCTCTTAGGCTGGAGAGAATACAGTTTCAACAGTGAAACTGGGTGATCCAGCAAGCCTGGAATAAATCTGGTCCAGGAATCAAAACATTTGTTAACAAATAGCTAATGATGTTTAGGAAATGCATTCCAGGTTTGCTGCATACCCAGCTTCACTGATGAAAGTGTATCCTCTCCAGCCTTGGAGAGCTTTATTAAATCGGGCCCAGAGCCTCATTTCTGAATCCCCTCAACTCTACCCAGTATTCCTCCAAAGGTTGTTAGGGGTTCCCTGACTCTCAGGTTAGTTTATTAGATACCAATGAGTTTTTTGGCTATCTGTAAGGGTGATATTCTTCCCACTGGCTGGCATTGTTCCCTTATGTTGAAAAGGTCCAGAAACACTGGAATAGACATACATTTAGCTGTTTTTCAGGATGTAGAAAGTCCTTGTTTTTTTTTGAGTAGTAGCTCAAGTTTATTCCAGAGTAACGAGATCTGTGCATCGCAGGTATGATCTGTAATTAACTAAATGTCCACTAAAACTTAGAAGTAGTATAATTTGGTCTCTGAAACTAGCCGAGTCCATGTTTACCTTTTCTGTAATGGTTGATGGTATTGGGACTTGGTATAGTTAAGGCTCACTTTGTTCCAGACTTTAAAAATTTGTACATTGAATAGGTCTTTGTTTCCAAAGAATGTGCTGCCGGTGAAATGCAGCTGCTCCTTTATCTAACCTTAGGTCTCTTTGCCTTAAAATCTTGATCACAAGCAAATCAACATCTCACTGGTTTGACTATCAAGTAAGCGAGCAACAATACAAGAAATGAAGCTGCTGGTGCCATAGACAGGAATGGCTTTCTTTTTATGAATTCCCTACTCTTTATTTATGGGGAACAGAGAGTAACGGGAACGGGTCTACATAGTTAAAGGTTAAACACTAAGTTTAGGTTCCATGATCCAACTCTTTTCCTATGTTAAATATAAGGCAAATCTCCACCCTCCCTTTCTGTATGTTGTCTTTATGTTATTATTTATAATGTTATGTTGAGCACATCTGTTAGAAACTGTAAAATATGATTCTGTTTTTTTTGTGTATGCTTTGGAGTTCTTCAATGTTGAAAAATAAGGTGCCATTACCATTTATGAATGTTCAATATCGGAAGGCTAACGTTAGACAGGATGTGTTTATGTTTGATAAAAAATGGCAATCAGACATTGTGTCACCAGGGAGAGGTGACATGTGCAGACCTGATGACAGATCTGGGTCTGTCTGCCCTTTTTCTTAGGAACTGATAAATAACTTTAGAATAGGGCATTGGAGGAAGGAGGGGAGGCAATTCCCAATGAGCTGGTTTGGTTTGTGTTGAAGGGATGTGACTTTAAGTAGACATGACATCTACATAACTGCACATAACTCAAAGCTGAAGCATTGTTTTCCAGTTCCATGTGGCATCCACTACCTGGTGGATTTAATGACAACTTAGAAGCAGATCAAGAGGAGAGAAAATCATGCGTTTCTGTAGCAATCATCTTGTCTAAAATGACTCTGCGTGGGAAGGGCTTTAAAATACATTTCTCTGTATAGCCAAAAGGTTAACTCATTTTTATTCTGCTTACAGAATGGGTGGGGGGAATAAACATGATAAATAAAGAGACTCATGCATTTATTCATGGATTGTTTGAGATTTAAAGTTCACATCAATCTCACGGCATCTTCACTTAGTATACATTACAGGCAGAGATATTGGGAGGAAAAAGGTGAGGGTGCAGAGGTAATTCCTTATCATAATGTTGTTTGAAAACTAAACGGCATCCATCCTTGCTTGCAGGCTTGGTTTAATTTCTAACAGTGATATGCCTTATGTTGTAAATAAATCTGCAAAATTCATTAAAAAATACAACGAACTCACAAACCTAATGTATACCCAAAAAAAAAAAAAAACACAATAAACCAATTATATAAACACACATATATGTATAAACATATATATTGTAAACGTAAATGGCCACTATTTAGTACATACCAGGTGTTCTTCAGGTTAGAGCTGTCTAGTTTTTAATAATCAGTATTTATTTTCATTGCAAAGGAAAATTAAAACAGTTCTTAACCCTAAACATTTGATATTTTGCCAAATGACTGCTTTATCACCATATCACTAGGATAAGCAGATATTGCCTAAATATAAAAGGCAGTTGTATTATTACTTGAATTTTTTGTACTTAAGATTTGTGCAGTAATCTCTAGTAACATTTGTGCAAAAGCTCCCTGCATTAAGATCAGTGACTTGTGCTCCCTTCCCCTGTGCAGGGTGACTGTGGTTGGTGCCCTAGCTTGGTACCTTCTTCCGCTCTGTTTCTTGCACAGGCCCAACCACAAAGGTCACCTATTTTTTTAGGTCAGGAAGTTTAGCTTTAATAAAATAAAGTTTTAGTCTTTTGTATTGTTTGTTGTTACATCTCAGTGCTATTCTCCCCGTGGCCTCTTTCAGGCATTCCCATCTATATGCTCTTGTTCCATAATAAGCTGCAGCCATTTCTTTGGAATGTCCACTGATAGTGACAAGGGTGGGCCATTGTATTTTGTTTCCGATTGTGGTCTCCATCAGATGTGCATGTGGCTGGATAACAAAGGAGCACAATTGGGAGACAATTATCACCATAATATAGGAAGTCCATGAACAAGAACCATCAGAGCAGAATCGCCAGATTTTCTTTTATTGAAAGCTAGAGATTTACAAAGAACAAACATTTCATATTAAATCAATATTTTAAAGCTTATGTGAGATTTAGGTGAGATTGTGAGATTTAAATGTGAGATTTAAGTGATTTAGTTTAGATTGCTTTTAATACTTTAATTTCCAAGACAATTCCTTGTTACTGCAGATTTATGTGAAGCCTCCCTAAAATATGAGAAATTCAATAGAGCATATGATGAAAAAATGTTTTTTTTCCTGCAATAGGTGAATTAAATTATGTAATATCTATTTCTATATATAGGTGGAGGTTTAGGCATTTTTTTTTTCATGTTTATCATTTCTATGTAACATCACATGTTTTCAGCATAAAGAAAAACAGATGTACAACATCAGAATAAAATGATCAACAAAAATTTAATTTGATCCAAAACCATTCCATTATTCCTTTAAGGATACAACTTGTAATATATTATTGTATGACGATATTGAATGTGATGATGATATATGATATAGCATGGCCATAGTATGGTACAACACTGCTGTGTTTGTTTATCACGGTTTATTAATTTTACATCATTGGGTTGTTGTTTTGTTTTTACTATATATACACTTTCTAAGGTCTCTAAATCTCTAAAGTTTTTTTTTTTAAACGAGCATTGATTTTTTTTAAATAAGTACCAAAATGTCCGTTAATACCTGTGAGAGGATTGACCAAATCATTGAGTGGCAGTAAAATCAATATTTTCACATAATTATTCCTGGCCACGAATTCCCCTTTGATTTTGAGCGTGCCGTCAGCATAGCAACAAATCTGATTTTGCTCAATTGCTGGAGATGAACAAAATCAATGTTGCCGGAAGTTTTGTTTTTGTAATATGTGTCTGCACAGAAGAGGTTATTAAACTGAACTCACATTAAAGTCCAACTCTCTAAGTTATAATTTTCTCATGATTGGAAACACATATGTGATAGACCGTTTGGTATAATTCCAATTTTTATTGTTTCGTCAATAGATCTCACATAGAAGCTGGAATTTGTAGCACTTCTTTTGCACTGGAGTTGAGCGTCACACATTTCCCCATACATAAATAAGAATTATTTTACTGCAGTTCCATGAAAAGTAGGAATAAAGGTTTGAAAGCAGGGTTTTTCTAGGCACAAAACAGTTTATTGTATTTGTAAATTCAATAAACAATAACAAATATATATATAAAGTGATCCATACAAGAAAGGATTGTGACCGATTTTTGAAACTATTATGTCTTCTTTATATATATTTGTTATTGTTTATTGAATTTACAAATACAATATACTCTTTTGTGCCTACAAAGACCTTGTTTTCTCTCTTTATTCTTTTTTTTCATTCATCAAACAAGGGTTGGCACTGAATCCTATAAATATCTTTATCATATGACAACCACTACTGACACTCTTAAACACTTTATTACTCCAGTTCCACTTTAAAAAGGAAATACTTTTTTTTTTTTTTTTAACCCCTGTTGCTGTATTGTTTGCGGATCAGTTTTTTTGTAAATTGACCATCTGCTTTTTACCTTAGCACAGATCACAAAATGGTTGCCCCCTGTGTGTTGAAGACGGGTGCAGGTTAAATGCCTCACACATGGATATGACAAGAGGAAGCTTTTTTGGCAACATTAAAATGGAAACAGGTGCAGCTGATGAGCCTTGACAAAATTGTGCATTGCTATCAGCTGCAGCTGCACCAGATTCTCTATTGATGATTGTGTGTGGAAGTTTATTACCAAACTAGGCCATGATCCCAATGGAGGCAAGTGCTGGACAAGCATCCAGGCAGCAGATAATGTTCTACAGCTGCAGAATTTATTTCTCAGACATAAAAGCGGAATTCCGCTACAGCAGAGACGACCACATTAAAGAGGAATTTTTCATGGTGTTCCGATCTTTCTTTTTGTAATTTATTATTCCCTTTTAAATTGAACTCCAGAAAGATACAAAATATACAAATTACACAACCCTGTCCTCTTACACTGGCTGGTCATAAGGTGGGAGACAGAGTAGGGGGCTGAGATATGTGATGGATGACTGTTCACAGATTGAAAGTGGCGCAGGGTTAAGCTCCATGTGACAGTATGTATAGACAGATCAGAACAGACATCAGGATCGTGCCTTTTCTAAATATCCTATTAGCAGAAATTGATGCTGGATAAAGATGATGATTGGGGAAAAAAGATGATGACCTTTTTGGGGAAGGAAATATGGACTAATGTGCTCTATTAAAAGGATAAAAATGCCTACAGGCTGACTCTGCTTTTCCTAGTAGAGCGGTTCCTTCCTTCCTTCCTTTTTTTTAATTGAAACTGCTTGTTGCAATTATTTGAATACTTTAGATGTTTGCAAGCAGTACCATTTCAAATTTATGGAGGCAGCAACTTTCGAACACTGTATGTAAAGTACAAAAAAACTACAATGCTGCTGCATCCTAAAAAAGGATAATGAATGGACAAATTCAGTCCAATGTTAACCATATTTTACAAGCAGTTTCCACTCAAAGACTGCTATTGTGAACGTATTTTGCAACACTGTCTTCCTTCTTTGTTACAGTACGGACCGGATGGACAGCAAGCACTGCCATCTTCTCCATTCTTTTTTTACGTCATTTAATCTTATGCTGCGCACGTGGGAGTTTGGATTCACATGTCTAGGTATTCACTGTGTATGTGAATAAGCTGCTAGGGTGTCTGCCCCTGATCTTATTCCTGGACACTAGCACAGAGGGATTGGGGACACTTTTTCCAGTTCTACAATCATAGTAAATTTGGCTCTTATGGACATCAGGGTTGGCTCAGTGACTAGCACTCTGGCCTTTGCAGCGCTAGGTCACAGGTTTGAATCTCATCTAGGACTCTATCTGCAAGGAGTTTGTATGGGTTTCCTTTCACATCCCAAAAACATGCAGTTAGGTTAATTGGCTTCTCCCTAAACTGCCCTTAGACTGTATTATTGACATATGACTATGGTAGGGACATTAGATTGTGAGCCCCTTTGTGGGACAGTTAGTGATATGACTATGGACATTGTAAGGAACTGCATAATATGTTGGTGCTACATTAATGCAAGATTAAAAATAATAACTCTTCTCCGACATCAAATTGCAAGCTAAAAGTAATGCATGATTAATGGAAAAACTATGTAGATATATTTATCAAAGATTTTACATTACTTTGCATTGTGGTGCACTGCAATGCACATCTGCTGGAAAGGTGTTTTTGGTGCCATTTAGAATGTGCGGCACCTCTTTACACAAACGCATTCACAGCACAATGGTGTAAACAGGACCCTAAGTGCTTTACTTTACCTCTGTGCTAAGTGAACTGTGCTCCTGTTTTCTAAACATTTTCAGAGGTTTAAACTGCAATTGGTTTATCATTTAACCCAGTTTTTGTCATCTGTAATAAACACAACTCTCTCCCAAATCCTAGCTTTTATTTTCAGCACGTGCAGAGTGTCAAAGTGCCACGAGTGTGATTGATGGTTTCTAGCGTACGTTTCAATTTTCCAGAGTAAATTTAACCATCGAGAATGAAAGAGGAGAGAAAAAAGAAAGTGCTAACAAAAGGAAAATTCTTAAAATGCTCATTTATGAAAATAGAGATTTGTTCTTAAAGGGGTATTAAAATTCTTTGTCCAAAACACTGTGAACATCTAGCTCTCCAAGATTAGAGAAGATAGACAATCATGGGAGATCCTGGGTGATCCAGCAAACCTGAAATAGATTTCCTAAAATCTTTAGGAAAAATTTGGAAATACACAATCATGTTCTCTTAACTCCAATAAAACAATTTATTAAACTGTAACAGTTTTAAAGTACCCACAAAGTGCACTTCAGCCAAGTTAAAGTGTCTCTTATGTTTAGCACACCTTAAGCGCCATTGCAGCCTAATTATAATAATTGTCTATTATGTTGGTAGTTTTAAACAGTTAATCTAGTGAGCAACACATTATTATAATAATTAACAAAGGTATAGTTATCAGTAATCTAAAACAACTATCAGTTTATGTTGTTTTCCCTAATAATCTGCAGTCATATTAATGGGTTATGACATCTCCTATTATTTGCAGGATGAGAAAGTTGTTTATTCAATAATCGATATTAAGCAGACTCTTCAAAAAAAAAAAGGACTATATACTTCTTGACAGCTTTGTCTTTAGCATTGGTTGACTCTGGTCTTGCAGCCAAGGTCAGTCAGTTTCAAGAAGATGGATGTAATGTCCTTTCATTACCATACAATAGTCTGAAGAGTCATTGAACTGTGCTAAAGTGAAAATCTAAATTGTAGCTGTATAAAAAAAGCAAAATAAAACTTGTATGAGATTGGCTGATTTACTTTGAATAAAATATAATCAGCTTGGCATTCAGGTTGGTTTGAAGGTGATAGTCTTCCTACTGATTGGATTTACCATTAAATCGATTACAGATTAAGCAAATGCATTGGTATGTCTGTGAAGGTTCTAATTTATCCAGGTCATTGTATATCCAGTAGTAATTAATCATAGTTGACTAGTCTTGTAATGTTAAAGAAGTTTCGCAGTTTTCCAAGTTGCTTCATCAGTTCTACCAATGAAGGTAAATATCCCAGCAATTTTATTCACATAGCACAAACACCTTAATCCATGGAATGTGACACTCCATATGTTGATTGTCCAAAACCATGAGATGTGAAATGTGTTGAACCACCCTGTTCATTTAACACAATCTCATCCTCAGTGTCAGGAAGTCTGCAAAGATGTTAAACATTCAAATTACTTGGCTGGTGTGAAGTGTCATAAATAGATGGTAAAACCATATTACCTTGTCAAAGTCCCCTGCCCCCGTTCAGAAATGGTTGTCCTAGTTTTACATGGATGAGCTCTAAAACTCTTTCAGGGGAACAACACTAAGTCGTTGGTTCAGGTATGTGGATGGTACTTGGGTCAAACTTTGGGGATTAAAACTTTTAGTGAACTCAACGGACAAAAACATCAGATTTACATGGGAAGACCCAAAAAATATGGATCCTTTCTGCACTGAGTTTTTACATGTCAAAGAGGGGGGGATGAAGACATTGGGTTCCTCAGGAAACCTACTTACAAAGACCAATATCAGACCCAACATCCAAACACAGGCAAAGTTAATTGGTATATGCTGTGCAGTGTAGTGAAGAATGCACAGAATCGTACAACGGCAATGCAAAACAGCAATTATCCCCAAGAGTCCAAATACTACAGACATTCAGCAGTTTTCCTACATTTGAAGGAAAAAGAACATTCTTTCCATGGTCGTGAGGTGCATATTTGGACAAGGAGGACATAAGGTTTGCAAGAGGTAAAAAAAAGCTCTCTTCTTCAAATAAGATCAACCATCTCTGAACATGGGTGGGAGTGTTCAACACTTTCTGTCTTCCACCACTAATGCTGCCACCTCTAACATATCGACTTTGGTTTAACATTGATGCAGACTTCCTGACACCAAGAATGAGATTATGTTGGTAGGGCAGGGTGGTTAAACAAATTTTACACCCCCCTAAGAAATTACATTACAACTATCTTTGGTGATATGTGGTACTTCAGTTTGCACATTTAGAATTAGGACTAAGTTTGTGTCAAATGTATATCTAGATTTCCCAGTACATATTTTATAGATATTTTCTCATTCCATGTTGCCAAATGTTAACCATGCATATAAACCCTACAAAAACAAATTATTGTGTCATTTTATTTATTTTGCCCTACAACACTGTAAACAGAACCTCACCACATTAATTTTACCAATGTTAGCATGAAGCAAACGTGGAAGTCTATTTATAAATCATTTCACCCAATTTTACCTAAATGTATACATTTTACAAACTTGATTCAATTAAAGCCATGGGCAAAATTTGATTTACACATTTTCTGCTTGAATCCAATTAGAAAAATATGTATATTTTTGGTAAAAGTCCATAGCCAGTGAATCTAGCCATTATTCCTTGGAGGAATTCTCTCCACTTGTTTCCTATAATTGTAATTTACCGTATCTTTTCTGTAGTCATTAGAAAACACCAGTCAGAGTAAAAATCATCAGTATGATTGCATATTATCAAAACTTTACATTTTTTCTTTATTGTGACCTGCAAAGATAACTTCACAACATTATTTAAAACTCCCTTAACAGTTTTTCAAGCTAATTGAATGGGGGAAGATTTAGTTCGGGGTGCAAGCAAATTATGGTTAATGATGGCTATGTTGAGCAGAACATAGAATCAATAAAGAAGACAGAAGATAGAAGACCAACTCCATTTACTGCTACAGCCCCAGATTAGATGTGAACTTTAAACTCTGCTTCCTAATTAGTTTTCAAAGTAGACATCTAAACTACAAAATCTGCAATCATCGTATATATTTGGTTCTTTTTTATTTTATTTTTAGTTCCCATCTGTACAATGTACATCAAAAAGCCTGAAATGGAAAGGGCAACCCTACAGGGTAGAGTTCAATCGATAATAAATGATTTATCCTGCTGTTGGCTCCTTATATTCAGCATTCTACCATCACAAGCAGGTAAATCATTCACTGATTAAAATTGCTCATATAGTGTAGCTGGCCATACACATAGGCAGGCAGTCAGATTATTCTTAGCGGGCTTATTCAACCATCCTGAAGAATGTCTCTTAGCCAACAAGCACATAAACGTGTATGCTCTCCTGAGCTTTATTTTTTATGCTTATGAGGAGAAAGTTGGGATGATGCAGACAGACAGCTCTGGCACCATCTATCCCAGGGGAAAGTGCTCATATAATGTTTAAAGATGTCTGCTCCACCGTTCCTGCAGAGTGCACTGTCATAGGCAGAACTTTGATATCAATTCTGGTTAGGTTATTGGATGACTGTTATCTCCGGGCTATGGAAAGCTTTAACGTCTGTCAATTCAGTTTTGATTTGTCAGTATGACTGATGAAGGGCCCTAAGGACTGGTACTCAAAATGAGATTTGCTGCCAATTTTGTACACAACCAACTGATCATCTTTAATCAATGCAAATTTTAAAGGGTAAATGCCAGTTTGGGTGGGCATTCTGATCAGTCTGCATTTGCTTTAGATTGTGCTACCTATCACTTGCATGTAATACTGGGTTTCCATGACTTGGACACTCAGGTAGGGAAAGAAAGGGCTAAATGATGGCGGACGTCCCTCAGCCAAGAAATGAGGCAAGCTCCTTCTGATTTTCAGTACCTTTCAGTGCACACTGCATCAGAATTAGCAAATTTAGTACAGGAAAAACTTGTACAAATGTGCATGACTAAGTGTAAGGCTGGGCTTCAACTTTAAACTGGCCTCAGATTGACTTATAATTCCCAGAGAATGACAGCCAGATAGATATCTACCCTTCCTTACCTGAATTAGTTTTGAGATCTGCCACAATACACGATTTGTGCCGACAGTGAAATACTTGTAGTACTTCAAAACCTTTTTCTTTTTAATAGAGGAGTAAAGAATCAGCTTGATGCCTTGGTGATTTTCCATCAAGTTTAAAATGTCCCAGTTGGGTAACAAGTGTCTGCAACTGCATGTCAGATCAGAAATAGCCTGATAATTGCAAGCGATGCCTGAAAACGGGAGCATTGCTAGCTTTTATCAAGCCATCAAAGGCCAGCTTTAGTGCTGTGAAAGCTTGTATTATATACTTTTGTAGCTAGCTGTATAAACATCACTTTGACAATGATCTTTTTTCTGCCTTTCTAACATTGGTAAGAAATAAAATAAAAAGGAACTGGTTGGCTTGGGTATTATATACACTTTTTAATTTTAGACAGTAACAGGTTGTTAATAGAGAACTATTTTCCATGAGTAAATGATGAAAACATCCTATAGATGTCATCACTATATCCCTTTAACATGCGACAGAGAGGCAGCCATTTTTTTTAGAAGCTGCAGATATTGGGCCTGATTTATTAAAGCTCCCCAAGACCAGAAAGAATACACTTTAATAAGCGAAGCTGGGTGATCCAGCAAACCTGGAATGGATCTGGTCAAGGATTCAAAACATTTGCTAGAAAATAGCAAATGACTTTGAAGAAATCTATTCCAGGTTTGCTGGATCACCCAGCTTCACTGAAGAAAGTGTATTTTCTCCAGCCTTGGTGAGCTTTAATAAATCAGGACCATTGATTGGCCAATGAGTAAGTCTAGAGTTAACTAAGGATGAAAATATGACTGGTGTTTATGTAGACCATCTATGAGATATGAATGAACAGACATAGGCCACAAGGCTGAGGGCCATAAGCCTGAGTGCCATAAGGCTGAGGGCCAAGGCAGTGGCACTATAACGAAAAGCCAGAAGACTGAATGCTTGTTTGGAGTTATGCTGAATAACCTCTGCAGAAAAAACTTCTCTTTTCTGTGTTCTAGGTTTTTTTTTTTTAAATTATATTAGACAGTCAAAAATTTTCTGACGTTATGGTCCAGGTATGGGAAGTAAAGTGGCAATGTTCATCAGTGTATAATTCATGCTTACTACCTTGCTTGCAATAACGAACCCTATTTTCTACGATATAAAATGTTCTGGATATCACTCCAGGTAGGGCTTGATATCAGGTTCTATTTATAGCGAATGTTGCCTATATAGCTCTATTTTAGAAGATGTTTTACCTGCTCATACTTTGGACATATTTGGTTTTTGATTATGTTTTATTCGTATTATTTTTCTTCTTGTTGTCCTAAAAATCTTAATAAAAATATTGAAATATAAAAATTTTCTGACTCAACTGGAATTCATGATAAGCTTCTCATTTGAAACTCTCATAAATGTTAGTAATTAGGGTGTCATAATTTTAATTATTCCATGGTTTCTGCAAATAGCTCATCTCCGCCTGCCTTTCTTTTGGGTCAATTTAAAAAGATGCATTAGTTGGAACAGCGTTCTTGATTAATTATGTATTAATTTTCTCTTCAAAATATTTACTTCCTATATAAAAATAATGCATTGGTTTGTAATTACTTCAGTCAAAAGCCTCAGTATTATAAAGTAAATCTGGACAGTAATAGTTTTAATTCACAGGAAGGCCTTTCATTGCGCTAACTAACAACAGATCACCCTAAACAAATGAGTACTAGGCAGGTATAGGGAAAACTCCTGGTGGGGGGCACAGTGGCTCAGTGGTTAGCACTCTGGCCTTTGCAGTGCTAGATCCCAGGTTTGAATCTCGACACTATCTGCATGGAGTCTGCAGGTTCTTCCTGTGTTTATGTGGCTTTCCTCCGGGTACTCCGGTTTCCTCCCACATTCCAAAAACATGCAGGTAGGTTAATTGGCTTTCCCCCAAATTGACCTTAGACTGTGATAATGACATATGAATATGGTAGGGGCATTATATGGTGAGATCCTTTGAGGGGCAGCTAGTGACACGACTATAGACTTTGTAAAGCACTGTATAATATGTTGGCACTATATAAATAATGGATAATAATATACACCTAGGTGCCTGTGTTCTTGAGCTTTTGTTTCCTTTAAATCTATGGGAATGCAAAATCCTTTAAAGCAGGTGAGCAGCAACTCAAATGCACATTAATGAATTCTAAATGATCTTGGATGTATCTCTAACCAAAGCCAACTCAGACTCTTACATTCCCCCTACAATGCAGAATTCAGTGCCCAGTCACCTGGCATTAATGATTTCATGGGGGGCTAGGGGGTAGTTGCACTAATTAGGGGGTCTGCTTAAGTTTTAGTTTCAATAAATTTGTAATAAACTATGAAAAAACATACATTGAAAAATAATACAACAATTAAAGCAATGCTTAAATTATATGTAAACAAAAGAAAAATATTAACACATCATAAAAAGGGGAGAGGGGGTGGAGAAAAAGGAGGGTAAGGGCAAGGAAGGACCAGGCATAGTACACATCAGTAAAACTATTAAAAAAATGGGAGTCTTGAGACTGTGGCCCTGATTTATTAAAGCTCTCCAAGGCTGGAAAGGATACACTTTTATTTATATGTTTGTCTCAACATATTAGGCAGCGTGGTGTCAGTTACTGTAAAAAATTCTCACTGTGAGTTAATCACAACCAAAGCAAAAAAAAAAAAACTTTATGGAGCCCAGACATTCATTAACTTCTGGAGCAAGCTGTGTTTTGATATACAAAAAGAAACAACTGCAGACTTTGTCTTGGTCATTAAAGCGTTACAAGATGTTACAGATCAGCTCAGCTCTTAAGATCACCCACAACCTCAGCTGTGTTTAGCAAAAGATTTCCTCTGCAAGTCATGCCAACAGCCCCCCATCCAAGCCTCCGTCCTGCACACCAGGGAGCTGGGAGTCATCAGTATGTCGGATGTTCATAACCGGGGGACTACCTATAGTCCCTTTTGTAAAGTGAATCAGTTACATTGCCTAGCATTGTACATTGGTAAAATGCAAGCTTATTTTTAAAATGTAATAACTTACAGCTATCTAAATAAATTTGCTTTTAACAAAAGCAAAAAATCATCATGTGCCCATGAGAAATTCCACTAATAAAACCATTTGTTTTATTACAATACAATTTACAGCAACAAAAACAATATGTAGTGGATATACCCTTCAGCCAATATGTGATGAATGCACGGCATTCTAGCATTGCTTGGGCCCCAGACAAACATTTATTCTGTGCATGTTCATAACTTACTTCTAGTGACTAATAACTGGCAAACACTGGTGTTTAGAAATAGAAATCTAAATGTGTACGTCCCAGTGGCCTCAATCATAAAGCACAATGCCCTCTATTTATATCTTATTGCTGTTATATTTGTTGTGTGCAGTATGCTGTGTCGTAGACTTGTCCGAATACGATGGTAGGAAAGTCAAAAGGGCAATTTTCCCCAAAAATCACATTTGTTAAATGAAGGCTAACACCACTGCATTTGATAAAAAGAATATATATAGTGTTACCTGAAAGGATTTTTTTTTACGTGGCCGTATGATTTTTATATGCATGCTCTTCCATATTTTTGCTACTGTTTTAAAAGTAGAGGTTTATAAATAGCCACTAGGAACAATTCATAGGGCTACCACTCTGCTTGCTGATTAAAGACAAAATTAGTTTTAGGTAAATCAGTTGTTAATGACATATTTATGGGGGGGGGGGTGTATCATTCATCATGCAGCCTGAGCTCATAGCATATGGATGTCATGAAGCATGAGCACCATAAGGCACCCATTGGTTACTAACCTTGGAGCAAACAGAGTTGGCTTATTCTTTCAGAGTTTAGGTAAAATTAAAAACTTGTTTTAACGTGATAAGAGGATCATTGTAGGGTACTATTACAGCTACCATTTTTTTATTGAAATATATAATACCTGCTCAATGATATTTTTATAAATGACCGAAATAGGGATCAACCAGGCTCCCTGCCTTTGATTGGCTGTTTATTATGATGGAAAGGCTTGTTGACCAATAGTGTGGTTGTTGAGGCAAATTCCATGAATTTTTTTACAGTAAAAATTGATATCTTTAATATATTAGATGCCTTTATTTCTGTATGTGCTTGTTTGGATTTGGTCAGGTTTAGCACATGTTTACTTTAAATTCAACATATTACAAATTCTATTGTGGGTTTTCTGTAAGACAGTCAATAACTTATATAAAGTAGTTTAACTTTTAGCTTTCTTATAACATGAAATCAGCTACCTCACTAATATAGCTGTAACATTGTATGGTGGAGCAAAGCAAAATTAACATAGGACCTAATTATATCTGTACACTAATACACTACACTAAATACAGTCTTGCCATTTTGTAACACATTATTATGTGGACTTGAACAGTGATTCCAGTATGAATTTTCAGGACCCATAGGTGCATTTTATTTAGGGCTTTATATTTGCCTAGAAATACTGGCGCTAATCAACAGATACTTAGAGCCAGCAGTCAGTTTTCTTATTTTTCCGAATTGTCTGCAGCTGCTCCTCATGCTTGGTTTGTCATTGCTGAGTAGTTTCCTATAGGAATAATTCAGTTTCCATGATGTCATGGGAGATGGTAGCTTTGTGAGCAATACTAGCAGATGATTAAATATAATTCTCTATCCCTATTTTCTAGACTGGCCAACTCTTCTATGTATTAGGCTTCATTCCCACTAGTGCATTGCACAGCACATGCGTTGGTGCACCGGGTTGCCATTTATTGTTAATGTGCACTTTGAAAAATGCAACATGCACTACATTTGTACTGTGTTTGGGGGCAGTCCATTCAAATAATTGTGATGCCAAATGCATAGCTACCTGCTTGGCAAACAGTATATGCAAAGCACACCACACACCTATAGTAAGGAAGAAAAGCCTTACATTATGTGCACACCTAGATGATTGCTACAACAAAAGACAAATGAATATGATAGCCTAGAGTTCAAATCTAGCATGCTATTTAGTGATCTGCCACAGAGAATCACTAAATTAATCACTATTTAATGTTCAGCACTGCGTAATATGTTGGCGCTATATAAATCGTTTATTAACAATATTAATAATAATAATAAATGACCATGCAGGAATATCCAGTGGGGTAAGATGAAGCAGAGAGCCTCATGCTCGTCTTCTTCCCTTCCCTGTCCAAGGATATAAAGAGAACTGGTTTGTTCTACTGTCACAATTAAGAAACGATTAAGAAAGATTGTTTCCAGATACAAAGTTTTTTTCTGTATTCAGCTTTATATATCATTTGTATAACAATTTCATAAAAGCACACATTAAAGCATTTTAGTCTTTTTGATTTGCCTTCAGTTGCTGATGATGTACTCAGGTGCCCCGGCATTAAGTTCTCTTTGCATTACATTTAACTTGAATCATTGTTCCATGAACTTTCTGCATATAATTCTAAACTTTGGAAATTAAATGAACAAGTATTGTTTTCATCACCTGGACATTTTCTGTCCATTAATATCAGAAACTAATGTTCTTGTAATGCGAATTTAATGAAGTCAGAGCTTGTCCATTAAAAATCTATTATAATGTGGTTTTGGAAGTAAACTTACTGTAGTATAACAACAAAGTTACAAGGTTGCAGTTTTTCTCTTTGCTGCAAGCAATACATTTTCATTTCATTAAATAGGGGAAAATGACCAGCAATGCAGACACAAATAAAAAAAACAATGCAACAAATGCAGTTGATTTACTAAAGGCATTTAGGTTGAAAGTGAATTTCCTATTCTGCAAGGTATAATAAGCATAAACTCTGCTGACCAACCATCCAATTGTGTTTCAATGTGATTAGTTACCTTTTGCAATGTGAATTTTCACTACATTCACCTACAAAGGGTTATTATTCCTTGATTGATAATTAACTTTTTCTTACTGAAGAGTTCTAACAGAACTAATTATTTTAGAAAATGAACTCAAGTGTCTGGTAAGGGACTTTTTCTATATCCCTCAGAAAATTATAGCAATCCATGGTTTCAAGCCCACCCCTGTTTGAAAAGACTTCAAAGTCACTGGTGATAATCACATCCTTAAAACCTGACCTGGTAATGAATTCTTCTACAAGGGTTGATTTGAGGATGTTAGGGAATGCTAATGACTATTTTACAACATTGGTTGATGTAGTAGACCGACAACTAGCATTTGCCTCAAAGCATATCTTTGCCCAAAAAGTAAAATTTATTACACAGTCTGGCCTGTGGGGGCAGTGTTATGATCTGGGGTTACTTCAGTTGGTCAAGTCTAGGTTCGGCAATGTTATTAGCCCCAAAAAAAAGGTCACTTGACTACCTGAATATACTGAATGACTAGGGTTTGCCCATCAATGGATTTGTTCTTCCCTGATAGCAAGGAGATGATACGAGATGACAATGCCAGGATTATTTGGGCCCAAATTGTGAAAGAAACATCATTTTCACACATGGATTAGCCACCATAGAATCCAGAACTTACCCCATTGAAAATTTTTGAGATGTGCTGGAAAAGACTTTACTCTTTGGTTTGATCTACTATCACCAATACAGGATTTTGGTGAAAATTTTTGCAACTTTTGTGTATCATTTTATATGCTTACCGAAACAGTGAATTTGTGCTGTAATCAAAGCCAAAAGGCAATCCTACAAAATGTTAGAGTGTGGGACTTTATTTTTGGACAGGCTGTGTATATTTTATCTTACACAATCTGTGATTGTCATACAGGATAGGCTGCAAGCATGTAATGCTTTTGTTTATCTACATTGTAGGAGTTGATTGATAGGAAGATTACACAATAAGTGTTTTTATCTTTTTTTATCTTTCATAGTGGTGTGTTTTATTATGCTTTGATTGAGGTGGTTACACTTGTTAATAATAAAATAATCAATTGCATTTGATAAGCAGCCTCTGGCTTACCCCCTTCATTCCTATGCAAGTGGTAAGGAGGTACCTAATTTTTCACACATTGCTTCAGCAATTTGACTTTGTTAGGCCAGTATGCCAGTGTTTATTTAGGTTCAGCTAAAATTATTTTTTTCCGTTTTGATTGAATTTGGTATATGACATAACTGCTCTTTAATTATGTATCACCACAATTTCATAAAGTGAATGGGTCATGCTAATCTTTGTGTTTGTGGCAATGTAGAAATTGTTTGTGTTACTTCAACCCAGACAATTTTAACATACTCATGCCAAAAAACTGTGCAGATATGTCCAGGTTATTCTATACATCAAAAGAAAGCAGCAGTTATGTAAGTACAATTCAAGGATCTAATTTGCAAAATATGATACATAAACAATGAATAATTTAAATTTTAATGATCTGACTGCCTAATAAAACAATAATTTTGTTCTTGTTACTTTTTCAGCTATGGGAGAAAGATGATAACATTTCATAAATTGCAGGCAAGCGGTACAAGTCCAAGCTCAAGTTTATTTGTTTAGCAAGGAAAATTTAAGAGATGATACAAAGTTAAGCAACACTATAAATGTGATTGGCCATTTTTTTTTTGTATAACCCCATTTCCCCCCAGAGGCTTTTTGCCTCCAAATGATGATAAAGCCTGGAGGGTGACAAGCCACTGACCTGGAGTAACTGAGCGTTGGTGTAGCTCTTGCAAAGAGTGCCAGCTAGGGTTAATGCATGCGCTATAATTCACTACCATGCATTAGTGTGGCTCTTCCTTAAATTTTGCTGGAAATGTGATTAAGTGGTTCTGTTTTTATAATAGAAAAAAATTAATCAGCATTATGAGCAGAAAATGTTATTTTGTAGGTTATTTTAGGGTTGTGGTTATGTGTAGCAGGTACAAGCCATTCAGTTTCCAGTGATTATTCTTGGGCTTCACTGAATGAGGGTAGTTGTATATCCTTTGTCACATGTTGAAAGTACTGATAGAGAAAACTATTAAAATAAAACCATTGTCAGGTTTATTTTCACTTTATATTTCTTTCCCTCTCTTTCCCTTTCTCACTCCAGTCTCTTGCCTCCCACTAATTCTTTCTGGCCAGAAAATACTGAAACTCTGCTGTTTTTATTTAGATTAACTACTAGTCTTGCCAGTATAATAAACTACAGGTAGTCCCTGGGTTACATAGGAGATAGGGTCTGTAGGTTTGTTCTTAAGTTGAATTTGTATGTAATTCGGAACAGGTACATTTGTAATAAATACAATTAAGACAGGTGTTTGTCTTAACATTAAATTAGGCAGCGTGGTGCCAGTTACTGTAAAAAAAATCCTCACTGTTAGCTAATCACAAACAAAGCAAAAAAAATTTAATGGAGCCTAGACATTCATTAACTCATGGAGCAAGCTGTGCTTTGATATGCAAAAAGAAACAACTGCAGAGTTTGTCTTGGTCCTTAGAGAGGTACAAGGGTTTGCAGAACAGCAAAAGACTTCTACAAGTCATGCGAACCATCCCATTAAGCCTCTGTCCTACACACGAGCAAGCAGGGAAGCCTCATTCATATCCAGGAGTTGTCTTATTGCAAATTATTATTATTTACATGGACCAAATATCATACATTAGGCCCCATATATGATATATGTGGCAGCACATACTTTATAACCTTCATATCAGTTTGTCCAAGTTTTCCACTTATATTGTAAAAATCAAAGATTTACATGTTTAGAATTCCTTATTTTGATACCTAGAGGCTTTGGCATCATTCCTCTTCCTATGAGGGCATCCACTAACGGGAATTCTGAATAAGGAAGAATCCATATATAAAGAATTATTGGAAAATATATTTATATCAGAGTGGCATCAGGCAAAGTCCTTAAAAATACTTGCCTTCAAATTACTTTTTTTCTCACCTTGAATGAATAGCAGTAATGCCAAATCGTTTGAAACATTTCACATAAAGTGACATTAAGAGATATTATTAGAACAATGAAAGCACATAAAGAGTGTTTTGAACCAAATGCAACATTCTGTAAATTGTCCTACCTGCTGTAAACCTAAGTGGTGCATTACAAAAAAGCAACCAGGTCCCTTCTTTTATGTCCTACAGAGTGCAATAGGTCCAACAATGAGAGCAGGCTGGGCAGACGGAACCTGGTTGCTTTTTTTAAGCATAGTGTCATATTCCCAGAGCAATCAGCTTTGAAAAGCCCATGGGGACAGCAATAATTTCTGTCCATATGGCTGATGCATGGTGACATGTATAAATAGAATACATGCAAAATGTTTACATTAGCCAGATTTTAGTAGATGGCTGCAGGCTTATTTACATGTGACATTATGTGACTGTTGTTCTTTACCACATAAGGGGAACCAACTGGATACTTTATGCTTCCATGTGTAAAAGAAACACAGAATATTAACATTAGAGGCTGCTAATATTGAAACAGATAGATAATGTTTCAGTTCTTAACTTTATCTTTGTTAATAGGGGGTTTAAGTAAGTCATATATAACTTGTTATTACTCCACCCTGCACATTTCCCTCTTTCTCTTCCCTTTCCCTTTTTTGCACATAAGCCACCCATGATTTTTTCTGTTATCTTGGCATTTAGGTGTGCAAGGTAGCTGTAAATAGCCCAATGTGACCGTACCTAGCAGGGACCCTAACTGTCCCCTTGCCAAACTGCAAATATTTTTTCAAGCATTTGCAATCAGTTTAAATCCAAGTCCTTAGAGCCTACAGGTGGCAAACCCCCTGAGTAATGCATTGAATGACAGTGCTGACACCTGTGATATAAAAATGAAAAGACTCAAATAATAATAATAGTCCATTGTTAACTTGTTTTTGCAATCATTCTTTAGCCTAATCCATAGTCACGCTGTCTGAATGCCAGGAATTAAGGTGAAGTATTTCCAATGAGATCAAGGAATAGATGGAGCAATAAATAGCTGTCGATACAAAACAAGAACATTTGTTTTAGCCAGCTATCGTTAAATACAAAGCCATTCTTTGAAGAGGTCCTCTTTAGTAATTGTTTCAGTTGCATCTAGAGGTTTGGGGTTATACAACTAATTAGCTACAAAATTTCCCAGGCAGTACCGGGATGTCAGATATCTCCCCATGTGTATCTGCGTATCTCGCTCTCAGAAGCCGTGTTTTGAAATCTTCCCATCTGTTTGCACAGATGATTGATGATCTCCTTACCATACAATCTCTTCTTTTTATAAGCTGGACCTAGATGTTGAAGGGGTTCTATGCTTCTTATAAAGCCCACTATGGAATTGACCAAATCCTGCATCTGCATTCTAACATCTTGTTGAGTGTCTTTGGGGATATGAGAGCCTTGCAAGCAAGTCTTGTGCATGTTCTCTATTTGATTTGAGATAATTTAAGTGATAATTTAAGTGATAATAGTTTCCCAGCATTGGGGATTAAATATATCTTGAGACCTTATTCACATACTTTGCTATGGTTTAAGTGGAAGGAAAGTGGGGCTAAGAGAATAAAAACTCCAGATAAAGGCTCTAACTCTTCCTCACCCAAAATTAACAACAATTTTTTAGTTGAAGTGGACCTATAAAGTTCACTCCTGACTGGTTGGGTTGCTGGTATTATGAATAAACTTCAATCTGCACCCTGTTTTCATTTGTATAAAAGCACTCACTTATCAGCATGAAAGATTCTATATGCTGGGGTCTGGAATAGAGTTTTGTACATTTATTGACTTTTTTTGCATGACAGTATAAAAGATTTTTAAAATACAGTACTGTTAAACATTTTTTTATCATTTCAGTGTATTTGTTCTGAAAAATGCTGGCACAAAGGCACTTGAATGTTGAACGCATACAGCTTAACAGAACCATCTCATACACACTGAACATCAGTTTATTATCAAAAAGGTTCAGTGACCGTGATCCCTATGTGCATTAAACCCTTAGATGCATTCAGGCTCACATTTCAAATGTAATGGTTTATCTTATTTTTCCATTTGCTTTAGTAAATCAGCCTCACAATGTCAAGTAAATGTATTTAATATACACTTGATACCTTTTTGGTGCAGAAGCAACACTTAAGATATTAGTTTTCTGAATACATATATCTAATATTTCATTTAAATCCAATGTAGCAGCTAATATTTACAAAATTTTGATTATAGCTGATGATTATTGGAGAGATAGGAGGTTTTGGCACAAGTTTTAATTATCTCCAATTATTCTTGGCTGAGTTTCAATGATTATTTTTTTAATCAGCATTTACTTTGCTCTAATGCAGCATAGGAAAACTGTGGGCTTGGGGGAGAAATGGAAGTTCACATTTAGTTCATGACAGTTAATTTCGTTTTTGTATGTTCAGCATAAACAAATTACCAGATTTTTATTTAGCGGAGAAAAAAGTGTTAGTTCCAGCTTGAGCTACCACTTACTAGAAAGTAGAAGGCTCAGCAATTGTAAAATTGCTGTTCTTTTTTTAAGGTACTATTTCAAAATTAGCTGTTCTACCATTCTATTGGTTGTTTCTCGAATGAAGCAAAGAAAGACTCTTTACCTAGAGCAGAATATGTGGATAGCCTACTGCCTTTTTGGTTATTTAGCAATAAGTTTCTATGCACACCTTTTTTCTATTGGCTTTGTGTGACAATTCCTCTTCCTTCGGACATGGACATTTTATGGTTTAGCATCATTCTTTTCATATTTTTCCTGATGTACTTCATAGGAGGGTTCCTTATGATTCAAAGGAAGTGCACTGTGGCCTTGGGAGATTAAATGCTAAACGAGTTTAGGCTGTTCACTTTGCAAAGTAAATTATCCCCTTTAGTGAATTATCACCATTAGGTCAAAATCATTTTGCAAAGAATACCCAATTATGTGCAAGGAAATGTGAACTAAATTTTTGTTTGCACAAGATTTCTAAAGTCAGCAGACTGTAACCTCATTTACTAAGCTAAATGAATTATCTTTACAGAATTGTATATTATTTTGCTAAAGCTGTGTACATACGTTCAATATTTGTCACTGGAAACAATCAGTAGAAGATTGTTTCCAGTGACAAATATTGAATGTGTGTACACAAAAGAGTGACATATGTATGAATGAGCCTTGTGCACACAGCGCTGTTCTGTTCTATATGGAGATAAAACAGAAAGAGCAAGCGGCACCCCACTGTGTTCAACTCCATTGCCTATTGACTTGTATTGCATTCGCAGTCAGTCGTTCATTGATCTGTCAAGATGGATCCCTGAACTATTTTGGACGACCGCTGTACACATGTCAGATTCTCACCTGAGACAAGCCTGACTGTTTCTATTGGACGAGAATCCTCTGACATTTGTATATATTCTAAGTTAACAGCCTAAACTTCTAGTAGTCACTTAGCCCCCTTGCAAGAGACTAATTCACTCTGCTTAGTGACCAACCTATATTTCATTAGAAAATGAACCCCATAGATTTGGGTAGCACTGAAAACAAGATCCACTTTATTGTGAACTAGTGCAGCTGGGTAGGAAAGAAGTAAAGGTTTTATAAATGAAAGTACGTGGACAAGAAAATGAAGAGATCCAATAAAAGTATATAGCTTCCTAGGCTTTTACTGTTGTTTTTTTTTCCTTGCTTGTTTTAAAAAATTAAATATTCATTGCCCAAATAAATTATCGTTCATCCCCGGGGTAATCAAGCAATACGTATGTGGGGTCACGCAGGCACACTCTGAATACTTATACCAACATATGCCGAAGATGGATCCTGCCGAGAATGCAACATTACATGGATGCTCTAGGTAGGATAGCAGATGGCCTATCTCTTCCTGCAGACGTTTACTAAACTGGAGAGGCATGTTCATTTACAATATAAATTACCGTCCCTGCTATTTGAAATGAATTGCCTTTTTTCTGGTTGGGAACACTTACGTTTATAAGTTTGCCAGATTGCTGTTGTTTGACCTTTTAATGACTTTCAGGATTCTTAAGAGCTGTATTTTATGTTAACGTGCTCAGCAAAGAGAAGATAATTTGCTGGCAAATAGGGAGTAAAAGTCCTCACTCAGGAGTCATAAAAGCAAGTTCCCATTCATCTTCTTAGGTCTATGGCCATTGGGGCAATGGTATGGGGTTGGCATGCATGCGCAATAAAATGTACCTATTGCTAATATGGCTGGCAGCTAGGCTTACAGTGTAACCAAAAGTTACATCACTGTATGGGTTTAACTTTTTTATCTACTCAAGTTGCTCCAGTCTCAGAACACGGATGTCAGCAAATTGCAGTAAAGAATATTCAGTCTTATATAAGGAGACAGTGATACCAAAATATAAATGTCTACCTAAATATGTAAGATTTGCAAGATAAAAAAAATACTTATCATTCGTGCTTCTACTGTGTGCAGTATTGGCTTGATTGCAGAGTCTAGAAGCTGCCATTAGAACCAACATCCAAAATTTGTATGTGTTCGTACCTGTCTCAGATGCCTTCATCTCTGTTGCCTACTGTTCCTCCTCTGGTACCTAATGTGTTCCTTCGGGGTTGCAGGGACACACCAATGTTGGTGCAGCTGGGACATAGTGGGGAAACTACAGCAGGCAGCCTGGGAATACCAGGATAAAAAAGACCTGGAAGTGTCAGATGGTGAAGACAATAGTGGTGGCTTTAATGCTTCCAAAGACTTGCTGCAATAGAGTAGAAAGCGATAAGTATATTACATATTTAAGTAAATTTATTACATATATTACATGCACGTTAAGTTAAAGTTTGGTAATTGAGTTTTATCAAGAAATGGAGCAATATGCCAAAGTGCAGGATGGCAACCAATCTTCATCTTCAGAATTAATTTTTTAATGACTTTATTGCACAAAACTGAAATCTGTTTGATTGCTAGGGGCTAAAACACTTTGCAGCCAATTTTGGGTTTGCAGGAGTAATATGCTGGATTGTCTAATAAGGTCAACAAGAAATCAACTCAAAATCATCTTTAATGAGTCTGTATTCCTGGAACAAATCTTCCAAAAGATGCCATTTCTTTGAATTGACAAATGCCACCCTATGCCACCCTTAAAGTGAAGCTGTACACCATTATTTTTTTATTTTTGTTATTATGTTTCAGTATGTTACAGGGGCATAAGTTCATCACTAAGCCTGTCATCTTTATATCTTCCTGTTATATGTGAATGTTGTTCCCCTTCAATCATTGCACAGTCATGCTTTATTGTGTATTTTTTTCTTTTAAGTTCAAGATGGAATTTATATTCACTTTACAGTTCTGTATTTAAAAAGTAAATATGTGCCATGTGATATTTGCAAGCACTAGTTGTGTCTAAGCATGGCCCTGAAAATGTACCCTTTATCTTGAATTCCCACTGAATTAAGTGGTGTTGTTTTCTTGTGTGTGAGGGGTCCTTGGCATTGTAATGCCTACAGATTCAAAGCTGGGTAGCTGCAGTATGAAACCTAGGACATTGCTCATCTAGGGAGATTTGGTGATATCACTGCTGAGCTGTTCACTGTTCTCCATGCTGGAGACACTGACATGAGGAAGCAAAGCCCTGCCAATACCACACAGAAACAGTGCACAAGACATGGCCATTTGTCTGCCTGTTTGTGGGCACATCTTCCAGAAATTTAGTTCCATGGGCTGCCTGCCGTTTGAAGGAAACCTGAACTGAGGGAAGTATGCAGACTACCATTAGTGATTACTCTTGCAGAATAAAGTCATGTAAAGTGTTGTGATGGGATAAATAAAATGTACAAATACCCAGGCAAAAGAGAACAAAGGTTGTTATTGTTCAATATGCAAATTCAAGCACCTTGGGTACCTGATGTTCTGGCTCCTTTATTCATGCTCCTTTATTAAACACAATAAAAGTATGTCACAAGTATTATACATAAAGCTCTTTAGGTAATCTCATCAGCAATCCATCTTTTATGTTGTTATACTGCGAGTAAAAGCTCATGTTATTGTATTACAAAGGTCCACAGCTCCCCAGACACTCTCCTATTGCTGCGCACAAACCTGGCTGAGCAGCAGTGTGTTAGGTTCCTTTCCAATTGCTAGATGTCAGATCCTACACAAAATATGAACAGCCAAGCCTATAATATTCCAAAAGAAAAAAATGTAATTTTAGGTTTATGCAAGAAAAAAAATGTTTTTAGTTTCAGGCAGTCTGGAAAGAATTCAAATACCCGTCAATTTTTATTGCCATTTGTGTCTGTGCTAGAAAGATTCACCCTTGCCATTTTTCCTTATTGATTATTGCCAGTGGAACAGAAAGTGCAGAGGACTTTTCACCCCAACTGGAAAAAAGGGGAACTCTTCCAAATGAAACACACATGGATGATAGCTGTATAAAGCTACTTAAAGGCCAGATGACTTCACCAGAGAGGAACAGTTATGATTATCTCAAGCAAAATTATAGCGTGTACAGAGGTTTCCCAATGTCATTCATCAATCCTCCCTGCAGGTTTCAGAGAAGATACCCCAGGGCACCGTCTTATCATGGCAGACATTATCAGGAGTGCATACAGGCATGGGGCACCATACACACTACTGAGTCGCATTATGAGTTATGGATGTGATGAAATTCATGCAAGTTTCTGTGAGGTCAGTTTTTTACTTTAGTTTCAGTGGGATTTCGAAACCAGCTCTTAGTGTTTTTTTGTTTTGTTTTTTAAATCGAGAATTTATTGAAGAACTCACAGAATATATAATAGCATTCCAATGACAGTCGGTATTAGACAAATACCATAAGGAATAGTGAGGACTGGCTTGGCAGTAAAAGTGACAACAAATAAATTGGGTCTGTGGGTTTAATTTTATATATCATGTTAAAAAGGGGATAGAAAAGAAAGAAGGGAAGAAAGATAGACTGAAAAGCAGGACAGAAAGATCAGAGTAGTGCAGACTAAAAAATTGTTATATCTAGCAATGCAAATCAAGACATGTCTAATGCAATGATACTCCACATAGGAGGAGAAAACGATCCAATAAATCCAGTGGTGGCGAAAGGTCTCGTACATATCTTGGCTTTCAGATGTAAGTTCCACCATCGTATAATTGTTCTAATCTTGGTGAACCACTGTGCTATAGTTTAGTTGCCATCTAATAAGTGAATCAAAAAAGAAGGCACAAAAACTCCTCCTAATAAAGGAATTGTGGTGAAGGAGAAAAAAAAACTGGTTTAAAAGATAAATGGTGGTCTGTAAACGTCTGGGCAAGACAATGAACTCTACACCAGAACAGCTGAATCTTAGGACAACTCCACAAGAGGGAGCCCCATCCAACCCCACATCTCCAGCAATGATCTGTCACTCCTGGGTAAATAGTATGTACCACTGTAGGAACTTGGTACCATTGGTTAGTTTTTTTAAAATTTGTCTCCAAATAACTCGTCTAGAGAGGGGGAATGAGCATACGCAAAAATATCAAGAATCTGATCCAGAGAAAAATTAGGCCCCAGACCTTGTTCTCACTGTATGCCAAAGTATGGCTTAGAAACTGAGAGGTTATCCATTATCTCCAAGTATAGGAATGAAAATTCCATGTTGCACATTTCCGGACCCTGAGCATAGTATCTTGAATCCAGACAGTGAGCGTTAGTAAGTCCAGAAAGGTAAGGTTGACAGAAAATGATGCAGCTGGAATGTTCTCCAAAAACCCAATGAGAGGAACAAAGGGTATCAAGAGAAGTCCACTTGGTAAAGTGGAAGAAAAACGATACTGTCATACTTACCTGTTCCTCGCTAAAGCGCAGGCATCTCTCTCTTGCGCATGCAGGCAGTTCTGACTCTGGGCGTGCCTCTGATCCCAAGCTTTATCAGTTTCACTCAATCTGCTGGCCAATCAGAACATAGCTTCTTAATCATCCCTGGCTATTTAGCTAGCTCAGACACCGCACTCAGTGTTTGTGCAACGTGTCTCCACTGGTGCCGAGCCCCTAGTTCTGTTGAGCTAGTTCCTCTTCACCTGTTGTCTAGATCAGTATTTCCTCTGTCTAGCGCCTGCGCTAACCACTCGTTGTCCAGTCTGTTGTTTCCCAGCCAACTTCCCAGTGCTGTTCCAGTGTTCCTATCAGCCTTTGGATATTCCTGTGTCACCTGTGCCTCCTGTTGCTTCCAGTGTCTCCAGTGTTCCCTGTGCCTGCAGTGGTTCCTGTGTTACTTGTGTCTGTCTCCTTGGTAATTGACCCCTGGTGTGTGACCTGACCTTTCTTGCTTGTTGCCTGCCTCAAACCTGGCCTTCCTAGACTACCCTTCTGCTTTGTGATTCGGTACCGTGTTTCCTTTTGCCCACCTTGGTGTGCCCAAGGACCACAACCTGGCAGTAAGCAGCGGCACAACATCCTCGCCATCAGAGGCTGTGGGGAAGACCTAGTTACTGCTTAGACTCTGCGCCTTGGCCCTTCTCAGGGTTCACACCACGTCCATGCAAGCCATAGCTCCCCCGCTTGCCCGAGCATTGAGAGAGCAGCCAAGAGCCTCCTGGGGTGAGTGATGTAGGTATCCCGAGAGGCTCTGCGCTCCCATTAATTCTTGATCGCCTAAGCGATCGAGAATTAACAGGGCGGTGCTCTTGCGGTGCTCTTGCTCAAAAAAAACAGACTTTTTACTTTACATAAATAGGTTGTCCACCCTTTTATATAAAGTGAAAATTCCAAGTTTAGGTATGCTTTAATACATTGCAATAAAACTCTTTCAATTGCATATGGAAGGAGCGAAAAAGGAACATTATTTGTTAAAATTTGCATACACCCTAGGAAAGGTAAAAATCGAACCCTCACAGAATTTTTTTTTTTTTACCTTAACAATTAATATTGATTCTGTGTAGATTTTATTTTTGAAAGGGAACTTTTAGCTGGGAAATCTTTTCTCCGCAGCTTTACCAGTAAAATAATTTTCATTTTTTTCATATTTTTTTAACAACTTAGTTTCTGCTGTGAGAATATGTAATGCGGCCATCATTTTTGTTAAAATACTGTAATTACTGCGTATGAAGCTGCGAGCCTTAGTCGGTGTTCTGCGGAACTCTGCGTGGGATTTAATCTTGAACTTTAAACAAACAGCTAGCTTGTTGCACATTTAGATGCTGGCACAAAACACAAAGACGTTAACATAATTATTCAGCGGTGAAAACTATAAGACGTGGAAGAAGGTGGAGATGATCAGTCAGGCTTTCAGTGTTCAACAATTCCGAGGGCTTTGTATGACAGGAGAATTTCTTTACCTTTAGAGATTTAATGTATGTTATTAAATAATTTTCCACCACTGAGGAATGGGTATGGCAGATTGGTGTATTAACAGTATATACCTCAAACTTATGTTTAAATGAATTATTATCAGTTGCAATTATTTAGGTACTGTATGTGAATAGGTCACATTTCCTTATTTTGGCATACATGAGATTGAAAAGTAAGCAATATTGTACTATTTTGTTTTAATCCTGGAGGCCTTTTCTTTGTTGTGTATTTAATTCCTTCTTCCATTTCCTAGATGTTAACTGATGTGGGTGTTAGTTACTGTAGAGTGCAGGTTTGCATATTCTCATTCACCTGGGATGAACCACTTTCACGTTTTTTATTCTCATCAAGACATCCTTATTTACAAAATTTATTTACAAAATGATTTCCGTTTTCAAAGTTTTTGTAGCTATTTTGGGCAGGGCTCTCCTCTCATTGTGCCATTGTTTGTGTCTGTCTGTCATTTGCAACCCTCTTTTTAATGTACAGCTCTGAGTAATATGTTGACACCTTATACAAAAAGCTTAATATTAAAATTAAATACACAGCAAAGTGGTTTACAGTTCAAGAATTACGGTCTTCATGGTCAGTACAGCATAACTAGTAGCATTCCGTATAGCAGTGTATAATAGACATTCTAGATCTTTCCAAAATTTTTAAGCTACATTAAGGGCACGAGTTGAAGATATACCAAAAATGGATTTTTGAAGAGGTAACCAAGTTTGTAATGATAAAAAGATTTGAAGTGTATTCTTTAGGTGTGATTGTGACAAGTGGGTACCTCCAGCTTTTGTCCATAAATATGAGCCTTCTTGTTCATTATTGTTGGCCACCAGTAGATGGCAATGTGTTCTCATGTAAAGTGTGTAACAAATTCTGTTAAGTTCTCAGACAGAGCGTTTGTTATTCACTCTATGTGGGGACTAAGTGCCATCTACTGGTGGTACCTGAAAATAAACCAAGATTTTTTTTTTTAAGGCCAAAAAAAAAGCTTTTACTATTTTGACTGCATTCCACCTTAGTTTCTCCATTTCTTGTTTGTCCCAAATACCAGATGTATGCACCTGAAAGCTCTATATTTTTCTGAAAGGAGGTGTCGTGCTTGGAGAGATCGGGCCACAAGGGGGTGCTAAGGCTTGCACAGAAGTAGTGTGAGCCCTGAGAAGGGCCAAAATCTAAGCCGTAACCAGGTCTTCTTGAGAGTCTCTAGTGGTGAGGATGTTGCGCTGCAGGGCAGGATGATGCACAGTACCAAATCACTTGGCGGGAGAATTGTCGAGGCAGACAGCAAGCAAGAAAGGTCAAGAACAAGAAGTCCAGGAAACAGACACACTGTTGACACAGGGGCCACCGCAGACACAGGGAACACAGGGATAAGTGGAACAGCACTAGGGAACAGGCAGGGAAACACCAGGCTGGGCAATAAGGAGTTAACACAGGAGTTGGACAGGGAAGCACTAAATTAATCAGCAGGTGTAGATTAAATGCTCAGCCATGCTAGGGGGCTCGGCACTTGTGGAGACACATTGCATGAACACGGGTTGCTGTGTCTGGGCTAGCTAATGAGTCAGGGATAATTATGAGGCTATATCCTGATTGGGTGGTGAGATGGGCAAAACTAATTAAATTTTGGAAGAGCAAGCACACCCAGAGTCAGAATTGCCTGCATGCGCAGAAGAGAGGCACCTGTGTTTTAGTGTGGAAGAGGTAAGTGTGACAGGAGGATTCTCACTGTAAATTATGTTATATCTCTGGGAAATTGATTAAAAAAATATAACTAACATTTTGCAACAACTGTAACAAAGGTTTCCTATATCTCTCTCAAACTGTTCCAATACATAGGGATTATCATTTAATGAATCTGATAATAGTGGGTGGTTTACAAATTTATCATGGAAGAACTCCAGGCAAACAAAACTACACAAATAAAATAAAGATTTACATAGTAAAGTTGAACACATTGTTTGAGCTGAACCAGTAACTAATAATTTAATATACAAGTATCTGCCAAAAGATGTGTAACCCTGGCACGGCACAGCTTTGCACCACTTTCTGTTTGGAATTAATTAGTACAGCGGTGTCATATCCATACCTGCAAGCTGCTGATCAGACAATAACGGCACACAAAAATTTACTAATAAGATATCAACTCTGCTCACTCTGCTCTTCACACGTCAGCATGTTCCCTGTCAGAACATGTAAATGCAGCAAAGTCTGATTGACGCTTAATGCTGGCCTTCGCTCTCCCCTTCGCAGTGATGCTGTTCAGGGAAATGACAAAGTCTGATATCAAGACAGATTCATGTATTATACTAGTTGTAAAAATACATTAAATATGTTTCAAGGAAAATACAATGAGATTGAATGGTCTATTTGTATATCTGCCTGGTGTGCCATTTTATTATTTTTTCATTAAAATGATCTTTGTGGAATATTTTTTAATTTTTTTTGTTTTATTCAATATTTAGACATCATAAAAAATATAGAAACATGTAATTAAAAAAAAACCTTAAGAGGCACTTAAGAATGGTGTGCTATTTTCTGCTCACAAACATTAACAGATCACTGGTCAGACAATGCATCTTGGGCAGATGGCATTTCTCAGAGTCAATAATGGTTTGAAGCAAAAGTCATAAAAGGTCCCTGTAGGTGACAATAAAAAACTTTTCTATTTCATTTATGGTGTTTGGATTCTGACATTTAAACCACACAGTGCATTTCATACACTAAAAGGAAACATCTTAAGATAAGTGCATGCACCCAGTGGGGCTTTACTGATCTCTCAAATGTTTTATGTTTTGCAGATCTGCTTTGTAAATTTGAATGCTCTCAATGAGGAGTCAAGGCATGAAGCCTTACGAAAGGTAAGTTTAGCTTTGATTTCATATTATTTGATCATAAGCTTTTGTTTTGAATTTACTTGATTTGTGACAGGTTATGTTATGTTAATATATGCTCCTGGGAAATGGTAGTTAAAGGATGTCATTGCTTACTTTCTTAGTGGAACCCTTTTATCTTTAGGTACACTTGTGTAAAAATAAAATCTTTATATAAATCATTATAAATCCTATATTCAATCCCATCATGATTTATAGAATGTGCCTATGACTTTTACATTTAAATGCATCTAATTTGTTTACTACATTGACTATTTACATGACTGTTTCCTGTTGTCCAGAGTTCTGGAACTCTTTTTTTTAAGATTTGTTATAATAGGATTAAAAACATAATAAGCCTGATTTATTAAAGCTCTTGAAGAATGGAGAAGATGTTATATCATGTCTTACTTTAGTTTGCTGTATTGTGCTCCTGGCACTTGCTCTTTTGCTTCCAAGCATATTAGGATGGAGTACTTGAAATCCTTTATCCTGGTACTCCTATAATGCTAGCTATCCTTCATAATGTTTTATTGACAAACTTGGCAATGGTTGAGCCTTATGTAGGATCTCTAACTGTAGGCCTCTAGCTCTTAGAATTAATAGGCAACACAAACCTTTCCATGATATCACAGACAAGGATCTAAAGAATTTTAGTGGAAGTATTGTCTCATTCAATTCTTTATCAGTAATGGTTCTTACCTGTTTTTTTTTTTTATGTTTTAGAAGCTGGATGAAGTATCACCAGATTTACCAAGGCTGATAAATTCAGTAAGATCACAAGAGCTAAAAGAGGATGAGATTGTTCTTCTCAGTGGACTAACGAATAGAAAATGTGGGCCAACTCCGGAAAATTCCCAGGTAAGTGAAATACTCAAAAGAAAACAAGCACAAAGCATATACCCTTAGTTTCTTATTTTGAGATGTCTTTACTTTTAAACACCAGCATATCTAACTACTTCTATAGCCACTAAGTGTCCATCAATAAGTCCTGTGCACCAGGTGCCTTATGCTCTGCCGTACCCACCAATAAATTTTAAACTATTCAGGCAGGTTGGGTGTCAATTCATCTTTAAAGAGCAACCGATCTAGTACATCTTGTAGATAATTTAATAAATGCTGATACAGGACAGAATAGATTGATGCAAGTGCTATCCATGCAAATCAGTAAAATATGTGGATTTCCAATGCTTTCCTCCAAGTGTAAATCCCATTATCCATTTTCACATACATATTTTTCTGTTAAAAGGACATCAGCAAGATCTAATGCTTTCTCCAGATTTGTTCTAGTGAAATCTATTTTTTTAAATCTGCAATTTACTATTATTCCCCAATATAATTTATCATATTCTAACGCCGGATATAGACCATTACAGCCCACGTCCAACAGTGCTTTTGAGCCATCACGTAAAAAGGAAAGCAAATTCTCTAAATAGATTCCGTTAAACACTGACACGTTTCATTCGGTAGCTATTTATCTAGAAGTAAAGCCACGCATTGTATTCACGTCTCTAGAGGATTTACAATGAAGCTCTCACAGCATAAGGGGAAACATCAGAAAAAATATAACAATTTTAAACATTCATCATATAAATGTGCCCTTATTTTCAGATCTAACAATTTAATAGAGGAAAATGCCGCATTTTACCTCTTCTATATATAATGTGCAAAAAACATAGATTCCTAAAAACAAAGATACCTGGAAAACATGCACAAACAATTCTAAACATGACAGCCAATGGCTTTTGTGATCTTTTCCTGTTATTGTCAGTGGTAAACAGTAATGTTTCTAGGATTATAAATGACCCAGGAGACCCTGAGACCCATGGTATAAGAATTCTTCAGTGCTTAAATAGAACCAAACCTTAATTGCTAAAGACCTTGTACCCAAAAAATATATCTTAATTACAGTTCCCAAGTGACGGTCTTAAAGAAATATATAAACCTCAGGAGAATGGGAAAGTAAAAAATAGACTTTTCTATTATATATGCTTTTCTGCACACCAATGCCTTATCTGAGTCTAAGAACCTGTGTAAAACAGCTGGGGTCTTGTTAATCAGCAGCCATTGAGACAATGAATGCTTTGGTCAGGATAATGAAACATGCAATCCTAATGTATAGAGTTCAGCAGTCAGCAGGAGGTGCATACATCAGGGTATATAATGCACAGTGGTCAGGACTATGTAATGTACATTCAAGTGTATATAGTAGAGCACTTGGATCTATTAAGTTGCAACATAGCATATACATTGCAGATGTCAGGAATATGTGTGGGACTGAACTCCGCAGGAGTGGCTGAATTTTCTTGGATTCTATTTGGATGTGAAGCTAAATTGATCTTTCAGACTCTAGGTCTTTTTTTTCCAAATTCTGCAGAATGAAGGAGGGATAGAGAATGCAGGGTGCCAGTTAGTTACAATACCCAGTTCAGTTGTTATTAGTCATCACAAATAAATATCAATATCCAGTTTCCTGTATTCCCAGGCCCAAGCTCAGGCTAAAGCTCAACACTAATGTCAGACAAGTTAGAACTGGAGTGGGACACTTTTACAGTAACAGTCCCAAAACTAGCACAAATAGATTTTTATCAAGAGCCCTTCTGCAAGTCCCTTTCTCCAGCAGCTCTTCCCAATGTCTTGTAGACCTCTGAGATGCTCTCTCATCCTCCTCAGCCATACATAAGTTGAGTTCATGGTCAAACCAGCCCGGTTGGCCCCTCACTTCTGATTATCTTTCAATCTCTCCTGGGTAACTCCATACCTCTAATTCTACAGTACAATTCATGTACAACATAACATACAGAGTTTAGTGGTCAGGACTTTGTACAAAATTATAAAAATGCACAGCACAGAGTGATCATATCAGGAGTAGGTGCCCTCTTAAATTGGCAGTCATTGGCAATTGTTTACTTACTGCACCTAATAAACTGCAAAGATCCTGCTAGAACAATGCAGGCAGGGTTGGGCTGTAACAGAACATTACCCTGGTAGTGAAGTAGCATTCTCTGTTGGGAATGAGAGGGGTCTAGAGATGGAACAAACTGTTTGGTCAGTAATGTTTTCATTAAATACAGTATATATTGGAAAGAGAATACGGTATGATAAATTACACAAATTGCTTTATTCTCATACAGATATTTTGTCCGGATGAGGTTTGCCTGCTGCAGAGGGAGAGAGCTCCAGACATGATCCCCTCAAACTATATCATCTTAGAACTGAATAAGTTTCTGCTGGGTCTGGAGCTGGCCCAAGAGAACCATCTGCAGGCTGACACATCACCAATGCGTGCAGAGGATGATACCAACTGCTCTGTGTCATCGATAGAAGAAGATTTCCTGACAGCTTCTGAACAGCTGGAAGAGGATAGTGAAGGGGAGAATTGCAAGGATGGTAAGTAGGAATGTGTGAAGTCCAATTTAGTTACTTTTAAAGGTAAATTCTTATGTAAAATGTATCATTGACTCCTATTAGTCTTAGATTAGTGGAATGACATCCTGCTCACAAAAGATCTATATTGGTAGCCCTGTTTTAACCACCACCCTGAAATCTTGATGGAGGAGTGCAACAAAATCAAATCATAGAAGGAGGCAGTTGAAGAGTCCTAGAAACAGATTGTGGAGCAGATGGTGTCTGGAGAAGAATATTAAAAGGGAGAAATTGGAATGTAAGGAGAAAAGAAAAAGTGCAGTAAGATACAATTTTAGTGCAAGGGAGAGGTGGACTGGACCTTGATTCATGGGGCATGGGAAAAAGAGAGGAGAGGATGAACCTGGAGCAGGATAAGTCATTACAAGTACCAATGGAAGCATTTTTTTACTTGGTCAGTTCTAAAGTAAGTATTGGGTATTTTGTATAGTTTCAAAATTAGAATAGAACCATTTATCTTGGCATAATCATCTAGTATATGCAACAAACAGCGATATAACTAAAGAATATAGGTGAACTCATAACATGAAATAGAAAGTTGTTCCCAAATAACCAAACAGGTCCAAAAAATGGAACCGTGTACTTGGCTCTGGAAGATTTGTCTAAAATTCATCTGGCTTGGCAAAATAGTCAAAAGTCGTCCGTGAGTTTTTTTCTGGTAGATTAGATGAAATCGTGTTATAAAAAGAATTCTTTATCGCACAATTCACCTACAAATATATAATCTGCCCGTACCAAGAGGACAACATCACCTGAAACTCATGGCAACTAACAAAACTTGCACTTTTAGGAGTTTGCTAGGAAAGTTTACCATCAGTGGTGGTCACCTGTCTACATCCAATGGCCAGAACTGAGTTTTTGATTAAGAAAATACTTTATGTATTTGGACATGCATATATTTGGGAATATATAAGCTTCTAGAACCACTGAAAAGGCCAAGAGCTGTGTGAATGTGGATCTAGTGAGTGGTATTCAAACACGTTATATTCTAATGCCCTAAGGATGATGCATAGTTATCAGTTTCTATTCTATTCTAACCGATATTTGCCTATTGATCTTTTATTGATTTTTACCTGGAGTTTAATCTGCTTGTCATCTGCATTATCTGGTTCCTCCCCTCCCCTCATCAACATGCTAATGACATTTAGAGAAGCCTTTCCATTTTCATTACATACATTATTTTAGAACCAGGGACATCATCATCACTGGGTCTCGGCATTGCTATATAGGTTATGGTTAATCTAAGAATTCATAAATCATTGATTGTTTTTGCAAAACACTGCACTGTACCTTATGTTAGAGAACGCTGCTGAGCCCACTGGACTTATGTTCACTTCAAACATTAATTCATTTGCAGGGGAATTAGAGCAAATACAGAAATTATTCACGTGATTGGATCTTTGATGTGAACACAGAATCCCTGTACCTCACTTAACACGTATAAATCAATCCTGTTGCCTCAACTGCCTCACTCTTCATGACTTTCCTGGTGATCTTTTCTTAGCACTGTTCTGCTTTTGTCAAAAAGACCTTGAATATATTGATAGTGACAGCACAATAAAAGTGATCTTTGATCAGAAGAAATGCGAAATATAATATTGCCCATAATAATGTGATAGTGTCTATATCATTGTCATGAGACATAGAGGAAATATCACTGCTCTGCAAATATTAAGGATATGCAATTAATTTTAACAGGAAATTTCTATTTTGCAAAATAAATTATATTAACACATAAAATGACAAATCTCAGCAGTAAACATGGTAGTGGATTTGTGTAATTTAAAAACTTTTCTTTTTTCTGCTCTCCAACTCAATTTTCTTAAATTAAACCTTTTAGTAGAGAAATACAGGAATTGCTATTTCTTCATCTAAGAATGGCTCTTATGCTAACCTACAAGCCCTAATATTCACTGATGTGGAGTATGAAAATACAGAATGTTAAAGTCTTGCCGCAGGCGGGTGAGTATGCTGTATGCCGGTTTTATATCTCAGGATCCCGGAGGTGAGCAGGAGCCGGGTCTACATGCGTCCTACACGCGAGGCGCCGGAACCGGAACCAAAATATAATTTTTATATATGAGGCCTGTTAACTATTTGAATTTGTATTGGTTGTTTTGAAAGATATTATGGTGTGGGTATACCTTTTTTTACTGTACATGATGGTGCTTGATATGCTTTGGATTCTAGAAAACTAAATTATTGGAGTCATCCTTAAAATGTGTTACTCATTAACGCATAGGTCAACGTAATTTTAAGTGAATGATATACACTTAAAAAGGAAAAAGAAATATTACAAAGCCAGTTGACCCAAAGATAGACCCATGAGCAGTATGCCTCTTTTATTCTGAAATACAGCTTTTATTGGTTCATTTAAAAACATTTGTATACCAAGAATAGTCTCTACACATTATGGTATCAGTGTACTTTTATGTTACTCACTTGTTCAAGTAGATAAACCTTTACAACTAACTTAAATGTTCAAAAAGGTAGCCCTAAGATTAAGGTAGCCCTAACTTCAAAAATGTATCAGCCTAAATGTGTCCATTGCAAAGAAAGGTATACACCTACTACAATTTTACATTGATTCCTGTACATGCTACATCGGGGTATCTGACTATCATATTTTACTACGCTGTTCCTAATATTAGCCACGTTTTTAGCCTGTACTCTCCTGTACCATGTTTCACAACTTGTGTACTGAGGATAACCATATTTAAGAATGCTTAGGCAAATACTGGAAATTTTCCTTCCAAAATGCAAGCAAAAATTTTGGAATAACATTTATTAATGATTTGTTGTAATGAAAGGAAATAAGAATAAGTGTACTTTTTGATATTGATATAGTTACATAGCATATACATTCATCCTGACTCCTGACCTGAGGTTGATCAAACTAAAGCATAAAGTGTGGTAAATGTGTTTATACAAATCTCATTTTAGATAAATATTTTGCAGTGTATAGAGGTGTTATTGCATGAGGGCCCCACTAGGTAAAGCTTACTTTTCAAGCTCTGTTCCCAATTTCCTTTACATTAGATTTTGAACATATACAGTTCACAGGGGGTACATATTTCTGTCAGTATACTTCAGAATAGATTTCACTGTACATAAAACATACTGGTTACTTTTGTGCCTTTGGATGAAGTTCAATGTACTATTACTTTGGCTTTGCTTCTGATTTAATCCATTGCCAGATATGTTTATTTCTAAACCTTTCCCAAAAACTATGGTTGATTTTGCCTTTCTATATGTAAATTCCAGTGTTATATTATTGATGAGTCTTAAATCAAATGTCTCATGAATGTGGGATCAAATGATGACATCAAACATTTTTTTGCTTTGAAGTTCTACTGTGCTAGGCTGTAGCCACACCTTACCCAAATGTTCTGCTTGACACTTGTCATACTCATTAATACTTACTGCATGAGTCTCATCTTGAGATGGTTTACTCCTATACTGTAGAATCTTCATAGACTAACCTTCAAAGTAGAACTAGTTCTGACCCAATTTTCTCATCTTTCGATTTCAGAGCTTTCTGATGAGATCAAGAAAGTGAAAAGGAAAGGAAATGAAAATCCACAGAACAAAAAGAATGGAAGAATAAATCTCAGGAGAGATGAAAATCTTGCTAATATTGTTCATGGGGTGGAGACAAGAAGAAGTATTGAAGGAAGACGACCATCTCTAATCAGCACTTTCCTTGAAAAGACAGCAGAGTGTAATACTGAAAAGAAATGTGTTAATGAATTGTGCCAAAGTGTAATGCAGGCCAAGCATCCCGCAGAAAGAAAAACACACCACACTGCAGCCTGTGATATGGACCATTGCATTGAGTCTTTTGAAGATCCAGCAACTACAGGCCAGTATGCAACAAACTTGGCTGAATGTGTACTGCAGGATGCATTTATCAGACTGTCACAATCTGACAACTCTTTTACTAAGGAAGCTGCTGTCAGTATATCAGCTGGCGATTCTTTATTGTCTGGAGTCATCTGCAAGGAAGGATCTCCTGCAGCAGTCCGCTCCTGGAATGACCTTCCAAAAATTGTTATAGTTCAGAGTCCGGACAGTTGTGATGGCCCAACTGAGTGGGTGGATGAGTCACATTGGTCTGAACAGGAGAACACTGCAAATGTTTGTGACCACTGGGCAGATGAGGATGGATCTTCGGGCTCC
The DNA here is from genome assembly GCF_032062135.1 of Pyxicephalus adspersus. Classification (NCBI taxonomy): domain Eukaryota; kingdom Metazoa; phylum Chordata; class Amphibia; order Anura; family Pyxicephalidae; genus Pyxicephalus; species Pyxicephalus adspersus. Next base: position 31,046,684 of record NC_092861.1, on the reverse strand, counting down.
ACACAAAGTACTTTAGAAGTGGCTTTAGCATGTGCAGCCTCAGTTATAAGTACAATATCCAGTCCCCAGACTTCAGAACAAAGTAAAGTGAATCTGTTAAAAAATGTGGATTCGCAAGAGAGAGACATTTCCGAGGACAGCATTTCAGAACTTGTAGGGTTTCCACATGTTACTGTGGGGACAGATTTTTCACTGCCTTCTGCTTTGTGTGAACTAACTAGAGTGGCAAGTGCAGTAGCCGTTTGTGGACTTGGTGATCAAAAGAAAGGTTCCTACCCTAGTACGTCCAGTGGACTTCTAGTTGCAGCTGATGCTTCAACAGCTGTTGCTCTACACTGCAGCATTGCACTGGGAACAAGCATAGAAAAGTTCAAGGACAACATTGCTAAGGTTCTTCTTAAAGAAGCAGCTATAGTTTTGACAAGTCCAAGCACCTACAAGAATGTGGGCGAGTTTATTGAGTCTATGAATAGCAAAATAATGACCAGTATAAGTTCTTCCAAAGTCATACATGTGGAGGATGTTAGTAATGATGACCTTGCTCATAATTTGTCTGATATGATACTGAGACATTCTGCTGAAAAGGAAACCCACAAGCTGCCAGTTACCGAGAGCCACCAGTTCTCCACAACTCCAAGTGATTTTGTAACAACTACTACTGATCTTCTATATAATATAATGCATTTCACTTGTAATAAAATGAGTGATCTAGTACAAACTGGAGACTTACCTTTGAAGGTTGAGACCGTTTTACAAAGATCCGCAGGCCAAGACCAAACAGAAAGTCAAAATGACTTGTCTGACTTGCCAAAAGCCCACAAGCCATTGGTTCTACGGAATGATAGCAAAACATTACAATTACGTAGCTTTAGTGCAGAGCAAAAAGTTGAACCAGTTTCCCTCAAACAAAACGAAGTAAAGGAGAACGGTGAGAGGAGTTACAGTAATGGTGCTCAAGTTAAACCATCCTACTCTAAACAGTGTTTGAAAAGGGAACGGTACAAACGTTACCATGACGAACATAAAGCTTTCTTAGTTAGTGATGGCACTCTCTCAGATGATGAATGCAGGCTATCTGCAGATTCGGGATCCATAGATGGAATAATGAAATCAGGAAGTCAGGAAAAAATCAACTATGAGAATAATGTATCCAAGGAAATAATTGTGAGTTCACCCTTGGGTAGTAGTTACATACTGCACCCTGCTCAGGCTGTACTTTCAGCAAAGTATCCAATCAGTAATTACTGCTTAACAGAGTTTGCAGATGACTTAGCAGAAACTGTTGTGTCTATGGCCACTGAAATTGCTGCCATATGTTTGGAGAATTCTAATGGGAAACAACCATGGTTTTGTGCTTGGGCAAAAGGTAGTGAATGCTTGCTGCCTCCTTGTAGGACAGTAAAAAGGAAGAAGGAGACATCAACAGCTGGAGCAGTGGTTAGAAGGCATAGACCACCACGCCTCAGTGAAATAAAAAAGAAGACTGATGAACACCCAGAACTTAAAGAGCGACTCATGAACCGAGTGGTAGATGAATCCATCAACCTGGAAGATGCCCAGGATTCTGTCAATGCTTTTGCAAATGAGGTAGCTTCAAAAATAATGAATCTAACAGAACCATTATTAGCAGATTCATTATGGCAGGGCCAAAATGTGTCAAGGAACAGGCTTCATTGTGAAAGGTGGAACCGAGGTAAAGCATCCAGCTATGAGAGTATCCCGGAGGAGGATTTAGATACCAAAAGTCTTCTCAACACACTTGGCCCTGGCAATACATTAGGACAGCCATTCAGCCGGACAAGCTCAGTATCCAAACAGTCTAGCTGCGAAAGTATAACAGATGAATTTTCTAGGTTTATGGTAAACCAAATGGAAAATGAAGGAAGAGAATTTGAGCTATTATTGGACTATTATGCTGGAAAGAATGCAAGTAGCATTCTGAATTCAGCTTTGCAGCAGCTTTCCAGGAGGAACAGCCACTTGAATGTGAGACCTACCTGTCTTTCTAAACAGTCCAGCACAGAGAGCATTACTGAGGAGTTCTATCGTTACATGCTAAAAGAGATAGACAAGGAAAACAAAGACAATTATTCCAGCAGAAATACAGCAGAATGGACAAACAATCTGATGCCTCCATCACCTCGCACACCCTTCTGTTTCCGCCAGTCATCCATGCCTTGTAATAGGTCATCTAGTGCACGTTTAACTGTAAATACTCCAGTTAAAGCAAACTCATTGGATGGGTTTGCAAGGAGCGCTTCTCGGGATTTTCTCAACATTCAGTCTGTAAATGCCATATCTTCCACAAATCTCTGCAAGTCAGACTCCTGTTTATACCAAAGGTGCCACACTGACCAGGCAACAGACATGTTAATCCACGAGACCTGGTCCAACTCTATTGAGGCATTAATGCGCAAAAATAAAATAATAGCAGACAGAACCGAAAGTATAGATGAAACACTACCAGCACATGTGGACAATTTTGCTAACAAGCTGGCTGTGGACATTGTTCAAAGTGGAAAATCTCTCAATGTTTCACACCAGGATTCACTTGAAAGCACAAATAAAGGAAGCTTTAATAGTAAGTCTGTTTCACAAAACCAATGCAAATTTACAGACAATCAAGAAACCTTAGTCAACAAAAGTTCATGTATCCGCAAGTTAGGCTCTTCGCTTAGTACTATGGAGGTACCCCTTATACAAATTGAAGCTGAGCAGAGGGAAGAGACAGATGGAGAGGACCAAGAAAATGTGCCGGGGAACTCCCCTTCAGAACATAAATCCGAACAAGATGGGGCAAGGAGCATTTCCCATGGAAGGTACATGTGGCAAATAAAAAAGACTAGTAGACATCTTTGTCAATGTCAGCTTTAAGTGTGAATCCTATATTAACCTAATATATTATTTTATTATTATTACATTTTATGCATGTTACTATTTAAGTGCCAGTGTATTTTGCAGTGCTGTACAATAAAGAGGCTGCAAATGACAAACCTGCATACTTCTACAATGACACAGGAGGAGACAAGGACCTTGCCCAAAAGAATTTAAAATCCAAGAGCTGGTAGAGCATAGTACACAATTTTGCGGGGTATGAAATGGTGGGTATTTAGTAATAGATTAGGACACAGATCAAAATAAACTGAGACAAGAGCTGTGGGGTGATTTAGGTTAAAAGTACAGTAGCTAGAATGTGATTCTTGAATTTGAGGAATAGTAGGAAGGATAGATATGTCTAGTGGCAGCATCCATGATAGATTGTAGAGGTGAGAGTCTTGTTATTGGAATACCATAGAGGACAATGTTGCAGTAGTTGAGGTGAGAGTTAATAGGAACTTGTTCCAGAAGTTTGGCGATAGGAAGAAGAATATTTTGCGATGTTGCACGGGTGGAAGTGGACTTGATGTTCTTGATGCATGGAGTACAGGAGAGTACAGACTCAAAAAAATCACCACAGCATATCTGTGGGGTGGGGCAAATTACCATGTGATTTAATAGGAGATTTTGAATGTGGAGGGTGACAAAGATAAAGTGTTGTTATAATGGGAGGCAGCTTGGTCTAGAGATGTGATTTTAGAGTATAAACTTAAATTGCATTGTTAGAACTTGTTGTGAAAATGATGTGATTAATGTTTGACAGTTTTCTACATCTAGAGTAAAGAACTTGGATCTGAAATTATACCATATCAGTTCTTCCCATGCAATGATATACCATGTTTGTCTTGTGGTAATTTACCAATAGGCAAATCTTTTAAATCATTATATTAGACAATCTTCCATATTCTGAAGTTTTCATAGACCCCCGGTTAGTACCCTGGCCCCAGCCAGTCTGTAGTCTGCACATTTGTAGATAAACTTTGACTTTCACTGGTATAATACGTTTCTGGCCCAAAAGGTTTTCTATAGGTAGAGCTTCCATGTACACACTTCATTCCATCCACTTTTAATTTAATCTCCATGATTTACAGTATCTATCATGTACATTTTACCCCCATGATTGTGAGCCTATTGTCATCTTTTACATTCTACACCAAAAACATTAGGTTGGTATGTGCTTTATTATTCATGGAAAATATATGCTGCTATTTATATAAACTGTATTCTGTACTGTTACTGCTAGATAATTATACAGTAACTGTTGTAATAATCACTTTCCCTTTGTAGATCATTTACAGCCTTTCAGTAAAAGTTATGTCAGGTGTAAATGAGGAATGTTAATTCTTCAATTCTGTGTTCTCGAGGTTAAATTCATCATGAGAAATTTCAGCATGAAAAAACATTGATTGTACATACAGAAAGGTCAATTCTGGTGTGATAATTTATTTTGCTTTGATAATGATCTGGTGAAACAATTATGTTTCAGTTATGTTTTTTTAGTCTTGACATGGGAGTTAGTGTGCTCATAAGCTTTCTTTGTGACTTCACACACAAAGTTCCACAATTCCAAATTACCAGTTATTTACCACCCTAAGCAATATATGCTCAACCTATAATATTGCCTTTTTTTTCCTTGCCTTTGCAGTACTCTTCAGTAAAAAATAAAAAAATGTTGTTATGCATTTAGGTAGTGTGGTATACCTCATTGGTACCTCTGGTTTTAGTCAAGGCGAGTGTAGGCCCTGGTCAGCACCAGACCTCACCAGACACCAATCCCCCAAAATAATGGGGCAGTCTTCACCTTTAGCAAGTCCCTGCTCAGCCTCGGGAGACTGGTTGTTTCTCCCAGCACACGGTTTCCCCCAGGACTTAATCTGCAAGGGATGGCATCTGGGGATGGGCGGGCAGAGGACCAGGGGCCAACAAAAAAAGCAGTACCAATATTCCAAGTCCAGAATACAGAGCCAGGTCATTCACAGGTAATCCATCCACCAGAGAAAGGGCAAGACACAAGCAGAGTTAGGGTAGTTCTGGGCAGCATAAACTCACAGGGTCAGAAACAGGCAAGGTCAGCAACAGTAAATCGGATGAATACATACCAGCAGCAAGTCAGCCTAGCTTAACACTACAACAGGCACTGGTGACTGGGAGCAGAGACGCTATAATTCCCACCAGCCAACGACTGTACAGGACTGAGTCAGGAACTAATTTGCCTCTAAAATCCCCTTCAGTGGTGCACAGCCTCACAGAGTGAGCTGGGGATGCCAAGAAAATACATCAGGCTGCACGACTAAAGGGAAGCAGGGAGTGTTGCTATCTTAGTTTTCCTTGTTGCTAAAAATGGTATTGCTGAACAGAATAAACAGTGTTGGATACTGCGGGATCGCTGGACAACATCTCTAACAGTGTTTTTCAACTCTTTTAACATGGGGAAACACCTTAAAAAAAACTTTCAGGTCTTTGGGGAATCCCTGCTATATTTACTATATTCACAGTATTTTAGTGTTGTGATGAGTAGGAAAAATGCCAGTGTGGGAAGGTTGCCACCCTTACAAATGGTCAAAAAGTCACTGAAGTCTGTTAAACTTACCTGAGAGGTACAACATTGTTCATGGATGAAGGAACCCCTAGCAACCTCTGGAGGAACCTTTAGGGTTCCACAGCACCCCGGTTGAGAAATACTGGTCTTGGCAATGCTGAAGCTCGGCAGTCATCCTTTGATCAATAATATTTTGATCCAGGAGGCCCTTCCTTTCACTTGTTTATTATGCAGGTATGCTATCTCCACACATTCACACCACAATCTCATATTCATTTCTTTACATATTCTAACAATCAGATAATGAGATTTGAACAAGCCCTGAATGGTCCTTTAGAAACACAGCAAATTACTTGTCTTTGAAGCTTACAGCATCAGCATTGTTCAGGTTTCAGCTTTGTGCTAAATTAGATTAATACGCTGTTGAGTCATTGCTGATGGGGGGGAGCTGAGCTGCTAAGAGAATGACTTGATTAGTAGTAGTTTCATAATGGCTTTGGATGTCTCTGATGAATGAATAATGTGAATGATCCACAGTGCTTGCATCTACAGAGGTCACTAATAGGCTTGATTTAAAGCTCGTCTACTGACCCCTATGTATGTTTAAATACATATACATAGGTAATGTGAAAATTAAAAGAGAAGAAGGTACATTCCCTAAGGTAGTACATTCTCAATGACTCCAGGAGGTAATATACAGGTTTGCATCTTGTTTGGGTTGGAGACATTAACAGGAATATAAAGTAAATTTGTTTGCTTGAGTATTTCTAGAATTTCATAACTATAACTTCATCCTGTCCTTCCCTAATGGTGACAGGATTACTAGTGTGATGTTACCCTCTAAAAAGCATTGGGAACATCAATGATAGAGGTAACTCACAGCAAGCATTGACAATCACATATATCATTGTGAAATTCTCAGGACAGTGAAATCAGATTTCGATTTGTTTCCTATGATTTACTTCATTTTGTACTTTGTCTTATAAGCCCAATTTTGTTCCAGTTTTATCTTTTAGAACAAGTATATGGCATTAGGCAGTTTCCATTAGATAACATGTCTCTAAATCCTGTCTTCTCATCTAAACAAACCTTTCTTCCAGAAAGCCAGGGTGTCCATGTAGATCATGTATTTCTGGATTCATGCAGAGCTCCTTTGAAAATAAAGATACTTGTATTCTCTGCGACATTGTCTGAGTTGCTTCTTGTGCCTGCTGGGCTTTGTATTACTGCCAGGAACCAGAGCAAAGTTTCCCTGCTATTATTCTACATTCATTCACAATGCTCCTGTAAATTAAAGCACAATGGATGCCTATATTGGAAATCAACGTAATCACTTTGTAAAACTGTGCTGCTAGCATACTATACAATCAAAGCATTGCCTTTATTTTCCATACTGTGGCAGAGTAATGCATTGCATACACATCATAAAAACATTTGTCTTGTTTGGGAAATGTTAATGATGGGAAAAGTTGAACTTAGATAAAAGAAACCTGTCTTAAAGGGAATATAAAATACACAATTTCACATATGGACTAAGAATTTGCAGGCTTGATCAGTAAGTCACTGTAGTGAAATAAGCATGACCGCCAGGGAATAGACGACTAAAAGATGCCAGCAATGGCAGCACACATTTATCTTGTCACCACCGAGACACTTTTCTATACCCATGTCTTGAATACCAACACATAGTACTACACAGCCAATGCCCAACTAGGTTTGTATTTGCTTCTCTTGCAGCACACATTGGTTTCTCCATCTGACTCATCCATTGCTACAGCACGTACTACTCAGCAGGCTAAGCGGGTATTTGACTTGGTTTTATGTCTGCAACAGCTGGAGAACAGCTCAAAAAGCTTGTAAAGCATATAATGGATACTTTTTGGATTGATTAGAAATTGATCGGTTTCTTTCTCTGACAGTAATTTACTAAACTTGAGGATGTTGAGGACAGAAAGTTGCATATAACAATAATAAATAAGTACCTGGTGCATATCTCACATTTATTTCCCCATAGACTTATTTAGTTAAAACATATTAAAAGGTCGTATAAGACACATTATAAGCTCATATAAAGTGCCATATGCAATTATCATAACTGGAATAGTTAAAGTTTGTACATATGGCTGGTTTTGATGGTTTTTTTTTTTTTTGTCCCTCACAGAATATCCCGATCAAAAAGCTTGCAGGGCTGTGAAGCCTTTCCAGAGGTGAAACCAAGACCTGCGCTCCCCACTCCCCTGAGTAGCAGTGAGGACAGTACAGGTAGCTGGTCACAACTTGTTAACGAGGAGGAAAACCCAGAGGACACCAGTAGTTTCCTTCAGCTGAGTGAACGATCTACCAGGTACTGGCTTTGTGTGTTGTGCATATAAGCACAGGGATCACGAGAGAATGTTAAAAGTGTACCTATCCTATAGAGCACTATCCATATCTACCAGAGAAACCACTGAATGTACATTTTATATGCAGTCCTGTGAGTTGAAGTTCGAATAAAATATTATTTATTTATTATGTATTTAATAAATACATTAGTTTTTTTATTAGCCTATTATTGTTGAAATAACTTTTTATTTAAACTTCTTTAGTGATAATAGGTCCCAATTTTTCTCAGCAGGCAGCAGTTTAAAGTCTACTATGTTTAACATTGATTGGTAAAAATGTAATTCTACACTATTTCAACAGCAATGGCAACTGCAGTACAACAAGCAGTGTAGGTGCTGTGGACCTGGATGCCTTTCTAGAAGTTATTTCACCTGAAATTATTCCTGAAATGTGAGTACAACTTAAGTACGTTTAATTCTTAACAGTATTGTTTTACTGTGTAATTTCTGGCATATATATTGGGGCAAAGACGGAATGTCACTGAACACAAGCCTATGCACTTGTACGGGTTTCATATATCGCCAGAAAGCAACTTTATGCTATCATGATTTGCTACTTTTGTAAGAAATGTAGGCCCTACTTTCCCTTTTTTTGCACATTAAGTAGGATACCTAGATAGTCACGTGGTTATCCTGGCATCCACTGATAAAAATATATCTTTCTGACACCAGCAGATACTTGTGTCTAAAACTTACTGGCAAACCAGAAATGCTAGCACAGTCATTCTGGAATATAGCACAAACTGGTCAAGATCACATGTAGAGTATTGTCATCATGGTAACAGTTTCATGCTGCCATCCTGACATTGAAAAAAAACAGATCCTTTACCTTTTTCCATGTTCAATTCTCCATATTCAGTGATACCACTTTGGACTTTATTTTTACATATGTATAACTTTGTGATTCATTCCCTATGAAGTTTTTTTTATTTGGTTTTATTTGCATTTTGTGGGCTTTTGCATTTAGTGCCACTAGTACTTACCAATTTATTACCTAGATGCATATACCCATCTAGGTAATGAATATAGTTACCATTTATTGACCACTTGTTTGTTTAAATGCTCTTAACGTCAGTTACTTTTTCATAAGTGTTATCCTGTTGTGTCCTTGGTGGTTTGGTCTCTGGTGGCGGCCTGTACAGTATCTGAGGACAATTGCGATGCATCACAATAAAAAATGGTAAAAAGAACAACTAGCTATCAGAAATGGGATTAAGCCACAAACATTCTTCATTAGTTTGTAAGGGTAATGACTTCCCGGAGATGCTGCATAAAGTGTCCTTAAACCAAAATACAGACAAGAGCCTGTACAAAATAGGACTTTAGAGGTGGATGAGTGTTGGTTTACAGTAGGGAACATTAAAGAAGTTTAATCTGTGCATTGCTTGTTGATGTGCACTAATAAAACTGGGGAACATTTTTTGTTGAGTTATATCTTACACTTGTTTTTTACTAATTTTTGGGTGGTGAATCCAGAAATGACCCCAGTTTTTTGCTATCACATCCAGTTTTTACGATATAGGGGAACCCTCCATTTTTGTCAAAAAACATACAAATTTTACATTAATGAAATAATAACTTAAATGTATTGTTTATTTAAATTTCTTTTGTTCATAAATGCATTTATTGCTACTCTATGACATTTTTTACAGTAAAACGTTTAAAAATTAATCGGGTAAGTGGGTAAAAGGTAAAACTTTACGCTTATAGCCTTTCCTGGAGTGTTCAGTGTTAGGACAATCCCGCCGGATGCCCCAACAATAGTCAGCCATCATATAAACATCTCATCTACCCTGATGCCGTCCTTCCATGACCTTCAGATCTTGGTGGAATCCTTCACCTTGCTCATCACTGACTGCAACAAGGTTTTCTGGGAAGTTAGAAAGATGGCTATGCAGAAAATGCACCTTGATGCTCATATTGCAACCAAGCAATTTGTAGCTCTCCAAAAGTTTCTGGATAATTTCTGTGTAATTATTTGCTTGTGTGTTTCCAAGAAAGTCCCTGACAATGGCTTCAAATGATAACAAAGCATTCTTTTTGACTTCAAAGATGAAATGTTCATCTTTGATGAGCTGCCGAATCTGTGGACCATCAAACACACCAGCCTTTATTTTCTCAAATGACAGGCTAGGAAATGCCAAAGTGAGGTACTTGAAACATTCTCCTTCAGTTGGCAAAGCTTTAATGAACTGCTTTATCAGACCCAGTTTCATGTGCAGAGTTGGGAATATAATATTCTTTCTATCAACATGGCTCATGTAGAATGTTTGGATCACCTGGTTTTAGGGCAGATCTTGGAGGCCAATTCATTTCCAGCCAATGCTTCTCATGAGCCTCGCTGTCCCACATGCACAGATAACAGGGATACTTGGTGTATCCGCATTGCTGACCAAGAAGGAAGCATACTATTTTAAGGTCAACACAGATGACCCAATTGTGTTAGTGATATTGCAAGAACTCAATGACTCTCTTTATGTTTGCATATTCTTCACGAAGAGAAACTGAATGTCCAATTGGGACTGACCCAAATATATTGCCATTGTGAAGGAGGACACACTTTAAGCTCCTCTTTGAGCTATCGATGAATAGTCGAGTCATTCAGTTGAGTTATAGATTGGAATTCACAATTCCTCCATTAAACCAGGTATGTTATGACAATACACAAAGCCACTGTCAGTTCTAAAGTACTGCAGAAATGCAATTTCTCTGGTTCTAAAGTACGATACCTTTGTTCCTTTTTCTCACGCAGTCTTGGTGCTAGGAGTTCTGAAGCCTTCTTCAATAGTCCCAAATCACGTGTCAAATCACTCAACTCATGCTGATCAAATCCCTTACAAACAAAGTCCTCTTTAATTTCAAACTCTTCATCATTGTTGTCACCTAGTTCATCACCATAATCATGTTCTTCAAGAGAGGGTAGTGTACGGAAAACCGCGCTGGGATTTAATCGGAATGAGCCAGTGGACGTATAGCCGATGGTAGACTAGGATACTCTATGTTACATTTATTTTTCTTGTTATATCCTGAAGTTTTCACTATACAAAAGTACCAGTCACTGAAATGATCTCCTGGCTCTCGCCAAACCATAGGTATACCAAATGGCATCTTATCACGTGTTCCCTTTGTCCACATCCATAAACCCTCCACACACTGTTTGCACACCTTATAAGGGGCCAAGACTTATCTTGATCACCAAGTTTACCTTTGAAATATGCCAAATAGGCTTGCTGTACAAACGTGCTGATGTTCGCCCTTTGACTGGGAATGGTGAAACTGCCACAGATATAACAAATCCGGGTTGTTTAGGCACTTATGATGAGAAACAGCAGAGCCAGACATGATCTGAAAGAAAGGAAATATGTGTGTAAGTGAAAAAATAAACTTTGCTTATTCACTATGTAGAGCAGCGCACAACCTCTGACCACAGTGTCTTGCGTGTAAATGAGCAGCAGTGGATAAAATACCTGACGTGATAGAAGAAAACTAACTGCACTTTCAGAATCAGCATACCTATTTTAGTATAAATAAGCTTAAAAATTGAAGTCAACAAAAAAATTGTTACCCAGTGTAATGACATGGAAAGCAGTCCGATAAAACCGTTTATTGAAGCAGATTTATTAAAGATTTTGAGAATTTTCACACAATTAAATGAGCAAAGATTTCAGTTCATCCAATCAAGTGAAAAAAAAATATGTAACTTATGTTATCTGTACATAATTGAATAATTGAGATGACTCAATGGTTATATAAGTGTATTCACTGAACACTATACTGAAGCAAAAGAACATTGTTCATGTTTTGTTAGTATTCAGTATAAGATATCACACAATCTAAGTAATTCACTCTGTATCCCACCTGACATCCAATTATCACAAATGATGAATCATTGGCAGGTGTTTCACACTATGCACATACACAATCCTGCTGCTGGGAAACACAGCCACCCTCACTGTACCATGTAGGCAATGCAACCAGCTCTTCGGAACTTACTTCCCATGAAAAAAAATACAAACAAGGAATCATCACTGGTTCAAGCTTTATGACTAAGTACTGGTCGCCCAAAATGCGTCAAGGCATTGTCATGTTCTTTACCTTTGTTGGGATTTGAATAAAGCACTTACTGGTTATAGTATACCACTGAGGACTTCTTGTTTGTGAGTATTAAGGGTTTTCACATATCACATTGTGTGTGGACAATATTACTCTAAAATTTGCTGAGCCGGTACAGTAAATATAACGTGATAGTTTTGTATGCAAAAGTGAGTTGAATTATATTTTGAGTTGATAATCTAGGTTGATTGAAGTCTGCATACTTTGATTGTAAGCTTGAAGATATTGGTAATTGGGGTACATAAATCCCCATTAAGTGCCATTTAAATACTGCCTCTAGGTTATACCCAATTCTATTTATACATTTGTACTAATTTGCCTCTTTTAGGTTGGTCTAAGTTCAATAAATCCCACAGCTAATGTAATAAATAAAGACTTGTTTCTGGAGATCGTTTTAATGGCAGCTGGCTAATCTAAATTGCCCTAATACCATTGGTATCTAACGTTGCTTTTATTCCTATGCTAGATTTTATTTTACTGGTCAGCATTTCATGTTCTTGCTTCCCAGGGGAGGACTTATAATTGGTTTGATGCTTTTGTGGATGTTAACTTTGTATTTTGCTGCAATGTTTCGGTTATTGGTGCTTTTATGTGTTTCTTTTATGTTTTACATTTGTTTCCTACTGTTATTTCAATGAAAAATACAGTTAAACAATAAAATAACTTGATAAAATCATTCTCTTTTTTTTTCCCCAAGAAAACCAGAAGAGAAGACTGTCACCAAAGATCTACATGAAAATCCAGATGGTAAGAAATTTTACTAGCACAAATTCCTAAGGTTGTCAGATAATAATTATTCTGCTGATGATCACACTTTTCAATGGTAGAGGAACAAAGCGCTTAATTCAACTAACCCCCCCCCCCCCCCCCCGCATGGAAACTCCATAGGAAAAGGAACAAGGTCTCCTAGTGATTTTGTCTCTGGAGAGTTTTTGCAGTGACTTGATCTCTGGTCTAACATTACCATGTTCGATGTTTTCCATAGAGAATTTCAAGGACCGGCAAACATGACTTCTGGTGAATGCAAAAACCCTGACATATTTCAGATTAAAATAGAAGATATTTTTTGGTTTAAGTGGATTATGTATTAAATGAAATCCACTCCAAATAACGATGATGCTTTGAATAAAATAGTTGCTTCCCTAGTTACTTTTCCTGCTACTTAGAATACAGTACTGTTGTTACCATTCATTGGGGGAATGATGGTGCCACATTCTGTGATTTAGATTTCCAGCCTGTATTGCATTATGCAAATTATTAATTTATCATCCATAATACATTTTAAAATGGATTTTGGACTAAAGCTAGATTTAATAAACCATCATTTGATAAATTGGAAAAAAAAGCAGCAAATAAAAGCTGGTGTAATCCTTCTCCATTTTGTGGCATAAAGAAATAAATGTATCAGGAGCATAAATAGGAAAAAATACCACATTGCAGTAAAAAGGGAATCTTACTGATCAATAGTAAAATGTATGGTACTATAGTATTGTATTGTTCACACCATTGCTCTGTTCACTCTAAACTTAAAATTGTGTTAGGAAGGAAAGCTCACACTAATAGGTGCTCCTACATAATAGGAAAATGCAGAGTTAAATTCAGAATTGAATTTTCTTTTATGAGAAGTTACTGCATAAATGAAGCTGTTGATCGAGCAACTTGGCTTGAAGTGTGGAACCAAAAAATTGGTGAAAAGCGCATTATGAATTTTAATAGAGCGCTATACTTTGATGATTTGCAATTCATATAACTCTCAGGACACGGTTTGCCTTTAAAATGTTCTCTTCTAATCCAATACCATTACACGGGTGGTACCCTGCTGGTTCCTATTTCATGTACCTAGGATCACTTCTCTAAGTAAAGGATATCTGTACTGCATGCTACATATATGACATCAAACAACAGTGTGTAATGATACCTGCTTGAAATCTCCATACAGCTTGATAGTTGTAGCAAATCTGAAAGAAATTTCAGTACATAGAATGACCTACAACTGCAAAGCAGTGTCAATTCCATGCATAATACCATTGTAATAAACCCCATCTTTTTTAAAGAAATCTAATTTTTTTTCAGAATTTTTGGTGATTTTGACCTAACCTAACAAACTCTAAATCCCAAAAATGTTCAAAAGCTCTGTACAATTAAATCTGGATGTTCACACCTATAAAAAGTAAGAGAAATGGATGGGGTTCAGTTGTCATTGCATTGAAAATGATGTCAGTAAACTACATGGTGTTTATAAGAGAATGGGGAGAGCAGAGTTATACATTTAATAATGAGCTATTTTATCTATGGTTGCAGAATGTACATCTGGATTATCAGTGGGCACGGTCAGCTGCCACCAGGAGGTCTCAGTTTTAAACATTGATCTGGATTCAGATAGTTTTGACTCTGAGTTGTGCACAACATTACAGTGGATTGCAGCATCGGAGCTAGGAATACCCACTGTCTACTTCAGGAACTCTCAGGAAAGTAGGATTCAAAAGGTATGTTGTCCACAAATTGCCTGTAACATTAAGTATATATGGATAATTTAAAGCAAATGTTATTTTCCACCAATGCATTTCTTTTTTCTTCTTTTTTTTAATTTATTTTCAAGTAGGCTTGTCATGAAATAAATTTAAGGGCTACAATTGTAGACTCTCTATTCAACAGGTACCATATATGCTCTAATATAAACCAAGATTTGTTTTTAACTTAAATTCCATTAGAACAAGGATCTCAGTTTATACTCAGACCACCAAATGGCAGGTGTCCTCATGTAAAGTGTATAACAAACTTGTCACCTGAGTTTGTAACACCTTACATGAGGACAAATTGCCATCTACTGGTGGCCATCAGTTGCATCCCACTAAAAAAAGGATGATAAGGTTAGTAAGTAACTCATTAAAACTGTGAAATGGGGAAAAAGATAAACAGACTGAGCCAATGTGATTTGATTTTTTATCTCTTTTTAAGTAAAAACAAACCGCAGAAGTATTTGTGTGCATTTATTTATTTGTCATTTGTTGATTACTGTTTTGAATGTTAGCAGTGATGGTCACATTTTTTGCCCTAGGTTTATACTCCAATAGTTTTCCTGTTTTTTTTTTTTTAAGTAAAAGTAGGCACTTCACTTTATACTTTGATCGGTTTATATTCAAGTATATACAGTATGGATGTCAGGAAAGTCAATTAAGTGTTGTCAGTCCTTAGATACACACGTCATGATTTAAAGGTATGAAGCAAGTGAGTCAGCAGCATGAGAGCCAGGGTCAGCAATAATTTCCTTTAGGTGATGGGAACAGATGGATGTTTGTATAGAAACTGTTAGTATACAGACCTAGGGGGCATTTTAAACTTATCAGTAAAAGTGGGTAAAAGTCATTACAAGGTATCTACTGTCAGAAGTGATATTACCAAACTGTGGGTTGCTGTAAGGCTAGGACTGGCAGTCTGGTACCTCTGACATTTGTTGGTAGGGCTGGCATGTCCTAGTAACTGAGCTGGCTTATGTGGCTTTATCAGCTTAGTCTTTAATTAAACAGAAACGTTCTTTGAAGCATTTTTGACATTATTCCATTGGTTCTCAGCTCTGTACTCTATTAATTATTTATACCAAATTAATATTATTGCTTCAGTTGACCTGAAATACAATATGTACATATACAACTATGCTCTGATGTTATAGATACCATGGCTATTTTTATTCCCAGTCCCCCCACGGGTGCTTCAATATTACATGTATGTATTATTACATGTATGTATGTAATTTTGTGAAGCTTGCTATACCAGCGGCTGATGTAGGTATTTACTACGTATTACGCAGAGCAGAGAGCTACACATATAATTAGCCACTAAAATATATCCCAAGTTTCTGCTCTTTGCACATTCATTTTTACTCTTACCCAATTAGCCAATGTGTCCTGTAGCTTTTGTAATAGGGGAGTTGTGTTGCTGAAGGTATAAACTGAACAGAATAAATATATATATATATATATATATATATATATATACCTTTCATGAATTTAACCTAATTTATGCAATTGTCTTTGTAGAAAACTGGTACTTAGTGCCTAAAATAATGTAAAAATTTCATTCTGTTTTTAGTTTCTGCAAGTCACACGGTTCGTTCAGTCAAAGTCTTGGAAAGTCGGGGATATTTTCAGTGCCCTCATCCTTCACTGCAAGATACAAAAACAGGGGAGTGAAGGAGCACCCAGTTTCTTTGATTGGCTTCTGGAATTGGCATAATACAATTCAAGATAACTGCATGGACAGTCATTGAGTTTCACCATGGTCTTGGTGAACTCCCAACCTTCAGTACAACGCAAACAGACTCACTTTTTTTTTATTTTGTACCATGACTGGGAAAGGATTGACAGATTGTATATTTAGAATGTATTAGATACAGTTTTTTTAGGCACGTGGGCCTTGCTTAATATTTTTCTAGCCTATTTTAAAAATATATGTATATATATATTTATTGGAGGAGATGTGTTTGAAATTGCAGAATTTAGTTGAATTGTGTGTTTATTTTTAAGATCTGTATAAAGTAACAAGTATATGAGGTATGTGAATTGGCACGTGCTGTGATGGTCCAGCAGTAAAAAATACCATTCACACCTATATAAAATGTCATAAAAAGAAATATAATGAGACAGTGTATACGTTACCCAAAGTGTTATTAATGATAAACATTACATTTATTTAACTTATCAATGACCTGATAGAAAAGTCCATGCTAAGCTCAGAAATATGTATTGAATATACGCATTAAAGAGCTGGGTATTCTCAGTTGCAGGAGATGATTTGTAATTGAATACACACCTTGATTGTGTGGGTAATGCTGCGACACTCCTTCGTTCCTTAATATAAAAGGAGAGGAACATTTCTTTATTGTCAGCAGTACTGAAGGTTACTGAACACATTCAGTGCCCCCCCAATGGGCCTGTACCAATTCTTCTCTGTTTTTATAATAATTCTTTTCATCTATGGAAATGCTCATCGGTGTATGTGAGCTTTGGCGACACATTTACCTTTTGTGATGTTCCACATTGATGAAATGTTCACAATCCTATAACTGCTGCATTCCCTGAAGTGGTCACCTTTGCTGCTGAGTCCTCAGCAAACTTCTGGGTCTACGGTTATTATCTTTGGCCATTCAATGACCACTGATTATTTATCTTCTGTATGTGTGCGGGAGCTTAATTGTTCTTGGTATCGGGATCTGCTGTGCCAATGTTGTATAAAGCTGCATCTACACTGCAATAGGAAAAACAAAAAGCCACCAGGGAAAAGTTTTTTTGGATTTAGTTCTGCTTTAACTGTCCTATTGCCTCGCCCATTCCCTCTCACGCTCAGTATTGCTCTCCCTTTACTCCCATCTCTTTTCTGTCTCTTCTTTCACTGGGTCTTTACTGTCTGTTGCTGCCCACCTCCATACTTTAGGCATTTGCCACTTACAAACAAAATCCTTTCTGTGCCCATCCTCTACTTACCCTCCTCCCCAGTCTAAATTACAGAAGTGTAACCCATATGTTTCACTTTACAAGCTTCCATTCCCTCTCCCTGTCAGCTTCCATCCTTCCACAATCATTATATTCTTTCCTCGATTTTAATATCAGCTTCCATATTCCAACATAAAATATAAGAAATAAACCTGTAATTTTATCTCAATGGTTGGGGAGTGTTGGAAGGCACTGGCACAGTACTTTTGTGTGTCTTCATTGTGTCCTGCAGAGTACCCTGCTTCTTTTAGTAAATGTTATTATTCTAATAGATTAGTAAATATTAGAACATTTGCACCAAATCTAAAGCTTAAGGTTTAACCCATTGTTTTGTATTAGAATATTAAATGTTCCATGTTCCACTAGATATCCAGAGATGAGCAGAGAGGGAAGAAATTTAATGGACACTTGCCCCTCTCACATCACTCACACCAGTCTTGCTCAGCTTTAGGTGCATGTGGGGCACTTAACTAATAAAGTTAATCAAATATTAAATTTATAGTTATTGCTTTAAATTTTAAATAATGTAAACTTGTGTGGGAAGGTCAGACGCAATTTACACCAGTTAGAAGACATCTCCATGTAACTGGAAGCAGAGCCAATCACTTGGATCGGCAGGTTATTAAAAGCAACATAAATTTTGGGGTTCCTGGGTTGCCAACTGACATACATGATGCTAATTTTATACCAACACCGATTAGTCTACACGGGTTCGTGATGTAATATTTAAGGCAGTGTAAGTCTCAGGTGTACCCTAAACTACTGACTTTAGAGCTGCAAAGATAATAAACGATTCACATTATAATAACTTATATTTTAAAGACTGTAGATATATAGGGAACGATTATATGATACCTCTGTTATAGGGAAACTTGTGATTTTCTTTTGGTGGAGGAGGCTCCAGCTGGGTTGTTTTGTCTTAAAGGGCAAAGTTGTTTCAAATCAAGGATGAAGTTTGTGATTTGCTGCCGGCCAATTTTATTTCAAACTTTGCTTTCAGGCATGTTAGAGCCCATGTCTGGCTGGAACCCATTTATGTATAGGGAGAACAAACCATACCCATTGCTCCCCTATTGGCCAGTGCACTAGTCTTGCAATCCAACCACTCTGAGCTGTGAATGGGCCCTCAGCGTCCTGGTTTGCAACGCAGGGCTACTGGAATAAGGGGTGATGTCAGTGGCCAAGAACAGCTTACAGAAGAGGCTTTAGGGGACCAGTTGCATGAGAGATGGAGCCCATTAATTTTTGTGGACAGGCTTTTGACCAACATTATGGCTGTTTAGTCTGCAACCTATATGAATGCAGCTCTGAAAATGTCCCCATTATCTAGCTTTGTGTGCTTTTATCCAATTCCCATTGTTCCTGTGTATCTGACGGTCAAGAATTGCAACATTTAAACCACTTGTGTATTGGGAAATTTGTAAAATGCAGCAGATGCATGGTTCTGTAATACACCATCATGGAATACACAGGAGGAGTCTTACTAATAGCCAGAACTCTACAATGTAATGCATGTGTTTGATATCCATACCAAACCAGCCTATCTGTAGCCATTTATATACAATCTTTCCATTTTGCCTTCTTGCAAACAAGCCATATTCCTTTCTGTAAAACCAGCAAAATCTAATAATGTAAGAAGGTTTATAATGGATTCTGACAGAATGCAATGCATTTCCTAAGCAAATGTTTATTTAATACAAGCATTGTGCAAATTACAACCACCCCTGGCAAGGATTAAGCAATTATCTTTTACATATCTGACAATACCAGAAATCTGATTGGTTGTTATGTGTATTGTATTCTAATAAATGGCCCTAGTAGAGTGGTAGTTCATTCCATGGACTGCAGTGATATGTGGGAGAGAGGAGATCATTAATTTACTAATAACCTAAGCACAAAGACAACGCAACTCTTTCTTTCATCTGATTCCTGATCAGGGGATCCAGATGATTCAAGGTACTGCAACACTTGCAGCCAATCAAAATACTGAATATCTCCATGCTGGCAGCAGAAGAGATCATTTTGTGTTTATTATGAGAGTAAATGGAAGCACACCCCCTTTGTTTTGCAGCTGCCTTTTAAAATGTTAATGATGCAGACAAAGTACTGACAAGTAAATAAATGTTGTGTGAATCAATGTTGTATGTGTGTTTTATTTCCCCAAAATGTGTTGGAGGGGTAATACATTGCATTCATACACAATATGATATTCCTAAATTTTTGTCTTAAGGATAGCTCTTTAGGACACTGATTGACTGGTGGACATCTAAGCCAACTACCTGATAGACTATTTCTCTTATTACTGGCTACTGCAACCACACTCCTCACCACCCCCACTGGACCTAATTAAAGAAGTTGTGTATGCAGTTGTGTTTACATTGCAGTTACAGAATGGTTGTGGCACAGTTCCTGAAAGCAGTGTTTTGATTCTTGTTGTATGGTTGCTTTTCCTCATGTGGAGAAAGAACTACACCACCAAAAAAGGAAGGGCGATGTTTGCAAACACATTGATCTGTGGTGGCTAACGGTTTTAGAGTCCTATTTATTTAATCTTTACTGGACTTTGCAGACACCAGTTAATAAACCAATTCTTTAAACCTGATATCACTGTTAAAACCTTAATTTATTTTACACTAAAATAGATGAAAAGTATAACACACTTTGTGAAACAATTGGATGAGTACATGAAACTGTATCAAATTAGTCCCCCTTGCATTCTGACGCGTTTCACAGATTTTGCTTCCTCAGAAAAATTGTAGGACATCAAAAAATATTGGGTATATTATCCAATTGAAACCAAGTGGGATTACCCAATCTTTTAACTTAGCATTGATAGGACTTAGAATCAAGGCCACAGAGTAATGGTAAGCTCCTAACAGAACACCTAACCAAGAGTTGCTGAGGCAGGCAGACAATCTTCGGGCA
Organism: Pyxicephalus adspersus; assembly: GCF_032062135.1. Classification (NCBI taxonomy): domain Eukaryota; kingdom Metazoa; phylum Chordata; class Amphibia; order Anura; family Pyxicephalidae; genus Pyxicephalus; species Pyxicephalus adspersus. Next base: position 31,026,360 of record NC_092861.1, on the reverse strand, counting down.
AGGCCATAACAAAGGCCTATTAGGCATAATGCAGCAGGGTCAAAATCAGAACAATGATACACACAGTCCAATTACAGGAATTGCATGAAATCTCAAAAAGAATGTGTGTGCTTTGGTACTAGGCTGCTAGACTAGTGGTTTCTAAATAACTGGCAACAGATGGTACTGGTGTGCACTTACTGTAACATCACAGCTATAAAAAGCTTTTTGTCATGGCCAGTATTTTCATAGAGCATTGTCTGCTTCTGACCACATTATTCATAACTTGAACAGGCTTTCACACCTAATTTTCCTCATGTTTTGTTTTTTATTAAAAAATCAAAAATAATCTTAGTTGCACACAAAAACAGCAAACTCCCCTATGGACCCTGCAAATCTGTAAATTGAAAATCATACTACTGACCAGGAGACGTGGCATGGGAAGACTCTCTTAATACTGAAAAAGCGGTTTTCATATCCAGGAACACTTCTATTCAGACTTTCTAAACTGAAGTTTTCTTTTATTCCATTTGATAAAAAATTTCATCCGTAAAACAACCTGGAAAAAGTGCCTTAAATTCATATGGGGTACTGACCATGATTAGTGTGAATGATATAGAATATACCAATTATTCCCATTGTAAGAGAATATATACTGAACACACAATTGTGTAAATTTCAAAAGCTTCATATACTTTTATAAACATGATTCATCTGCAATGTTGCACATTGATGAAGTGAGACAGACAGACATGAGGACTGTGGGAGAGGATAGAGATGGAAAGGGACGACAGGTCCCTTTTAACATGTACCTGGGCTGCAGGAATTTGTATTACATTTCTGGCACTACTAAAATTGTTCTTGTTTGCTGACTGATGTTCTTCGATGAGGTCTGAACATTTGATTATATTGTAGTGGCATGAGTAACAATTGTGTGTTGTATTGGGCATGCCGTCTCCATGTGTAGGAAGAGTTCAGTGAAGTTGACCATTGTATTAGTGGCCTGATTTATTAACACCCCTAGCGTCCTAATTCTGTCTGTATGTCCACGCAAAACGCGTAACTTTTTTTGCATGGAAATTTATTTTACATTGTAGGCCTATAATTCTTAGGCATAACTCACTGAAATATGTACAATATTTAATAAATTTAATAAACTTTAAAAACAAAAATCTGATTAAAAAAATAGTGAAACTTAATATATAACTGTACAGTAGCATGTATAATATATATATATATTTATATATATATATATATATTTATATATATATATATATATATATATATTATATATAAAGATTTCTTTGTATTGGACTCAATACAGCTATTTTGTATTGAATTCAATACAAAATTTTGGAATTTCCCGCTGCTCCGCCCGAATCGACGTGTGCACCGATGTCGCCGGGAAACCCCGGAGATCGTTTCTGCAGTCACCGGCTGAAAATGGGAGGGCGAGGACCTCCAGGGACCAGCAGGACACCAGGGGATGCCAAGGGAACAAGGTGAGTTTGTTTTTTGTTTTTTTTATGCTTGTAGCGACCCCGAGTGTGACCCAGGATTACCGTTTTTTTGCATGGTAAATCCACCCGAGTCACACTCGGGAATACCGCTAGGGGGGTAAAGCTCTCCAAGGATGGAGAAGATACACTTTCATCAATGAGCCTGGGTAAGCCAGCAAACCTGGAATGGATTTTTTCAATCTTGGACCAGATCCATTACAGGTTTGCTGGATCACCCAGGTTCACTGATGAAAGTGTATGTTTTCCAGTCTTGGGGAGCTTCAATTAAATTGGGCCCTCCTTGTTTCAAACTGATATACCTTCTGTCATTTGTACTTTTATGCACACCTTTAGGTATTAAAACCACAGAAAAGGATCCAAATCAAATCATTTTGTTTGCTATTACTCTTTATTCACTAGAGTCAAGTTAGGTGAATCAGCTCCTTTTCTAATTGACTTCTGTGCTTGTTCTGCAAGGCAAATATGAATGTTAATGGTATAGACCCCTCTGCAAAGGACAGGACCTGGCTGGCTGCAACAAATGTTCCAACTGACTGGTCAATCACAGTTTAGATTACTTGTGTTGTAGGGCTGCTCGCTTGAATAAACACCATCATTTAGTAATAAGTGTAAGCAGTGATGCCCATATATTATTGTGAATGCAGCCTGTATAGTTAACCTTGTCTTTTCCTTGCAGTTATTTGGTTGAAAAATAGACAAACAAAATAAAATCATTTTTAGAAATGTATTTTCCAGGTATTTCGTTCTGGGTTGTAAATTTAGGGTTTATATAAATTTTTTATGCATAAACAAGCTTGATGTGAGATCATCCTTTTGTCTGCCTAAGAAATAATTGCAAGCTTAGAAAACAATGAATTTCAATTGTCCAGAAAACAAAAGACAAAGTGATTTTAGTGGTTTATAAAGTTGCACGCTATATTGGTTTTGTTTTCTGTATCTTATGAAGTAAGTTATTCCTACCCCATCCAGGAAACCTCAAAACTATTTATAGCTGCATATTGATATAAGAAAATGAGGTCAAGCACAGATTGCAAGGTGGATAATCTAATTTTTACTGCAGTCTTAGGACTGCCAAATGCAAAAGATATTTAGGCCATATAGAGGTTAAAGCAAATATACCCAAGCTTCTTTACATTTAATTTACAAAGGCACTGTGCATCTTAGTTTTAAGAAATAAAATACATGCTTTCCCTCCTTTACTTTCTCATTTGTTGTATGACAGTGCAGCAGTGGCTTCTTAGAATCCACCTTCAGTGTACATGCTTGCATTCTGATGGCTGCATGGCATTTCACAAGGCAAGCTTTCTGATAGTGCTAATAATGGATTACATATATATATGGGCAGCACGGTGGCACAGAGGTAGCACTCTTGCCTTTGCAGCGCTAGGTACCAGGTTTGAATTTTAGCCAGGACACTATCTGCATGGAGTTTGCAGGTTCTCCCCGTGTCTGCATGGGTTTCCTCCCACATCCCACAAACGTGCAGTGAGGTTAATTGGCTTCCCTCTCAAACTGACCTTAGACTACATTAATGACATATGACTATGGTAGTGACAATAGATTGTGAGCCCCTTTGAGGAACACTTAGTGACACAACTATGGACTTTGTACAGCGCTGTGTAACATGATGGCGCTATATAAATACTGTGTAATAATAATATTATCTAAATAATGTATGCTTATAAATCCACATCTAATCTTCAAACAGAAGTCCAATGGATAGGGGAACGATTGGGAGACAGGGACAGACCACTGTCACCCCCTAACAAAAAGTTCTGGACTTTGATTGGGTCCTAAGATAATATCTAGTGATTCTGCCATTAAAGTATTGCACTGCAGTGATGTACATTTTACAGTGCAATGCATTTTACTGCAAAGAACAAATCTAAATACAATGCATGGCTATTGACTTTGACTCTCTAGTGTCATTATATTTACAATTTTAGCAAACTGCAAATTCCTCACAGTAAAGTCAATGGCTTCTAGGCCTAGGTCACAATGACACTACATTCTAGAACGGTAAAACAACTACATAATTTCCTTTCATTCTCAGAGATTTATCTTCCTATGGTCACCCTGCATATATAAGTTATAAATAAGGGAGCTGCTGCCATGAAGAAATTTAGGCACAAATTGGCAGCTTAAACCTGTAGCCAGCAGTCACAGATTACTGTCAAATAATTTATTGAAGGTGTCCATACACTAATCAATGGGTGCATGACCAGTGTAAATGACTGATATATTCATGATATGGATTGTTTTTCTGGTTGCAGCTGTGCACTCATCTTCCAGCAGAGCCCACATTCATCCAGAAGTGATCCCATTGGCTGGTAGTTCTTGGAATACACTCATGGATAAACAAGACATATAAAAGAATGGGCATTTCCAAGGATTACGTTTTTAAAACTATTAAAAATTTCATTTAGTGTATAGCCATCTTTACTGGTATTTTTGATGTAGAACATTGCATTAGAAGTGGCTATAAATGGCTGCTGCTTCATGACATTATGGTATGCAGAGAGAACTAAAGATTCCCCAGTAATCTATGCATCCACTAAACACTGCTGCAGCAAACATTTACAACACTCAGTTTTTAAAATGTTCCATACTTTGAATGTTGAATAACAGAGAACAAATGCAAGGGACACAAAATTAAAATGTTAAGATATTTTTATGCAAAATAGTTTAAAAACACTAATAAAAAAGTCATTTATGCAAAGTTATAGCATCAATATACAATAACATGAGCGATCTCAACATGAAACATCGAGACAGCAAATCACTGAAACACTTTGTGACAACAAGTGTAATACACTCCCGGAAAAGATGCTGGATGAGGTCTAGGATGAAGATGAAATGATCACTAGGTGTGTCATGTTTTGGCATATTTTTGAAGAATGAAGGATACAGAAATAACACCTAACGCCATATTCTACAAGTGTTGTCCTTACTTCCTGTTGAACAAACAAAACAGTTTGTTTATTATGTGAACATTCAAAAATTTAAACATTGTAATAATTTAAAAAAATTGTTTTGGAGGCAGCAGAAAACCATCAGGTTTTTATTGTCTGTATTCTAAGTGAGGACACTTCCCCTTACTTCATGTCAGAGGACACCAAGTGGCTCAATGTGTGATTTTAGGGCACTCTCTGTTCTGAATGACAGCTGCTCTGAATCCCAAACTGCTCAAACTATGTCCATGGCAGGACACATTTGCATTCAGTAATTCTGTCTCCAAAACTATTTCAATGCTCAGATTTGCTCAATAACTATCAAGCATTGTCTTCTAGTAGTGCAATCTCCTTTATATCTTTAGTGTTGAGTGCAAAGGTCCGCTTTATTGGATGATAAATCAATGGAACAATGAGTCTATGTTCAGACTGGCAGCAGGATCAGGCATTTCCATGTGGCCCCCAGCAGCAGGCACCTTATCAGCTGCCCATTTTGCTGGTTCTTAAAGAACAAGCATTTGACCATTTTACTGCAGGCAGCAGAGGGCAGTACTGAAGAGCTCACTACCATCCAGTAAATTTTATATGGGAGGCCATGGATGAGACGCTACACATAGTGTCTTACTGGAGAAATCAGGTCAGGGGTGTTGGGAAAACATAACTTAACCACAACCACACTGCAAGTCTGAAGAAAGGCTTCCCACCAATGTATATCTGCACTGAAATTACACAACTAGGTTGTAACATGTGAATTCAGCTTTATGAAAAACACACTTGCCTGTAATGATGGTGTTTCCTTCATAGTTGAAAGCACAAGAGAAAATCTCATCAGAATGTCCTTCTAGAACCTGGACACATTGTCCTGTGTGTGGGTCCCATAGACGTGCAGTTTTATCTGAACTGGCTGTTAAGATGCGCGAGCCTTGAGAATTGAAACAGATCTAGAAATACATAAAACAAGGTAGCAGGTGACAACATTAATGTGGGAATTCTACCAGGTTCACCCAAAACTCAGCACCTAGAAAAGAGACTCTGTTTTGGCCCCTTATGTTATAGCTTACATCCCTGTTTTAGGTTGCATAATAGCTAGCCAATTAGGTTGTAAACTGTAATTTAAAGAAGTGGAGACAAAAATCTGTGCTAGTCAGAATAAGAAACAATCGCCACTGTATTACAGAATAACAACCATTCCCCCCCCAGGTGATCAGGAACTGTCTACCACTTTCCTTCCCCCTCCAATAACTGTACACTCATGAAACGGTTCAAAGATATTTTTACTGGGCAAATAGGTTGTGCTTACGAGACCAGCACCTTCATATGACTATTTTCACTTGAAGTTCCATACAAGTCACATGTACAGTACGTACAGCAATAGTGCAGCCTATCTATCCATGCATGATATTTTTGTGTATGTACTAAAACTTAAGAAAAGAAATCCTGAGATCAGTACAATTAATTATTAGCAGATCTTTTACCAGTAATCCAGATCTAAAGCTGCATACACACATGCAATAATAGTCATTGGAAAGGATCTTTCATGACTAAGCACTGCACGATGCATGAGCCGGTTACCGGGCGAGAACCATTGGACGTGTGTACGTAGCTTAACATATATCAATTTAGTTTTCAGCTGCAGTCATAAACTAATCAAGTTTCAGCTCACAGGAATTTTCCATTAGTAAAACCCCAGCATGCCTATGAATGTGTATAAAATACTGCAGTGGCCTTATCTCCATTACCAAGTATATTTATGAGATGAGAACACAATAACCTTGCAGTTGAAATGCTTAACAAGTATGTTTGTTAGATCCACAAAACAGAACAACACAGCATTAATATTTAATATAAAAAAATCATTTCAGCATAGCAACAAGAGCTAGAAGAAAAACGGTAGACTAACCATAAAACTAGCCTGTAAAAAAATTAGAATTGTTGCCAGCAGCAAGCAATCATTTTATCATGAAAGGCGACACCTGAATGGCCACTATGGGTAATAGCAGAACCTTTTATGTAAATTATTTACATTATTTTAAACATTAATAATAATATTAAATTGTATTTATATAGCAGCAACATATTACACGGCGCTGTACATTAAATAGGGGTTGCAAATGACAGACAGATACAGACAGTGACACAAGAGGAAGAGAAGATCCTGCCCCAAAGAGCTTACAATCTAAGAGGTGGGGGGGGGGGGGGGGGGTAGCTTAGGGCTCTATTTATAAAACATGGAATCAGACATGCGCTCGAAGATTGGTGGGAATCTTGCAGGTCCATTTGTTTTAATGGCAGTAATTCCCAGGAGGGAATGCTAGATTCCCTGTAGACCCCTTAGAATGAGTAATTGGTTGGTATTCTACCAGCCTGACCAGAAAAAGAAACTTGTTGCCAATGTTCCTATTTGGTGAGACAATAAAGGCGATATTTCCAAGAACAGATGGCCGCACATCAGAATCCTAGCTACACATCAACTGTCCAGTGAAACAAGCAAAACTACTATTCATTACAACTAATTCTGCTTGTTTTAGATTTTCAATATGGTCTGAATGCCTGTTCGATTCTTCTGCTGCTTTTAACACGTTAGACTTTTGGAATCGACAGTAACCATTCCTCACATACAGGGCGGCATTCACTTAACCCCCCAACCGCTAAGCCCGTAATTTCTCGCACTAAATATTTTTGCTCTTTTGGATAACCCCGTATTTTTTTTTTATATTCATGATATCTACTAGAACCCTATTCGGACATATTTCTGTAAGTTACAGGTCTACAATTTAAAAAAAAAAAATTTCATGAAAACCTATGACGCTTTTGGAACAGAAATCTAGAAATCAGTGTAACGCTCAGGTGGTTAATGAAATGAGGATCATGTTACACAGTGGTAAGCATTGCACGGCACCAGTGCTTTGTATAGTAATGAGGATGGAGTTGGAGTTCAGTGTGAATTAACAATAACTTTGCTCTGTGTTCAGTATAAAATTCTAGAGAGTCATCCCAAACACACCTGACAAAACCTTAAAGCTAAGCGTTATCAACAGCTACAGCTTTTCTATTTTCAATACAACATAATTAGAAAATCCTTAAAATATTACTGCCATTCACAGGTTGAACCTGCAAACAAATCAGCAATTCTCTGATTCCTAGAATAAATGATTTATTGTCAGCTTACACAGAAAGTGAAAAATACAACCTCTTAGCAGAGTATATGGAAAATTCTTCAGAGACAGCACCAGATAAATGGATACTTAAATAAAAAAAAAAGTAATCAAATAAAAAGGGCTGGCTGAAAAATGCCTGAGAATAAGGTGAAACTTCCAGTATGTGCTTTCCACAAGCGGAAAGAAATAAGATGCTGCAGTATTCCACCGAGCTTAACCAGCAAGGACAAGGTGCCAGCTGGGCATCAATAGCCTAATGGCCTGATGGTAAATTTAAAATACTATGGTATAAAACATGTTCTCCTAAACCTAAGCCTTTTCTTATAGATTAAAAACTGACAGACATCCTTAAATACCTGCCTATAGTATTTCAGAACTCTTGCTAGCTTACTTTCTTTAAACTTTACAACTATCATTGGAAAGATGGAATCTTTACCATGAATCTGGAGTTATTTACCCCTGAATTTAATGCAGACTGATCACCACATTTTAATGTTACATAAAAGGGTGGCTAGTATATAAAATAATAAAAGTGTTTAGTTTTTTTTGTTTTTTGGGGGGGGAGGACCCTTTTGCTTTAGTCTTTACCATCATGTTAAAGTGTTCCTGGCAGTAGCACCCTGTCTAAAGGTAACAGCAGTTTTTATACTGAATTTATGGATAAACTCTGTTGTCACCCATTGCCAGAATATGTTTCAGAACTAAAGAGCACTTCCCTCTCCCCTGATCTTATTACCAGTCTAAAAGAGATCCCGAGCACCTACTAGAGGGTTTAAAATTTCTATTTAGGAGTCAGATTTAACTGAACGTATGCGCATAACTCACCTTTGAAATTTCACCGTCATGCCCTTCTAGCTTGGCTAGACATTTCCTGCTGGCTGCATTATATACTCTGGCTGTTCCTGTTTAATACAGAGATTACAGGTATAAATACTATATACAAAACCAACACCTGCAGATCAAAGTGAGCAATAACATACTCAAAAGTCTTTTTATATAGTAACAGTTCCCCCCAATGCACTGAGCACAAGAAATAAAAATATAACCATTTACAATGTCCAATGGCTGTATCAAATAATCCCAGCCTCCAGCTAAAGATTAACTGAACCAATTAATCCTTAGAAGCTTTCTTAGTCTGCTATCAGCAAAGGGCTGAAAATTGCATGTAATCGCCATATAAGCATTTGAGAGGCACTTGACGGAGCCAGGGGCAGTTAACTGCAGAGTACTGAACATGAATCATACTATTCTCACTGTATGCAATTCTGTACTTTACAGGAAAGTAGAAGGCAATCAAGAAAATGGTTATTTATAACATTCAAAACATATAAATGGCAAAGCCTGGAGGAACATTAAATGATTGAAATTCTTCCAACTTTTTTTTGTTGAACAGCTTTAAAATTATAAAGTTTGGATTCCTGCACCAATAAGAAGCTATGGCCAGGTATGTCTTCTGTACAGTAAAGCTGCATGACATACGTTCTCCCAGGATGCCAAGAAAACATTAAATCATAAAACCTAATGTAACTTTAATCAATCAAAAACAATTGTTTAAACTAATATTTTCCACTTTGAAAAGAAAGTGCAACCTAAATCTTAATCCCTTAGAGCCCTAAACCAAGCAGAGGTTCCCAAAAACAGCACAACAATACTTAGGGCCAAAACAAAAAATATTTCAATATTCAATATGCTAGAAGATGTTTGTATTCTCACCCCTAGGGTCACCTAATATATTCCCCACAGGCATAGATGGAGATCTAATGTAGAACACGGACAACAGCCATTCACCTGAAACCTGCTATCACAGTAGGTAGGTTACAGGTAGGAGATCTCACATTTAGGTGGAATTATTTTAAAGCCCACTGCAGTAGTTGTATGTCTTAGGGCTACAGTAAACCAATCACAAACTAGGTCAATACAAAATAATCATACAAAAAGTATATGCCAAGGATGCCTTCACTGAAAACAACTTTAAACTGCTATTAGGAGATTTATGAGCCATACTAACCATCTGCAGAGGCTGTAGCAATGAGCTGGCCAGTAGAATCAAATGAGACATCTAAAACCTCATCTTCATGTCCAGTTAGGGTAGCCACACTTTCACCAGTCCGGGCATCCCACAGCTGTGGGGGAAAAAAAAGGTTAACACAAAAAATAAAGGAAAATCAGTACAGAGTATTATCAGGCTTCCCCCACCTAAATTCCAGTTTAAATATAAAAAAAAAATTAAAAATATTCTGTTGTCTTTTTTAAATGTGAAGCTGCCCTTCATCTACAATTCCATTAATGGTGGAGGTGCTACTTTTCTGCCCTGTGCCATCCTATTACTCAAATGTGGTATTTGACATGATAAAACACAGAACAAAGCACTGACATTTTGCATGGCAGGGAAGGTGAGTACATCCTGGTTTGAGTCAAACTTTACACAGTTGTGTTTGGGGATTGCAGAAGTATGCTACAAAGACAGATTCAGGTAATTTTGTCAGCTGTAATTAAATATATAAAGGAAAGAAGAAACATGGAGGATGCAGCTGCTAATTCTCATTCTGCAAATGCCAGCTGCTGGGCTACCTTAATGTGTCAATTTTAGTCAGAAACAAGAACCTTAAAAAAGCATACCATACAATTTAAAATGTTCACTTTACATAAAAGGCACAGAAGGAGCCTTTTTGCTCAAAGAAAAAAATTTGCCAATCTTACGCATGTTCAGTGAGATCAGCAAATTTTTTTTCATCCTACGTTACCTGATCTCACGCCTGGGTCGGGTGACGTAGGATGAAGAACCTGGAAGAGAAGACAAAGATGGTGGTGGCTGGAGCGCCGGTTCTGGGACAGATTACGAGACGACGCGGGACCCGATGCCAGGCACCCCCGGAGTGATCGGACTGCCCTGCGAGATTGAAGGGAACTGTGTTTTTGTTTTGTTTTTTTGAGTTTTGAGTATAGTTCCTCTTTAATCTCATTTCTCTATTTTGAATATTTGTTCTAGGTCAGTAAGTAACAGCCAGGCATCTAATATCTTCAAGTGCAAGACACTAATAGCAAGGCCCCATTTCTCCAAGGCAAGGGTAACTTATTTTGATTCCTTTACTTTCTTCTCACCATAAACTTCTGTGGTAATACTTCATCTACTCAGATGGTTGGCCCTTGTATGGTATACAATGAACAATTCACAAGCAGATCACTAATCAGAATTGGGAATCATTTCTGCTCATTTGAAATTATATGTTTATGTTTAAATCTGAAATGTCCTAATTCACACTTATAACTACCTTGCTTAAAAACATCAATACCAAGGAAACTTTTTTTACCTACTGCCACCCACTGACATGGAAGAGTATTACATTACTCTGCAAGTCACTATGGCACAGACACTCGACAATAGTAATTGGATAATTTCCCACGGTACACCTGAAGATCTCTCACAGCACACTAGTGTGCCGCAGTACAGTGGTTGAAAATCACTGATGTAAAGTATTCTGCACTGGTTGGCTGCTGATACAAAGATGAATTTATAAATAGCTTCTGAGAATTTCTATTCTGCTCAAACAATTATTTTCTTGTGATGCTGTGAGAGTTAAACAATAAAAAGAGGCCTGTGTACATCTTCGAGTAGAAGAGGCAGTGAAGTGATCACCTCTAATTCTCGTTTATGAGCTGTTTAACACTATAGGGAATACACTCTGATTGTTTCAAGCAAATTTCCTCCTGAAAAAAATGAAACCTGCTCCGGCTATACATCCATCACAGCCATCACCTGGACAGTAGTCAATACAATTATTATTAGTATTGACCAGAGCTTCTGCACAAGGTCAGAATATATTGCGGAAATAATGAAGAGAATTTGTGGCTGTGGTTTTGCAGTGTCTGCTATCTTTGACAGAGTCATAAATTTGAGTTATCTACTATAAACTTCTTATTAAATCACAACAGTATTTACAGAGGCAGATCAAGCAAATTTATTTATTTAGGACTTGGTGCCCACAGGGATTTTGGAGTGTACTAAAGGGCATACAATAGTCTGTTTGGGGGAGGGGGGACATGCAGTGCTGGGTTATCAGGGGACAATAACTAATTATCCATTTTATAGATATTATTTCCTCCAAAAACTGGCAGCTAATATTGTCTGAATGGTGTTTTTTTGGTGATGTGAATTGCTGTTTTTGTGCCAAATTGTACTTATGCATTTTTTGCAAATTTCTCTGGTCCTTGATGTTTCTTCTTTTGTCTTGCAACCTTTCTGCATCACCAAAAGAACAGCATCCCTACAGTAAAGCACGATGGTGGCAGTATCATGCTTTTGAGTTGTTTTTTCTCAGTTAGAACTGGGGCTGTAAGTCAGGGTGCAGGGAAGTATGAACAGTTTCAAATACCGGTCACTTTTGGCTCAAAACCATTAGGTGCCTGCTGGAAAGCTGAAAATAAAAAGAATTTCACCTTTCAACACCACAATGACCCCAAGCATACATCCAAATGAACAAAACAATGGCTTCACCATTTCAATAAAAAAAAAATCTGTAGTTTGCCCTGGAGAGAGCTGTGCACACAATCTGACAGATTTGGAGAGCTTTTGTGAAGGAAGAGTAGGTAAATATTGCCAAGTCAAGATGTGCCATGCTGATAGATTCCTCCCCAAGAAGACTGAATGCTGGAAACAAATCAAAAGGGGCTTCAACAAAGTTGTTTTCTACACTTTTTTTATCTTACATAAATATTGGCAGGTTGTCTACACCATGTTTTATATACCAGTGCCTAATATGTGCCAATACTGGTGTCATACAATGGGTATATTCACTTTGCAACATGTTACATGTGCAACATGTAACTGGCCCATCACACAGTTCATACCAAGTGTTCTCCCCAGCCCCCTTTATTTGGTGGAGATGCCATAATCAATACACCCACAGGGGATGTGTGAGTCAAGTTCTTTCATTAGCCAACTATAGTCATTTTATGTGAAACACTATGTATTATAACCATGGCATGGTATGACCGTTTACTCTACATTCCAGTGCTAAATGTTGTTTTATGAAGTCCTCTTTTTTAAACACAATAATCTCCTCAAAGCCTAGATTATGTTTTGATTGACCACGATTCCCTCAGCCATCAAATCTGGTTTTCTCAAGATATTGCATTTTTTTTATTTATAATAAATAAAATGCAATATAATACCTTAAATAAATTTCTTCTACCAAAACAGAGGCTGCATTGAAAATATTGCAAAAACCATGTAAGCAGCATCTCCGTTAAGAATTAACCAAGGCTTTGGACAAAACAGCTGCCATAAACAGCAATCTTTAATTCTGCATTTTCATTACATAACTAGAATACTGTAAACCCACAATATCTCAGAATGACCTCATATTATCCATACCCTGCAGGTCTTATCCATGGAGGCAGTGGCAATAAGGGAGCAGTCCCAATTGAACTGTGCGCTGCTGATCTCCCCTAGATGACCCATTAGGGTGTGAGCTTTCCTGTGAAGGACAAATACAATACATTACGGTCTGTTGTTTCAATTTAGCAATAATAAAGTGTACTGTAATTGAGGTTTTTTTGGTGGTTAGAACCCGTTAGGTCTGCATTGCTGTTTGTGGTAGGGAGATTCATGCTTTCCATCTTGGTGACTATTTTATAGGAACTAAAGGGGGGAGGGGGGGCACACAATCATCTTAGGTTGTCCACTAATAGTTTAGATAAAATACATGAATATGTTTTAATGTTAGCTGTGACTAAGACTTACTGGAATACATGAATGAGTTACCAACATTTACCTATCTAACTGTTCTATGTATGTAATTGTGAAATAGTGGCATAGAAACAAACAACTTTGGATGATGATGACAAGGTTTAGATCCTGGTTGCATATTTTTGGATTATGCAAATCTTATACAAGACAGCTGAAATTCCCACATATAAAGCAACAATCAATATTAATGGCAGGAATATGTCTATGTTTGAGTAACCAAGACATTAAAAAAAAGTTGGGACTCACATACTTCCATCAGGCGCCATTAAAAAAAAAATTACTGACATTTTTAGTGTTATGTATCATAATTCCCTTCTTTGTCCCTCAATTTCTTTAACTTGAATTTTCATCCCTGCTCAACTTGTATCTCCATCCCTGTTCTTCCTTGTTATCAATGCACCAATGAGAGTTGGTGCTTGTGGATGGTGGTGGACGCAGACAGAAATATAAATATGCTACTTAGTCCTTTAACTTCTTAGACAAAATGCACATGTTTTAAATCTTACCAAAAACATTATTGAACATTATTTAATATTTATTCTTCAGAGAACAAAAACTAATAAGTAATTCAGACATAGCTATGAAGAGCTATGAAGAAATATTCACAACATAACAAGCTTTAAACTGATTTGTAGACATCATTTTAATTCTAGATAGAAATAGTAAGGTGCTTCTGCTTTGCCATCTTTGAAGTGTTACAGCATAATTACAATGGCAGGGGAAAAAAAAGGTGTACCTGCCGGAAGGAATGTCCCATACAGAGACTGTGTGATCAAAAGAGCCTGTGATCAGCTGGTCTCCGGTCGTGTTAAACGACAATGAAATGATTTCTGCAGAATGTCCCTGGAGAAAAAAAAAAGCAGAATCACAAATTAAATGAACAGCATAGAAAAATGATATATCATTCTAAAGAAATGCAGACAAAGTTACAATGGCAATCTATTATCCATCCTGTACTAGTCTGACATCAGTGGTGAATTATGATCGACTACTGTAGCTACTAAAAATACTGTTTATTATAACAACCCTTTGTGTCCTTTGGATCAGTAAGACAAGGTGTCTTTTTAAAGATATTTTTGAAGTGTCATGGTATACTGCATCCTTAAATATACCTTAGCATGGAGAAATAGAACATCTTTTATTGAGAATGAAAAGAACCATTTTGTACATTTATTTTCGTAATTCTTAATATTATGACAATATTCCTCTTGGCACTATACATATTCAATAAATGTTGCTGATTCTCAGCAGACTTAGCATCTCATCAGATCCTCCACATCATTATGTACTGGCTTATGGAGGCTGGACAGAGTAGTTGTTTCTAAACATGGGCTAGGTAGGGACTTTCCAACCAGGCTGGTATCTTTACCAGACAAACAGGGTCAGGGGCAAACCGGACATCAGCACAAATCTGGGCACAAATTAGACCACGAACTATGGTAGATAGAAAACCGGGAGTCGGGTCCAGAAGGTGAACCAACTAGATGTTTATATCAAATCAAAAGACAAATATGGCGCTGGGATTGTAGCAAGAATTGAGGCATATAAAGCTTAAAGCAAAACAGCAGAACCTATAACTGTATGTAAGGCTCCTGTCAAACTAATATGAAGATTTCACCTCTGTATAGGCCAAACTAACAGATTCTGCTTTTACGTTTACTTTAGAACCCACAATACTTTGCTAACAACTCTTTTCTGGAGCCCTGGTTAGGTAAAGGACTTGTCTGAAAAGCATGACGATAAATCCAACCTGCAGCAGTGATAATGCAACAAGGCCATGTAAATCGCCAAGTGGGACTGTGCAAAGAGCGCTTTATGTGAAAGAACAAAGATACTGGGTATAATTGTTCTGTTAGAAACCTCAATTGACGACAAACAAGGCGACCTGGCAGAGATGGGTTTGACACGTTGTTCCCTGCAGTCTGATTGAGGTGAGTGGGTGTTTAGCTATAAAGCTTCACCTAAATAACAGTTGAAGGGAGAACAGATGTACAGAAATTGTTTTCTGTTTCCATAATGGATGGTAAGTAATAAAAAGTAATCTGGTGTCTAGGATAATAAAAATAACGTTAGCACAGGACTTTGGTTTAGATAGCTTTGCAATTTTTACTGTCAAAGTATTATTTAATATTATAACATTGAACCTTAAAAGATAACTGTGTAACTATAAGGCACATTAAGAATATGACTGTTTTGTTCACTCTGTAAATAAGCGAACAACATGTATCAACAGAATTTTGTTTACATAAGTTTGCATAAAAATATTAAAGCAGGTCCAATGCAGGTGGGAAGGAGGTCAACTGTATGGTAAATGCACCAACCAATAAAGATTAAAATATCTCAGAAGCATGTCAAACTCATACCATGGACACAATCTCAAGGCCTCTAACTGCTCAGCAGACTTTTTGGCCTAATGAAGCATGGACAAGTGACACTTATATTGCCTGTAATCTCTGTTCTTTACAAAGTATGGATTATAGTAAGCATGGTAATAGATGTAACTTACACTTAAGGTGAATGCCTCTTCTCCACTTTTTATGTCCCAAAGTTTTGCCGTAGTGTCCATACTCCCTGTTGCCACCAGGGTACTCTGAGGGTTAAATGCTAAACACACCTAAAATATAAAATGTTTGTGCATTTTGTAGTACATTAACATACTTAACACAGATAGCCATGCACTATATGTGTGCATGAATATATAATTAAAGAATATAAGTGAGTCTGTGCTAGGGAAAACAAACAGGCTGCCTGGCCAATGACAAATATAAAGCATGCAAAATAAGAACCCCTGCTTTGCAAAATTGTTCATTTGTGTTTTCTTACTTCATTGGCTGCATAGCTGTTATGGATTTACAGAAATCAGAAAGTACTGAAATCAGTGCAAAACACATACCTATTATTTTCAAAGAGGTCAGCAATGGTGATCTGCATATTAAATCAACAACCAATGCCTAAGCAAACTTTAGGACAGATATAACAAAACACTTTCTGTGGAATACTGATCAGTCCATAGGAGCAAATCAGAAAAGTTCATCGCTAGGGTTTACCTTAAACCAACATCTGAAACCACTGGAGCACCATTTCCTTACAGTTCAACCAAAATCCATTCAGGCATTCCTGCAAGAAGTTTGGTGGGTCTCTTGTTTGGGAAGTCTTCTTCAAGCTTAATCAACATGCTTCCTCATTCTAAAATTACTGGAAATGCAGCTGTCTTGTACATAAAGTGGCCCTAAAGAGTAATGGCTTGAGTGGCTGTTGTAGAACCTTTAGACAATAAAGCCCATTAAGAAGAACAGATATGAATGATAAAATACATATCATCCTCATAAATGCCAGATCACATGGGTGGAGCTTGGAACTCATGAACAAGGATTTCAATAAACCAGTTGATATAGGAAGCCAGAGACTGGTTTAACCTTCTAATACCTGCAAAATCTGAAATATCCTGCACACAGAAAGACCACAGAAACCTAGCACACCATTGAACACACTCATATAATGATGGGCGGCAAACTGGTAAACCTTCTATTTGTGTTACCAGTGTCTGTCTAGGAAACAAATCACTGTATGTTTGACAGCTAATGTGTTCTCTGCCTAGTCTTGTAAAATCTTTTCTCCAGGCTGCTTACGCCACACGCTGAAAGATTGCTGTTGTAAGCATCTCAGAGTGATTATCGCCACTCGCCCATATGACAGCTCCTTATTTCTTTCTTTTTCATTATGCAAATTCACAATGTGAAACGTGTAGGCAGCAGTTATCTAGCAAAATGTACATTTTCTTATCCTAACACATATTTATTTATAAGTAGGATCTACAATATTCTTACATTTCTACATTTTTATATATTTCTTGTATTTTTGTTGCACTTTTCTAATTAGTGACACCGAGATTCACGATAGTTGCCTAGCATGGCCATATGTGCTGAGCTCATAGATATTGATCTACCTGTAAAACTTGCTAGTGGAGTATGACTTTGGTAAGTAGCAGAGGCACCAACATCTTATTAGAAAAGTAGAAAGATTTTCAATTATTAAGAACTTTTTTTTTCCTACTTTAATTGTAGAATGTCAAGGTTTAGTAGTCTGCCCAGTCTTTACAACACTCCACAAGACCCTAGTGAAGAGATATCTAAGGCTGCGCACATAGGTTCAATAATTGTCGCTGGTAAGGATCTTTCACAATCTTTTTCAATGACAAAAGACTGAAAGATGCATGAATGAGCTCTGTACATACAGCACCATTCTGCTCTATGCAAAGAGGGGAGGACAATGGAGTGGCAACCCGTTGCGCTCTCCCCACTTCACTTAAATAACGATCGTTCGTGGATCCCCAGGTACGGATCCATGAACAACGAACAACAAGTGTACACACACCACACATCATGGTCTTCTGTCTCTTTTTAAATATTTCAATTTTACTGCTGTTGGAAAAACACATTTTGTTTTCATACCTGAAATTTTTTTAGGAAGCTGAACTGACGATTGAACAGCAAACCAGATATTACCAACACATGGACAAGATGTCTGTGTATCTGGGAATTATTCCAAAATGTATTACAATCAATAGTATAAAATATGGGATGAGAAGATGAAAATATGGTTTAATTATATGTAGCAACAGAAGGCCTTTGGGATTGTGGTATACAACTTTGTAATAAAGAGCAGTTCGGCTGTGGCATTATGGGATATTGATGGATCCTTAGTATGAATTAAAGCCTTTAGCTAAACAGTCATATCTTTATATTAAAAACACTCATTGTAGAATATAATTGCAACAGTTTATTTTTTAACACCAGCAGATGTTGGTTGTCTACACAGGGCTTTTAGCCATGAAAAAATTAGACATTTAAGCGTGTAAATAAATTACCAATATAAGTAAGCTATTCCTGGTTACCTAACCAGACCTAAATTTTACCAGTATTGGAAGTCTAATATTCTCCGATAGCCTATATTCTGCTTCCTGTTTTTTTTTACTGGTCTGTTTAGCTGGTAGGAGTAGAGAATGTAAAAGTCCTATTTAGGCTGAATCTCTAGTTAAGGAATACATTAATCTACCTGTCATGCAATATGACAGTGACGGGCACCAGTGTTGTCACATCACAGGGTATTCTTACAAAACAGAAAAGCATTTTACATAGAAGTATTCGATGCCGGAAGACTTTTAATGCAAACTTGTTGATTTGTTTGCAAAGAAAACAACAGCAATCAGGATTAAGGCTACGTATGCTCGTCAGATGGTTCTCGTCTGATTATCGAATTGGGGCTAGTATTGGCTAGTTAGCGAGAAATTGACGTGTGTACAGTGCTTTTCTGAGGTTGTTCATGGATCTGTCCTGACGGTTTCATGAATGACGAATGACTGCAATACAAGTGAAAGGGAGAGAGCATAGCGGGGTGCCACTCACTTGTTCTCCCCCTCCCCTCTCCATTGAGCAGAACAGTGCTATATGAAAATCGCTCACTCATTCATTTGTTAGTCTTTTGTCGTTGGAAAGGATCGTGAAAGATCCTTTCCAAAAGTCTAACGTGTGTATGCAGCCTTACCCTCCGCAATGAAACCAAATCCTACTTCTCAAACTCTCATAAACCAAATCTTAAACTATAATCTCTAAACTCTTAAACTGGTCCAATACTTAACCCTAACTCTCACCCAACATTTAACCTAACCTAAGGTTGAGCCCTTAATCCTTACCCAGAAAACTTAGGCTGGTATCTCATGATCAGTTACACATTTTAAATGATCTTTTGATTTAGGACAATTGTTTGACAAAATATAGTAAATACTGATTTGGATTAGATCAGGTTACCTAGTAGGGCTAATTGTTTAGTCTTTAGACCACATACCCAGGGCAAATGATGTCTGAAATATATGATTTTTTTCACTGTTAACTGTTTTTTTTCACTGTTTTTTTTTTTTTGAATGGTCATTTTGTTTGTTAGATGTATGGAAAGCATGAAAGTATCAGTTAACATTACAATCCACCTCTACACCTAACCCTAAGTTCCTAGACCTTGTCATTACAAAACCCTAATAATATGCTAGCCCCAATAATTAGTGAATTCATGGTGCACTGGAACTTTGGGCACTAATCATATTAACGCAACATAGTGCTTGGATCTGTTACACAAAAAGATTGACTTGTGTAATAAAACATGGTAAATTTTATTACAGAACCAAGCTCTGAGCAAATATATGGGAGGAAAAGATTCTGATTCCCAAATACCATCGAGTTATCAGGCGTTACTGCCTGCAAAAAGATGGTTTAAGCTACGTACACACTTCCAATTATTATCGTTGGAAAACGAACGACGAACGATCCTGCACACTCAATACAGCTTTTTTGTATTGAGTTCAATGCAAAGGAACTCAATACAAAATTTTGAATTTCCCGCCCCCCTCCCGCGCCGACGCATGCAGCGACGTCACCGGGAAACCCAGGTGATCGTCACTGCACTCGTCGGCTGAAGATCGAAGAGGATGGACGTGTCCGGAGGAACGGTGGGAGAAGGTATTTTTTTTTTTTTTGCGATCACGCTGGACAGAACGGAGGGAGAAGAAGCCGGACGGCTTTTTCTTCTAAGCCGGCCGGCTTAGAAGAAGAAGCTAGACGGCTTCTTCTTCCCGGAGAGGACACCCGACGCTGGAGGACGACGCTGGAACACGACGGATGGACAATCGCAGCGGGACCAGGTAAGTGATCGATAAACCCGAACTTTTCTTACTGTATTTACATACAGTGAGAAAAGTTCGGGGTTATCGAAAATAGTAACTTTTTTTACCCCGTACCAAGGTTGGGGTTATCGGTTAGGTGGTTAAAGCAGAAAAAAAACTCACTGGTGTGGGTGAGTGTTTGTCATATTTGGCAAGTATGCACAGCATGTATGCACTATCTAGTATATACTATACTAGTACTAGATAGTGCATACTAGTATATACTTTACTAGTATGCACTATCCACTTCTTCAACCACTGAGTGACCACCAATATTATAACTTCTGCAGGTACACAGGAATACCATGTAGTTTCAGAGTCTATTCTTGGCAGGGGCAAGAACAAAGCCATTTTAGATTGTAAGCTCTTCTTCCCCTACTGTGTCACTGTCTGTATCTGTCTGTCATTTGCAAACCATATTTAATGTACAGCCCAGTGTAATTTGTTTCTGCTATATAAATACTGTTTATTAATAATAATATTTTACCATGCAGTATAGAGCAGTGATTTTCAACCACTGTGCCGTGGCACACTAGTGTGCCATGAGGGATCTTTAGGTGTACCGTGGGAAATTATCCAATTACCATTGTCAAGTGTCTGTGCTGTAGTGACTGGCAGAGTAATGTAATACTCTTCCATGTCAGTGGGTGGCAGTAGGTAACATAGTTTTCTTGTTCATTCTTAGAGACAAAAGAATTAGCTACAGAGTGTCATTTTGTAACATTTTTGATTTGTGGTGTGCCGCAGGATTTTTTCAATGTAAAAAAATGTGCCGTGGCTCAAAAAAGTTGAAAAACACTGGTATAGAGCACATAAAAAAACAAAATACTACCAGGAGCCAGAAAAAAAATATTTTTTTAACAAAAGACAGATTGCATGTTTTTTTCTGCTAAATAAAAAAAATCCTCCTTTTTGTGTGAGTTTACTTCCACTTTAAAAGATATCTATATAATACCCCTTTCTGTGAAATCCACCTGCCTAACCCTTTATTTTGTTAAGTGGGAATTTAGTTCCACTTTAAGAAGATGCTCTCCCCTTGTCCTCCACCCCGCCTATACACCTAATGCCAGTGATCTCTCACCACTCATTCCTCACAGTGCTTAGATTAGCGGCATTGACAACTGCATGGTGAAATGACTCCCATTTGACCTAGGTCTCAGAACTGTCACATGGGAACAGGTCGCATGTTCCCCCACACCTAAAAGTGTGAACTATTGATGCATGCTGCAATGAAGAAATGAGAGGCAGGCGAGCAAAAGCAAGGTGCGTAAAGGAGGGTCAGTGTGAGGAGACTGTCAGTTTGTCTTGCATGGAAAATAATAAACTTTGTTCAGTCTTGACATCTGCAGCTATTAATGTGAAGTCCGAGGTTAGCATTGAGTAACAATACATTCAGAGTTGTATAAAAATCTCTGTGATATACTAGGGAGGCCTTGAATGTACATTAATCGAATAAGGAATTGTGGAACACAGCAACT
The DNA here is from genome assembly GCF_032062135.1 of Pyxicephalus adspersus. Lineage (NCBI taxonomy): Eukaryota > Metazoa > Chordata > Amphibia > Anura > Pyxicephalidae > Pyxicephalus > Pyxicephalus adspersus. Next base: position 31,004,813 of record NC_092861.1, on the reverse strand, counting down.
ACATTTCTACTACACTACTATTGCACTAAAGAAATTTAGGTAAGTTTACACCCAGATAAATCAAGAAAATCATGTGTTAACTATATACAGTCAAATGTATTATTTATTCCCTTAAAAAAGGATCATTCTCTGCCATTTACTTACCCATAAGGATTATTAAACTGGATGGCATAGACCACATTTCGATGGCCTTCCAAGGTATGCAACTCTTCTCCTGATGCTGTGTCCCAAACTTTACAGGTTCTATCATAACTGCCAGTAATGAAACTATACAGAAAGAAAAAAAAGAGAAATTTGGTGTAGACTCCAATAAGAGCTGATTCTGCAAAATCTGCTGAGAATGCAAAAAAAAACAGATACCAGATCATACACATAAGTTACATATATCTCATGTCTAAGGATTGCTCCAAGAAGGTTATAGTATGTATAGCAAAAAAATTAAAGTGTGTGCATCTTACCTAGAACCAGATTTATTAAATGCCACATTGGTAAGAGGTAATATGTGAGCCCGGAGGACCTGAAACAAAAAAAAAAAGCTTGTTAAGCTAATGCCAACATAGATATAAATCATTCAGATCAACTAGTGAAAAGACAGTGATAATTTAGGGTGGAAACAGCAGGAATCGATCATTACTTTGCCTGATATATGTTTGCCTCATGTATAAAGAGGTCACAAGTTCCAAACATTTCTGCATAAAACATAAAAAATGAAATATGACAAATTACAGTAAATTCTTTGGCTGTTTAATGGTAACTACTAGGGAGATCTTTATAAAAAAAAGTGTGTACATTTTGCCTCTTTTCCAAAGAAAGAAAATTAATCCCTACATCCCAATTATTTATTTTGTGGGATGCTAAAATGGAGACTTTTTTCTATTAAATCTCTTTAGATCGCATGAAAATGTTGCATGGAAAAGATAAATACACCATTGAAATAAAGATTTGTAAAATGTCCAACCTATAATAACGTTCTGGCACTATACAAAGTCAAGCTCTATGTACAAAGCTCCCTAAGTACAAATTATCGAGCTACAGAACTACATTTTTATGGAAGTTTCCACTATTTGACTCCTTACCACTCCCCCTATCTAGTGTCTTATATTTTACTGGTTTACTATGCTATCTAATATATTAGCCTTGTTTACATTAAAGTCAGTTGAAGAAGATAACTTTTTATAGACATATATAAAGAACTCATTTTAGTTTGTAATAGCCCCTTTATCTTGGAGTACACAAGCAAAAGTGGTCCTTTCATTTTGGCGTATAGCGATTTACTATAGACTGTATTTTAATTAAAAAAAAAAAAACATTTTAACAATGATGTTACTGGTAGGCAGATTTTAATATTTATGTAATAAAATACCCTTTTACACTGGTGGTCAGGGGCTTTTCATGCCCCTTTATAGATGGAGCTCTTTCCTTTGGTGGTTAGTGGTCTGCTATGATCCCTAATATAAAAAACTTATTTACACTGGTGTCAGTGGTAGCTACCTTTTTATACTCATGTATTATAACCCCAATTACAAGTGGCCAGTGGCCCTAATAATGGCTCAATAATTGGTAGTTAGTGTCCTTTTATCTTACCTTGAAGCAATTTATTTGTGAATGGTGAATCAGTTTGCAGATCATTAATCTAGTACAGCCTATATGTTGTAAGTATACCAAAAAAAGAAAAAAGAAAAGCTTGTTATCTCTCTGACTCATCATCCCTCACCAAGTCTTTTTTCCTTCACACTTACATCCCAAGGTACTGCCTGTGTGTATTATAGTCCTATTCTTCACACTGATTGGAAGTACTGTGGCTCAGGCATAGCAATCAATGCTCCTACAATTTAGTTTATGCAACCTAAACTGAATCTAGCAAGTGAAACCTTTTTAAACAGTGGGTAATCTAAGTGGTTGTACTGATGGGTTAAGTAAACTTAGACAGCTTTCCAGGACCCTTTAGGGCCATAGATTCAGGGGCTACTATGGAGGCATTTACAGCATTGGTCCAAAGCACCCTACAGTGTAGTAAAGTCCCATCCTCTCCTTTTATAAATGCCAAGGCTCAGAAAGGAAGAGAAAAGGCACAGAAAGTTTGAGGTATAATTTAAAAATACATTTGAGAATTTAACAGACACTATAACTAGAATTAATAGGTATCTGTTTATATCTGCCAACTATTACATTTTAAAACTGATGTGGTTTGCTCTCAGTGTATACAGTGAAATTGAATTTCCTGTCCAGAATGTCAATAAAAGCAGGAAAAATAATGAGAATCCATTCAGAGAGATGATGAGTTGCATTACGTAGAGAAATGCTCTTTCCTTGGCACTTGTGGACATGTTTCTGTAATGTATAATAAACATTTATTCATTCCTGTGCATGAACAGAACTGTCACTTACACGGTGCAGGTATGCCTACTAATGGACATCAATGTGCCCAAGTGTATATTCCAGCACATTTTTTAACTGTCAATGTCCATTACTGTCCTTACCTACGTTGTATGTATGACAGCTGTGTTTATCCCTAGAGAAGAACAGAACCTATCATACAGAACAGAAACAGGTAAAGAAATGGCAGATGATGAGGTGTGTCTGCAAAGTGTGATTCATCAATCATCTACACAAGGTTTAAATAATAATAATCAGTAATCTGCTGCTTTTTACTGATGGAATATCATACACACAGACAAGGCCGAAGACAACTGAGATGGCTGTCAGTAAAACATCCCTAAGGAGATACAGAGCAGAAATATTAAGGACGACACCATATGGATGATCACAATAGTGTGCTTTTCACCAGACAGTGGCACATTCATAACTTTTATAAAGTGTGCTTCAGCTTTGCTTTGCATCAATTTCAGAAACATATAGGGCAACACAGAACACAAAGATTAAGTGTCCATATAGACCACAAAATGCATTCAATGAAAAAATTTGGCGTTTGTTTTAGATGCTTTAACAAAAATGTGTTTGAAGAGCTTCAAATACAGGGTTTTAAACCAAGCCCCAACACGTGGCTATTGCTTTCCAACAAAAAGAAATTACCTATGGACCTTAGTGGCTTTAAGGGAGTTTTATTTGGTGGAAAATAAAGAATTGAGAAAAAAAATTTCACGAAGAAGACATGAGGTCTCACAATTTGCATTAACTGTATATTTGTCTCAGGTGTGTTGGATATAAATCTATCAACGATCATTGAAAATCACACTGCTTTCAATCAGATTAGAAATGTGATTAGTTTTTCTCTTAGATGGTATGAATATAATTGTTATAGTCGTCACCAATGAATAAACATGAAATATTTAGTAAAAACAAGCACTGGCATTTGTTTATTATGGAAAACACTTACTTTTCTTTGTACATGCATAAGTACAAGTCCAAAATGTTGGTGCTATTGGTATTTTAGATGATGCAAGATCTGGAATTTGAGTTACAACCCCTTATTGGTGAGCTGTCACCAACTTTAGGATTGCAAGACTTTAGCCCCTAACCTAAACTTTAACATCTAACCCTAAACTCCCAGTAAAAATTATGTTATCATGGCAAGACAGAACATATTATCATTGTGGGATATATTGTTATCACCATCACCATATCAAATATGCTAGTGGCAATACTATAACTTCTAAAACATCACTTGCATTAACAAATCAATGGGGTAATATCACAACAAATAATATTCTGGTAACAAAATATCTGCACCCAGATGATCCAGTGCTTACTGTGGTTCAGAATGTTATTAATGGCAGCTACTACACAGAAGTGATTGAGGTTATAGTAATCCCAGTATCTAATTTGTGATTATTTTTTTGTTCAGCTGGAACTTCAGCCGAACCATTATTTTGATTTGGATTTTGCATAAAATTAGAATGTTGCTATGGGGCTTTGCAGAGAGAAAACGGTTTAGTATTCAATGAAACACTGAAGAACATATTTTAAAGGAGTAAATAGTTCTACTTCAATGGTTTCCTGAGGATACACATGGCTAGAAGTCCATGATGCAGATGTACATAAACAAAGTAATTTCTGTAGGCAGACATTCACAGTTCTTCTTCTGTGCTAAGCATTGTGGGTCAATAAGAACGCTGTCAAGAAGTCAGAGAGTATTAGGATAGCCATATGTAAGGATTCTAATTTCCCAGAGGGACAAGCTGCACTGACAGCATTCTGGAGCTGTAAACACATTACAAGAATTGTCACATATCTAAATCAAGCGTGTATTACAGTGAGTAGGTGCCAAAAGGCCAATCAAAAATTTATTTTGAGCAAAGTGTATGTCAGAAGAGGTTAAATGTCAGGTTTATGTCATTTGTTCTGACAGCAAAGTAATATTCTCATGTAATATTTTCAATAAGTTTGGGAAGCCATGGAGATGGAGGATAATTGGTGTCTGTGTATATCTTTAAATAGTTTCTGTGTGTATCTTCAAACTTTTACCCCTGTTTTATTTATCAAGGAATATAGGAAAGTAGGGATATTTATTACGCATGTACTATTTTTATGAATGTAAAAATCATCACAAGAGGTTAAAATAGAACTACAGGCAAAATGACATATATGAATGGATCATTTAATAACAATAACACAGCATGCTGTAGCATAGTGTAGTATAACATATGTAGCATGCTGGTATATATGCCTGGTGTCCTCACATACCACGGGTCTCCTGGGAATGAATGAACTCCCACGAACATGCGCAAGAGTTACATTATTTCAGGGCTTGGCCAACTGAGATAGCCAAAAACCCAACACCTGGAAAGAAACCAAATCCTTACTTCTTTTTACATGCCCCATCGTGCATGTTTTATTTTTTTTTTACTATATATCATGCTCCCATAACTGTCTACTTACACTTTAAACATCTTCCTGTTCATGGACTTTCCCTCTGCACAGATACCTTTTCACTTTTTTGCTATTTTCAGATTTTCTAAGGCATGAGCCCAAATCCTGCTTTTATGAGCTATTTCTCTTCACGTTTCCTATTTATTTAACCTGATTCTTCTCTTCATCTCATTATCTCACACATGCTGCAAAGCTTCCTTTTTTCCAACACAGGATTATAATGACGTACCACTGGGAACCTGAATCTTTAAAGTTTGAAACAATTACAGTACAGACACTATGTGCAAACAAGCTATGTGATAATTTAAATGAAACACAAGTTACACTACAGTACAACTGCACTGGACAGATATTCATCCTCTCCACTAATACAGCCATACTACCCAGTGATCCAGAGGATGGCTCAGGTGAACTCTTACCCTTCATAACCCTATGGTAAATAAAAAATACCCCCCTCCCCATTTTGGCTTCTTTTATAATGTACATTGAGAACCATTTCATGCTTTCATGTTTTTCTGTAGTAACATGCATACATTTATTCCTATGTGACTGATTTATACATATGTCCACAGCTTTGTGGGTTTTTATTAATATAGGGGATGCTGGATAAAGGTAGTCACAGAAGACACATACATATATAAACTAACATGTATGTTTGTATACAGAAGGGAGTAACACTGTTACGGATTCAGTGTTGGTATGTTAAGATAATTGGAACATATTTTGGCTTTTTGCCATCCATCCCTGTAGAAGGAATTTAATGAGGGAAAGTGTAATGATTGGTTATTATTAAAACAACAGCTCCCTCTACTGACTGTTTCTGTGATGTTGCAAACTAATCTGCAGGGGAGTGTTACTAACAAAGCCTCAGAGTTCTCCAATTACACACACCTTACTAGGATTACTGCAGTCTGCAAGAGAAATCTTAAAAATAAGTGCAGATCCAGGCCATTGAAGACCGAAGATGAACATCCCGGTTCTATTCCAATGCACTGCTGGTAACAGGGTGACAGGATCCCAGGGAACACAGGGAGAACCCTGATAAAATAATACCATGTCTTGGAGGGGCACAATAAGGTAAAGGCTTACTGGACTCCTTGTAGATCAGCAGGCATACAATATAACTGCAACAGAACTGTCTCATTGTTTATGTAACATTATTTTATTGAGTATACAGATGTCGCTAAGGTTGAGAGGGCTTGGCCATCACACACTAAGCCCCCCGATATTTAGAAAAATGAAGTGTGTGCCTTACCTTGAAAAGATAAAACTTATGGTGGTCTTGTTGTCCTATTTTTTCTTGCAGTCTTAGTAGGAGTTGTTTCACTTGTTGTGTGCGAGAAGCAGTAATAAGGGGTTCAACTTTCTGTATTTCCTCTACGAGCAGGTCCACATTTGTGCTGTAAATTATTAAAAAAGGAGTAATAAGCCATAAACAAGCAAATAGTGCAAAAGTGAGCAAAGTGGTCTAGGTCAAGGTTAATGGACAAGTTGTCATAATTTCTACACACAACAAATGTTTAACACATTTGTGGTATTTTTAATAATAGTGTAGTGTAATAGTATTGTCCATTATTTAAATACTCATCCTTTTAAGATGGTCGACAACACATGTACAGACAACCACTAACAATTTATTATTGATTAAAATAAATCAAACATTGGAACACACAAGGTATTGTTCTGTACTTTGAGATTAAATAAAATACTGCTTAAAGTAATCTATCATTTACAAACTTAACTCAACCAATTACCCTGAATTAAAATCAGTTATCCCAACACACTTAGATATTTGATTGTTTTGAAGCGATCAGCCAAATTTCAATACAGTCCATCCTCTTGGGCAAATTAATTGGAAGTTTATAAAATTGATCGAGCAGTGCAATTTTCAAATACAATTTTTATTGAATCTAATAATTGTTGTTGCACTGAATGAACAACTATCATCGTAATAGTACTTGTGTAGTCACCTTTAGGTGGATGCACTGCATAGATTATAAAAGTATGGAGAAGGGGCAACGCACCTGAAGAAAGGGCCATATATGCCAAGCTTAAGAAAAAGCTATTCTGTTGACCACAAAAAAATGTAAGAGTTTTATGAAAAATAAAAAATTTACAGAAAAAAAATATACGGAGGCGAGCACTGAAACTGTAATACAGCAGATGGAGATATTTAATATTTCCTTTATCCATATATTTGCTGTTTTTGGGTAACATCATGGACAGTATAGCAATCAAGAACTAAGGACTTTTATTCCAAACTTGCAGTTAAAGGTTTATAGGTAAAAAAAAAAAAAAGAACCAAAAACGGTTTAAGAGACTATCCAGCGCTCTACATTTAGTGACGTTTTGTAAGCGTCACCAAACTACTGCAAACAATATTTGGATTAGAGACAACAACAAGCTCAGTAAACAACTGTTTAGCTGTAGTTTACACGAATAATATTATTATTATTATTATTATTATTATTATTAAACAGGATTTATATAGCGCCAACATATTACGCAGCGCTGTACATTAAATAGGGAT